>NC_080020.1:211615102-211929315 GCF_030020395.1 Manis pentadactyla | reverse complement strand
CTCAGATAGACCAACATTTGCAATATAAGGGTCCTAGAGGAAGACAAAAAATGAGCTGAAAACTTTCCCAACCTAGGGAAGGACACAGACGTCCAGATCCAGAAAGCCCAGAGAATTCCAAGTAAGATAAGTCCTATACCAAGAAACATGATAATTAAAGTGTCAAAAGATGGAGTAAATCTTAAAAGAAGCAAGAGAAAAACAAGTGGTTCCATAGAAGGGACCCCTATAAGACTATTTACCAGACATTTCAGCAGAAACTGCAGACTAGAAGGGAGTGGGATGATATATTCAAAGTTCTGAAAGAAAAAAAACCCTGCCATTCAAGAATACCTATGAAAATTGTCCTTCAGAAGTGAAGGAGAGATAAAGATCTTTCTAGACTAGCAAAAGCTAGAGGAAGTCATCATCATTAGATAGGCCTTACAAGAAGTGATAAAGGAGCTACTTTAAGCTGAAAAGAAAGGGTGCTTATTAGTAACAAGAAAAAATGAAAGTATAAATCTCATTGGTAAAGGTAAATATATAGTAATATTCACAATAATCTAATATTGTTAAAGGAGGTAATTTCATTACTTATAAAGCTAGTTTGAAGACTAAAAGAGAAATGTAGTAAAAATAACCATAAAGTTTATTAAGGGTAGACACAAGACAGAATGATGTAACAGTGACCTCAAAACAAAATGTTGTGATGGAGTAAAAATGTACAACTGTAAGTTGTTTGTGGAAGCCTCAAGGTAATCACAAAGCAAAAACCTGTGATAGATACAGTAAAAATAACAAGATAACAAGAAAGAAATCCAAACATACCACTACAAAAAAAATCATCAAATCACAAAGGAAGAGAACAAAAGAACAAAGGAGTGCTCGCTTTGGCAGCACATATACTAAAAAATTGGAGCAATACAGAGATTAGCATGGCCACTGCGCAAGGATGACATGCAAATTCGTGAAGCGTTCCATATTTAAAAAAAAAAAGAACAAAGGAATTACAAAACAACCAGAAAACACTTAACAAAATGGCAGTAAGTGCATACCTATCCACAATTACTTTTTAAGTGTGAATGAACTAACTCTCCAATCAAAAAACAGGATGACCAAATGGATAAAAAACAAGACCTATTTATATGCTACTGCCAAGAGACTCACCTCAGGTGTAACGACATACACAGACTGAAAGTGAGAAGAATGGACAAAGATATTCCATGCACATGGAAACCTAAAGAAAGCTGAGGTCTCTATACTTATATCAGACAAAATAGACTTTAAGACAAAGACTTAATAAAAAGATAGAGAAGATCATTATGTAATGATAGAGGGGTCGATCTGATACAAAAGGATGTAACGTTTGTAAGTATTTAGGTGCTCTTAGGTTGGATGCGCAAAGTAAATATTAACAGACTTAAAGGGAGAGATAGACAGCAATACAATAATAGTGGCAGACTTTAATACCCCACTTTCATCAATGGATAGATCATCCAGACAGAATATCAATAAGGAAATAGTGGCCTTATCAACATGTTAGACCAGATGGATTTGACAGACATAACAGAACATTCCATCCAAAAGCAGTAGAATTCACATTTTTCTCAAATGGACATGGAACATTCCCCAGGATACATCATATGTTAGACCACAGAACAAGTCTCAAAAATTAAGACTGAAATCATATCAAGCATCTTTTCTGACCACAATGACTTTAAAATAAAACTCAATTACTATAGAAAACTGGAAAGTTCATAAATATGTGGAGATGAAACAACATGCTACTGAGTAACCAACTGAGCAAAGAAGAAGGAAATCAAAAGAGAAACCACAGAATATCTTGAGGAAAATGAAAATGGAAATGTAACATACCAAAATTTATGGGATGCTGCAAAAGCACTTCTAAGAGGGAAATTGATAGCAATAACTGCTTACATCAAGAAACAGAAAGATCTCAAATAACCTAGCTTTACACCTCCATGAACAAATGAAGCCCAAAGTTGGTAGAAGGAGGGAAATAAATATCAGGTAGAAATAAATGAAATAGAGACAAAAGAAAAGATCAGTGAAACTAAGGGCTCTTTTAAAAAAAGATCAAATTGGCAAACCTTTAAGCTAGACTCACCATGAAAAAGGGGACTCAAGTAAATAAAATTAGAAATGAATGAGAAGTTACAATTGATACCACAGAAATACAGAGGATCACCAGTGACTACCCTGAATAATTTTACACTAACAAATTGGACAACATATAAGAAATAGATACAATTCTTAGAAACATATAACCTAGCAAGACTGAATTTTGAAGAAACAGAAAATCTAAACAGACTGATCACTAGTAAGACAATTTCATAAGAAAACTAGCCAAAAAACTAAAATTCAGGACCAGATGGCTTCATTGGTGAATTCTACCAAACATTTTAAGAAGAATTAATACCAATCCTTTTCAAAAGTCTCTTCCAAAACATAGGAGGGAACACTCACAAAGTTATTTTATGAAGCTAACATTACCCTGATACTAAAACCATACAAGGATACTATAAGAAGAGAAAATTACAGGCCAAATATCCCTGATTAACATGGATGTAAAAATCCTCAACAAAACAGTAGCAAACTGAATTGAAGAATACATTAAAAGAATAAATTATGTATAGAAGTGGCATTTACAATCAGGCTAGTTTAATGTGCTGCCTATTTCTCAAAGCATAAATATTCTTCTCTTTATTATTAGACTTCCCAAGAAGAGCCATGCTTATAAAACAAGCTCCTTTGGCCATTATTTTATCCTTGAATGAGAGCTTTGACCTTTAAATGCCTCAGTTTAGAAATTTAAAAGAATTAAAAGGATCATCCACCATGATCAAGTTGGATTTGTTCAAGGGATGCAAGGTTCAGCATCTGCAAATCAAACACTACATTTAACAAAATCAGGGATGAAAATCATAAGATCATCTCAATAAATGCCAAAAGAGCAATTGGCAAAATTCAATATCTGTGTACCTCAGTATAGTAAAGGTCATATATGAGAGGCCCTCAGCTAACATCATACTCAATGGTGAATAGCTGAAAGCTCTTCCTCTAAGACCAGTAGCAAGACAAGGAGGCTCACTTTTGCCACTGTTGGAAATCCTGGCCTCGGCAACTGGGTGGGGACAGCATCCAAATCAGAAAAGAAATAAAACTGGTGCTATTTGCAGATGACATGATATGTAGAGAAAACTCTATAAAGACTCCACCAGAAAAACCTATTAGAATAATAAACAAATACAGTAAAATTGCAGGATATAAAATCAATATATAAAAACCTTTTTATTTCTATATACTAATAACTGTCAGAAAGAGAAACTTTTTAAAAATTCTCTTTACAATTCATCAAAGAGAATACCCAGGAATAAATTTAACCAAAGTGGTGAAATAATTGTACACTCAGAACTTGACGATTTGATGAAAGAAATCAAAGATACAAATAAATGGAAACATATTCTATACTCAAGAGATTGGAAGAGCTAATGTTAAGATGTCTATATTACACAAAGCAATGTATAGAGTCAATGCAATCCCTATCAAAATTCCAATGGCATTTTTCACAGAAATAGAATAAATAATCCTAAAATTTGTATGGAGCCACAGAAGACTGAATAGCCAAAGCAATACTGAGAAAGAAGAATAAAGCTGGGGGCATCATACTTCCTGGTTTTAAACTATATGACAAAGTTATGGTAATCAAAACAGTATGGTATTGGCATAAAAACAGACAGTTCAGTGGAACAGAATAGAGAGCCAAGAATTAAATCCATGCATACATTGGCAATTAATTTATGACAAAGTAGCCAAGAATAAACAACAGGGAATGGTTCTGGGAAAACTGGACAGCTATATGCCAAAAACCCACTATCTTAACACCATATCCAAGAATTAACTTGGAAATAACAAATATTGGTTAGAATGTAGAGGAAAGGGAATCCTGTGCACTATTTGTGGGAATGTAAATTGGCATAGCCACCATGGAAAATGCTATGGAGGTTCCTCAAAAAATCAAAAATAGAACTACCATATCGGATCCAGCATTTCCACTTCATAGTGTTTATCTGAAGGAAAATTAAATGCTTACTCTAAAAGATGCCTGCATCCCATGTTCATTGCAGCAACACAAGCCATACCTCATTTGATTGCATTTCACTTTATTGTGCTTCATAGATACTGCATTTTTTACAAATTGAAGGTTCAAGACTTCAGTAGAAGTAACTGCAGATGTGATCAAAATAGCAGAAGAACTAGAATTAGAAGTGAGCCTGAAGATGTGATCAAATTTCTGTAATCTTGTAGTAAAATTTGAATGGATGAGCGGTTGCTTCTTAAGGATGAGCAAAGAAAATGGTTCCTTTAGATGAAATCTACTCCTGGTTGAGATACTGTGAAGACTATTGAAATGACAAGAAAGGATTTAAAATATTACATAAACTTAGTTGATGAAGCAGTGGTAGGGTTTGAGAGGACTGACTCCAGTTTTGAGACTAGTTCTAATGTGGGTAAAATGCTGTCAGACAGCACCACATGCATCAGTAAAACTGTGAAAGGAAGAGTCAGTCAATGCAGCAAACTTAATTGTTGTCTTATTTTAAGAAATTGCCCCAGCCGCTTCAGCTTCAGCAGCCACCACCCTGGTGAGTCAGCAGCCATCAACATCAAGGCAAGACCCTCCACCGGCAAAAAGAGTACTTGGTGAAAGTTCAGATGATGATTAGCATTTTTTAGTAAAAATGTATTTTTTAATAAAGGTATGTACATTATCTTTTAGAAATAATGTTATGGAAAAAAGAAAGAAAGAATGTTATGGCACACTTAATAGTCTACAGTGTAGTATAAATATAACTTTATATGCCATGGGAAACCAAAAAACCATTTGAGTTGCTTTATTGAATGGTGGTCTGAACCAAACCTGCCCTATCTCCAAGACATGCCTGCATTTATAATAGATAAGACATGGGAACAACTTGTGTCCACCAATGGATGAATGGATTAAGAAGATGTGGTGTACACATTTGCAATGGAATATTATTCAGTCATAGAAAAGGAAATCCTGCCTTTGAGACAACGTGATGGACCTTGAGGGCATTGTGCTAAATTACAGAAGTCAGAGAAAGACAGTGTATGACCTGACTAATATGTGGAGTCTAAAAACAAAGCAACTCACCCAAAAACTGAACAGAGATAAGAGAACAACAGATGGTGGTTGACAGCAGCCAGGGATCAGAGGTTGAGTGAAATGGATAAAGGTGATCAAAAGGCACAAAAGACACATTAAATAAACTATGGGGATGTAATGTACAGCATGGTGACTGTCGTCAATAATATTGTGTATTTGTAAGTTGCTGAGAGAGTAGGTAATAAAAGTTCTCATCAGAAAAAAAAATCGTAACTATTTGTGGTGACAGACGTTAACTAGACATTGTGATGATCATTTTGTAATACATATGTGGAATTATTTCTTTGTACACCTGAAACTGTTATAATGTTAAATATCAAGTACATTTGAGTTGGGAAAAAAAACCCTCTGCTTTATTGGGTAGTTTTGGGGATTAAATTAAATGCCAGTAGAGGGTTATTTGCTGCTACCCATTGATTCTGTAATTCATCTGGAGCATCTATCCTCGTGCTTCTTGCCTTACCAAGATCCATCTTGGACTTGGATTTCCAATATCTAAGAGACTCATATTCTCTCTCCCTAACCAATCTGATCTTTATTTCCTCCTTATAGTCATTTTGTAATTGAAAACCTGTCTCCTCTCATGTCTTGAGCTCCTATTTAAGTATTCATTCATTAGCTTTCCTATTTGCCCATTTTTCCCCCGTATGAATTACAAGCTTTTTACAGTGTCTTATTGTAGGCCCTTAAATATTTCCAAACCTGATAGGATGTCATGAAAATGCAAACCATTAACAAAATGAGCTTTTCAAGTGATTTTAGTATCTCTGTAGTGAATCATTTACAAAAAATGATTTTTTGTAAAAAATGATTTTTTGTAAAATCACTTACAAAAAATGATTTTAGTACCTCTGTAATGAATTAAGTGCAAAGTAAATTAAGTAAGGCCCAAGTTTGGCAGCAAAAACAAAAACAAAAAAAAGTCCTAAACACCAAACAGAGCATATTTGCAAATGATAGTATTCAAACTGGACTTTGCAGGAGGAAATCAAAGAAAAGGAAAAGAGTGGATACATCTTAGTGGTCAGCTATATCCTGCTTCATGCTGTGCTACACTTAGCTTGTTGACTATTTGGAATGACTTTAGGGAGCATTTAATATTTCAGTTTATAATTATTTCCAAATAAATGTGTGTCTACCAAATGTTTGGGATATGATTATCTGGTCTATTTAGTTCATTTACACATGACTAAAGGAAAATTATATTTTATATCTGTAGTTCCTGGTTAGAGAATGAATGAGAGTAGAATTCAAAAGTTCTCTTCTCATATAAAATATAAAAATTAACAGACTTAAAAGTTCTCTTCTCATATAAAATAAAGAAATTAACAGACTTATATAACAGGCCAGGGAAAAAATCATTAAGAGTGTTTATATTCCAGGTCAAGTTGTTCATTTTTGGTAAGTTAAACTATGTAGAACTTGCTAAAATATATGAATTAAGATTTTAACAAAAAAATGTCCTATAGATTTCAGCTCTTACTAATTGTGTATACACATAGATTTTTATTTTTAGCTGATTGTAACCACTTAGTAACAACTAATGAAATAGTAAACCCAAAGGTGTCATAAAAAATCCATTTGCCTGGTGACTTTGTACCAGAAAATGTGTGCTCCATTTTTGCCTACCCAGCTCATGGCTTCTTGGTTTTTCTGGATCATTAATCAATCACACTGTGGCAGAAGACTTTGAGGCTTTTTAGAAAGCATAAAGGGGAATAAATATTAAGAGAGAGTGATTTTTCAAAGTGTCCACATCATGGATTAAACTAAAAATCACCCTGGAATGACTTTATGTTTTCGAAGTAAAGTGAAATGTAATTCTGCAGTTCTAAAACTGCAACCTAAAGCAATGGTGAACACTAGGAAAATCACAAATTGTGGAATAGATCTGGATTGTTCAGAGTGAGATCAGGGAGAAGTCAGAATTAGCAGCATGGGCTCTGATGAATGTTTTTACCCAGTCTCAGTTTGTTAGAGGCATGCAGGCTGAGTGCACGTTCAGAAGCTTCTGGTGTGGTCTGCTTTAGCCAGATAATTGAAACTGGGTGGGAGGGTGTTTGTAACTCAGCCTCCCAGAGTAAAACCTGTCTGCCAAAATATTTCAGAATTTTTGCTTAAATTTGATTTACAGAAATCACTACAATTTTATTTTAAGTACCTTTGGTATTTTATAAACAGTTCTCTGCTTAAAGATCATGAATAACCACTCAGTTGAGATCTGTTGTACCCCTTGGCCACCGTACAGTCCACGCGGTGGTTGTCGCTTGTGCCGCTGTGACACATGGAAGTGCCACAGTGCACGGATCACATGATGACTGGAAAGATGACCCACTGTATGTGCCCCCATTTTCCATTTTAGCTGTATTTCATTAAGGTATTTATAAGTATTAGTAAGGTATGAATTTATTTAGAGATGTTGCTCACAGTTTTAAGAATTAATTTATTTAAATCACTTTAATATTTATTTACTATTGTATATTAAACACAAAGAATGGGCATTTTTCTACTTGAGATACGTACAGTTTATAATACCTAATTTTATCTCCTGTGAGAAGGAAAACTCTCCCTCTCCTACCCAGCTTCCTCCTAGTTCAAATGGACATTCATGAAAGCTGGAACTGTCTTTAAGCCGTGAATGTCTTTGAACTCCATCTAGTTTGGTTGAGCCTTTTATTTTAACAAGATTTTATGCTGCACTCCTGCTTCACATCTCAGAGTAAGATGTGTACATTTCTAAATTGGAAAACTCTCTCACAAGATTTGTTATCAGTAACACTCTATTCCTGCTAGTTTCTTTAATACAGCCAAGGCATCAGTTTTGTTACCTACGTTAGGAAAGCGTGTCGCGTCACCCAGACTAATAGTGCCCGGGCCTTCTCGTCAGCGAGCTTATTTGAAACTCTGGGACCCTTTCTTCCAAGGGAGATTCTAGTCAAGGATTCCTAGCTACTTTATAACTACGCAGTAACTGTTACTCTCATAGCAAACTTCCTTGTGGCCTAGCCACAAGAAATTGATTAGCTTATGGCTTCCTATTATATTTGAATTATAGAAGGTTTCACAGCAACCTTCTTACCAGTGTTCTTGCATTTATTACTCAACACCTAAAGACCGGAGTTAATGCTCACTAATTTTAACATTGAACTTCTGTAATACATGCATCCCATGATAGAGGGTGAAAATACCTGATAGTGGTGTTCTGAGTCTCCTGTCAGCCAGTCTCACCAAAGGAACTTGCATGTGAGTGAGAGAGAGAGAGAGAGAGAGAGAGAGAGAGAGATGGGGTGAGTGAGCAAGAGAGAGAGAGAGAGAGAGAGTGTTTAGTTTCTTGGAAGGATTTGCTCCTTAATTAAAGGAAAAGACTTGAAGAGATGATGCCTCTCCTTCCCTACTTTGGGATGTTGAGAGAGCACATCATACTTGGAGCTGCTGCAACCACTTTGAGTGCAAGAGGTTAGTGGAGTAGCATGAGAGCCTGGCTTCTGAACCAGCCTTGGGGCCAGACTTCATTTTATGGGAGAAACATAAACCCAGATGCTTACGTGACTTTCAGATTGGTATTCTGTTATTTATAGCCAAAAGCCCCCAATATAACTTGCTTTCCCCATTTCTCCAAGCTATAAAGAAAAGTATCCAACGATTGATTTACTCATTCAGCAGCTTTTTAAAAATGCTTATCATGAATCAAGATTTTATGAAAACTGTCAAATGACAGAGTATAGTAAACATATTTTAGTTCTGTGGCTAGATATTACACACACACAGATCCATATTTCTGTATTTTCAGATCCATAACAGATCAGTTTCATTTCAGGATTTCTACAGCTAGTTGAACATAAATTCTTGTACTTGTTGATTTTCTAGTTTCAATCGCTAAAGTTGGTTGGCTGAGATGAGTTTTGATCCTTTTTTTTTTTCAGGGGAAGGGAGGGAAACCCATTGGGAACAAAAGGCTCATTTCAGTTTAGTCATGTGCCAGGCAGTATACAAGGATTAGACAGACTTCTAGGATTACATTGAGAATGTAGTTTTTAAGGACTGCACTGAGATCTAAGTAATTTAAATGACATTCTGTGTTAAGCTGACTTCTCAACAAAGCTCAAGCCCTGAGCTGTGTGGATGTATAGTTTCTTTGGTTGGGAGAAACGGCTGGCTTTAAGGTTATCCAGTCAGTGACTTACTTAAGTTAATACGATTGGTTACCTGAACTAGATATCTGATTGGTGTGTACCATCTCTAATACCTCAGTCAGATTTGCATTGTTTCAGGCTGGTAGGCATCCAGATGTGAGCTATGAAGCGTATTTTGACTCTAGGCCTTTCAGTACCCTCAGTTCTACTGAAAATAAGGAATTTCTTTGCCTAAATCAGGTAAGTAGATTCTAAAAATTATCTAGGTGGAATGCTTTTGTAGCAGGGTGATTTTAGGTGAAAGTAGTCAAAGAATTTGTAGGCAGCTTAAAGGTTTTTTGTCTGCTTTGCATTTCATGGAGAAGCACAAAATATATCTGACAGCGATCAGGGCCAACTTTGAAAAGGGCACTTTACAATAATAGCATGAAGATAGGAGAGATGGACCCCATGTGTTTCAACTTTAATTTCAGTAGATTATTTTGATCCCAGTGCCTTTCACCTGTGGCTAAGTAAGGTATCTTTAAATTGTAATGGTATTTTTAAAGAGAAAGGCAACATTGCAATACTGGAGAGAAAATGAATTTGCTGTTGTATTTACTATATGTGTTATTAGGGGAGTTAAAAAAACGTGGCTTTTCTTCTTGTTTATTCCTTATCATAAATCTTACAGAAAATATTTTCCTTATTCCTGAAGTCAGATATGTCTGAGTGTTATACCACTGTGTAATGAATACCAGACAAGAACATTTTATGTGGCCAAGAATTTTAAATGTTCTTCCATAATAAAAATAATGCCAAAGCTCTGTTTTAGAAATGTTGTTGCTGATAATCTTCAGTCAAGTAAATGGCATAGTAAGTGAATCCCAAGTAAGAATATTAGGTCTTTGATTTTTAGAATGCAAAGTGGCTGTTTTTAATATACTTTTTAATGAAGCAGAAGTTTGCATCAACAAACAGATGTTCTTAAATACCTTTTTATATGGAATAATTTCAAGTTTATAGAAATATACTAAGATAGTACAGAAGATTTTCCCGTTTTCCTCACCCACCTTCCCCTGATGTTTACCTCTTAGATAGCCATGGGATGTTTGTCAAAATAAGAGATTGACATGGGTATAATACTATTAGCTGAACTTTACTGAGACTTTATTCAGATTTCACTAGTGTTTCCATTGATGCCCTTTTACTGTTCCAGTATCTAATTGAGGATCCTGTATCTCTCTTAGTCCATGTCTCCTAGTCTTCCTCTCTTCTGTGGCGGTCTGTCCCTTTGTGGTGCTTTTGAAGAGTACCGGTTGGGTGTTTTGTAGCACGTCCCTCTGTGTGAATTTGTGTGCTGTTTTCTCATGATTAGGTGGGAGGTCATGGGCTTTGGGGGGAGCACCACAGAGGTGAGGTGCCCTTCTCATCTCCTCAGGTGGGTTTCTGACAGCAACATGGCTTATCACTGGTGATGTAATCACTTGGTTAAAGGGATGTCTGCCAATAACCACCAAGTTACTATTTTTTCTTTTCTCTATGAATTTATTGACTAAGAACAACCCACATACAAGGGAAGGGCTAAGGGGTGGAGGTGGGAATTAAGCTTTACCTCCTGGATTGGAGAGGGTCTACATATTTTATTTGCAGTTCTGTAAAGATCTGTCTTCTCATTTGCTTAATCATTTAGTTACACCGGTATGAACTTGTTAGCATTTGTTTTATTCTTTGTGTATAATCCAGTACTGTCATGTTCTATTTTGTTGTTGAAATCGTTCCATCACTGGCCAATAGGAGATCGTGCAGGCTGGCTCTTGTGTCCTTTTAGGCCTCCTTTTCTTTTTTTTCTTTTAACCACTTTCTTATTTTCTGGTGGTGCGAGATTCTTGTATTTTCACTGCTCCAACTCGAGATGAGCTCTGGTTCCTCTTCTTAAAAAATAGTATTAGAAACTAAGAGGTGGACACTTACTGTGCTCTGTATTAGTTTGCTGTTACTGTTTGTACCATGAATGGAGTGGCTTAAACAACATGCATTTATCATCTCACAGTTCTGGAGGTCAGAGCCTGATGCAAGTCCCACTGGGCTAAAACCAAAGCATTGGTAGGACTGCGTCATTCCTGTGGACTCTGTGGAGTTTGTCACCTTGCCCTTATCAGCCGGTTGGACACCCACATTCCTTGGCTCTTGGGTCCCTTCTTCCATCTTTAAAGCCAGCAAAGACTGGTCAAGTCCTTCTCACACTACATTACTCTTTACACTGGATCTTAATGTTTCCCTCTTTCACTTTAAAGGACCCTGTGATTACACTGGGCCCAGCAGGCTAAGCCACTATGGTCTCTTTATCTTAAATTCAGCTGTTTGGCAACTTTAATTCTTCTTTGCCATGTAGCTTATTCACAGTTCTGGGAATTAGGATGTGGACATCTTTTTGGGGGGCATTACTCTGCCTACCACATGCTAGTTGTTGCTGGCCATCTAAATGTATGTACAGAGCCAGTAATGGACTTAGCTCAGGAATCAGTTTTGCAACAGGAATACATATCTCAGATGGCAATTATCTATAAAATGGATTAAATGGCAAATCTCACACAGTATGAAAGATAGGCCATACAATACTCTTGAGTCCAGAAATTATAAGCATGACCAACATGCCTCATCTTGCCAACCAAAGCCATTAGTAAACAGGTACTTCTTCTATGTCAAGCAAGACTTTCTACTGAGCGCAGGTAGATACTGTTATCTCCTTGTGAAGTCTCATAAAATTTGCCATAAGGGTGGTTTTATCAATTTTTCTCTATTTTGTGGTTTTTCGAGTTTGAAATTATACTTAGAATTAAACTTGTTTTAGAATATAATTTACCTGCTCATAGTTTATACTTTGATTTCTACCTTGTATTTTCAACACAGGCACATTAAAAACCTAATGATATACACATACTACAATAGGATTATTGCAAGAAAAAAATCATAAAATTAATTGTCTGTCTCTTCTCAGTGTTTTTAAAAGTCAGAGCCTTCATGGAAGTTAATCGTCTTAGAAGAGGGATGTAGAGAACATTACTTAATTTAAAGTGTGAGCCCAAGAAGATAGAATTTCTCTAGCTTTGTGTAACATTTAGCACCCTGACAGAGGTTGAAATTTTGAGAAATATAAAAATAAATCCAAAGTAAGGAGATATAGCTATTGTTATGTACAACTGCACCCTAAGTAAATACAGTATTTGCTTGTGATTGTTGTGATAGAAATTTATATAAAATTTGCATCTACTCAAAATATCACTCATGCTCTTGACAGAAGCCTATAGGTAGCATTTCCTTGGTTGCATCCACACCCTCTATTCAGGACTGAAAATAGGATGAAGAGAACAGTTTATCTTTCTCTTCCACATGCTTTTTTATCTGGTGTTGCATTCATAGTTCTGTAATAGATACCATAATGAATTAACGAATACATGGACAATGGTGATAAATCAGATTAACTTTCCTCTGTAGTTCAGTTTTTAGAGCACTAGGTGAGTAATGCAGATATTTTATGATTGATTCTCTTAACTATATATGCATCTAGATTAAAAGAAAAAATGAAAATGGGTTTTACTGAAAAAGAATGTATGTTAAAAATATACTCAAGTAAATTTTTTTTGTTCTGGACAACTCTAAAACTTGATAAAAGAGAATTTAAGCCAAGATAAACCAGGTTCTAAAAATTATGAAATAGCTTTGGACAGTAGAATATGCTCAGAGATTTCTCCTCTCTGCTTTGAGAAAGCAATGCTAATAACTTAAAGGGGTTTCAGAAAGAAGATACTGATAGCAGAGCCATGCCAGCATCCACAGAATCTATCTTTATAAACCTGCCATTCTCTCAGCCCTTGTCTGAGAAATTCAGGAGACAGATGGAATGTCCTCCAATGTAAAAGTTTGAAAAAGACAAGGCATATAGACTGATTCCAAATGCCACGATCAGAGGCACTGTCACTTACCAGCCCATACAAGTATGGAATGGATGTCATAAAATGCATGTTTGAGGATCTCCGGAATGTTAAGAAAAATCTGGCTATTGCTTTAAACATGAGCAAAATATGTATTGATGGCAACAAAATGGGAAGAAAAACAAGATGTTCCTGTGATTTCTATGAAAAGAAAAACAAGCTAATGAGGGTAAAAAGAATTCAAAAGCACTAATGAGGTATAAATGGAATGTGAGAAGGAAAAGGCACAAAGAATAATAATTGCATCTTCAGAGGAGCTGAAGTCCAAGAGGCTAACTGATTCAGCCATTTTACTTCCCTCTCTGGGATTTCGGAAACATACAGAAGTTTTATGGCACAGCCCTCAACAGACCTTGTTGCTGCTCCCTTCCCCCAAGGAAGCAACAGATGTTGGAGTGGAGAAATACATTCTGCTTACCAGTATTGTTCAGTCTAGAACATTCTTTACAAAGATGAAGACAATACAGAATTAACATTTGATGAAAACACACAGCATCAAAGACAGTCTAGTAATAAAAATCGGAAAGTGTAACCTCTGAGAAATAGATAATTCTCTGAGAAGAATTTAAACTATTAACAATATGCTTAGAGAGATTCAAATACATGTGGCAGAGAGGCTGTTCAGTACACTGATTAAGAACATCTGCCTTTGGAGCCAGATTGCCTACATTTGAAATATGGCTTTACCACTTCCTAGTTCTTTGAGTCTCAATGTGCCTGTTTCCTCACCTATAAAAGAGGGATAACAATTTAGCTAATTCATAGGATTGTCTTGAGAATGAATTGAATTAATTAATAAAAAGTGCTTAGAGCAATACTGGGCACATAGTAACTATTCAATAAACATTTTTATTAAAATTATTCCTCTTTGTATTTATTATAACTTAATTTTTTTTTGCTATTTGCCCATAAAAATTGGCTGCTATGAAAAGAACCAATTGGAAATGTTGAAAATTAGAGATGATTCCTGGTATAAACTCAATTAGTAGACAAGATACAGCTGAAGATCAAATTAGTGAGTTGGATGATCAAGTCAAGCGATTTTCCTTGAACACGACATCATATGAAAGGAGAGAAAAGGTATAAAAGAACAGATCCAGAAGTTTTAATATCTACCTAATGGAAGTTCTGAGAGAATGAAGAGAGTGGAGAGGAGAAAAAGATATATTTTCTTAAATAATGAAAGGAATATTCCCAGTGCTAAAGGAAGACTCATAGTGGAAGAATATACCAACTGCTGAACAGGATTAATGGGAAAAGTTCCATACTAGACTCATATGATATTGGTGAAAATTTCATAAAACCAGAGATGAAGAGAAAATCATTAACGTTGCTGGAGGAAAAATAATTAGATTAATCTACACAAAATCAGACTGACATCAGACTTATTAGCTACATTAAATTATAGAAGACTGCGGAAAATAGCTTTAAAATTCTGAGGGGAAAATGATTTGGAATCTTGAGTTCTGTTTTTTAGCCAAAATTGCCTCCAAAATTGAGGACAAATACATTTAAGGAATGTGAAGACTCAAACATTTTTTGAAAGATATTCCTTCAGGAAGACTAACAGAAAGACATAGGATACAAGAAACCATAAGAAAGAAGCCAGCAATCTTAGAAGTCCTCATTCTAAATAATTAAAAATATTTCTGTGAAGCATAAGGAATGTGTTAGTAATGATAATAGCAATTCTGGGGACATATTAGATGACTTTTCTACAAATCTTGGAAGAGGGAGAAGTGGAAAGCATACTTTTTTATTAAGAGGCAATTATTGTTTAACACAATGTTGATAGAATTGTATGAGTTTAAATGTCAAAAATGGAAAGGTAAAAAAATTTTCAGGATGACCATTGAAAGAACAAAATAGGGTATACAATTTCCAAACCTACTAGAGTAGGGGTTGACAAGTAATTTCTGTAAAGGACTAGGCAGTGAATATTGGGGGCTTTATGGACACTACTGTATCTGTCATACCTATTCCACTGTGCCACTGCAATGCAAAAGCAGTAGTAGACAACATACATAAACAAATAGGTGTGGCTGGGTTCTGGTCAAACTTTGTTTATAAACATGTAAGATTTAAATTTCACTTAATTTTCTCATACTACAAATAATCTTGACTTGTGGACCATACAGTGGGCTGAATTCAGTCCATAGTTTGCTGACCTCTGCATTAGAGAACAAAAGAAGGGACAAAGAAAACAATAACTTCAACATAAGGACGAAAGAGTAGAGAAAGACAGGCAGGAAACCATAAAGAATTATAACCAACAGGAGACAAAAGATGTCAGGAAAAGAAAACAGTTCCCCTAATAAATGTGAATGGAGTAAACTTTTCTAGTGAAGACAGATTCTCAGATTGGGTATATCCTAAATGACGGTAGGGTACTAGATCATGGTATAAGTTTATTACACACAGTGCTACTTAAACTGGGATTCATTTAACAGTGCCAATTAGCAAACTTACTAGTCTTCCATGAGATGAGTGCAGAAGTAGAGCAGTTGGAAATTTCTATAGTATTCTGATATTGTCATAACTTACATGTGACATTTTTCTAATTCATTTTATTGTATTTTATAAAATTATCAGTAATGGTTTGGAAATTAAAAACAAAACTGGCTTAACAAGCACTATTAGAGAATGCATGCTGGTATTTAAAAAAATGAACTAGATCCATATGTATAGAAATATTAAATGAAAAAAGCAAATCATAGGATAGTATAAAAGGTATGATTTAATGTGTTTTTTTGAAACACCAATCATATATGTAATGGATATTTAAAATGTGGAACAATTCATAAATTGTTAACTGTGATTATGAAAAAGAGATTATGATTGGTGGGATAAGGTTGAAAGATGTGGTAATAAAGGAGTATTGTCATGTTTTAGTCTATTTTCACATTGTTCAAATTTTATAGCAATATGTTTTCATTTTTGTGCAATGCTTTTAAAATATTTTATGATTTAAATTAATGATCTCTTGGTCTTTTCAATAAATGGTGTTAGTCAATTGAATATCCTTATGGAAAACAAGGACCTTTAGCCTCTGCCCCACACATTATATAAAAATTGATTTGAGATGGTTCATAAACCAAAATGTAAAAGTTAAAAATACAGTAAAGCCTCTATAAGAATACATGGAATGTCTTAATGGCTTTGGAGTAGGCAAAGATTTCTTAAATAGAACATAGAAATCACTAAGCACAATGGAAAAGATTTATAAACGGGGCTTCATTAATATATTAGATGTTAGATTCATAACAAGACATCACTAAGGGAGAGAAAAGGCAAGCTACCGATTGAGAGAAAATATTTGGTGTATTATATGTGTGAAAACTAGAATTATAGATATTTTCTGTGTGCGTATGTGTGTTTATATTTATCTGATGTATGCCACAAAGTTAATTTAAGAAATGGGCAAAAAGTTTGAAGAGGCACTTCACAAAGAAGATATCCAGATGACCAATATGCTTAATAAAGGTTTTCACCGTCATTAATCATAAGGGAAATTCACATTAAAACTACTATACCTGGACCAGAGTGGCTCAGATTAAAAGGTCTCACAAGACCTAGTGTTGGTGAGGTTGTAGATATGGCAGTTAGAACTCTCATGTATGCTGATAGGAGTGTCAGTGGTAGGATCACTTTGAAAAACATATTGTCTAGTAAAGCTGGACATACATAAATCCTATGATCCAGCAGCTCCACTCCTATGCTCATTTCAACAAAAGGCAGGTACAAGAATATCTGTGTTAACTTTATTCCTAATAGCCACTAAATCTTCTCACCAAAGATGTAAGTTGTGACACATTCATATAATTGGCTACTCCACAGCAGTGCAGAGAAGGAAATAACTGCTGCACTAACAATGTGGATCGATCTCATTGACACAATATTGAGCAAAAGGAGCCAAAGACAACAGAACGCCTACTGTGTGATTTCATTTGTATGATTTACAGTGAAAGAGGTCAGAATAATGGTTTCTTTTTGGAGGATACTGACTGGCGGCGGGGGTCGGGGGGCACATGGGAGCATTCTGGGATCCTGAAATGTCCAATACCATTATCTGAATCGTGGCCACACAGATATATTTGCATTAAGCTCTACACCTACATACTTAATATCTGCATACTTTGCTATAAGTTATGCTGCAGTAAAAATGTTAAAAAAATATAACTCATTTTTACCCTCTGATTTGAAATTCTGTCATTATCATATACCAGATTCTTAATATACCCAAGAGCCTTTTTCTAGATTGTGGATTCTTCTGCATTTGTGTGTTTTTGCAGGTGTATACTGATTAAATCATTGATGCTTCATGGTACATTTTTTTTTTTAATAATTATTTTTTATTGAAGGGTAGTTGATGCACAGTATTACATTACATTAGTTTCAAGTGTACAACACAGTGATAAAACATTTATATACATAATTCTAGGTTCCAGCTATCACCCTACCAAGCTGTTACAATATCTTGACTATATTCCTTATGCTATACATTACATCCCGGTTACTTATTTATTTTACCATTGGAAGTCTGTCCCGTTTTTTTTTTGTTTTTTTTTTTTTGTGAGGGCATCTCTCATATTTATTGATCAAATGGTTGTTAACAACAATAAAATTCTGTATAGGGGAGTCAATGCTCAATGCACAATCATTAATCCACCCCAAGCCTAATTTTCGTCAGTCTCCAATCTTCTGAGGCATAACAAACAAGTTCTTACATGTAGAACAAATTCTTACACAATGAATAAGTTACATAGTGAACAGTACAAGGGCAGTCATCACAGAAACTTTCGGTTTTGCTCATGCATTATGAACTCTAAACAGTCAGTTCAAATATGAATACTCATTTGGTTTTTATACTTGATTTATATGTGGATACCACATTTCTCTCTTTATTATTATTATTTTTAATAAAATGCTGAAGTGGTAGGTAGATACAAGATAAAGGTAGAAAACATAGTTTAGTGTTGTAAGAGAGCAAATGTAGATGATCAGGTGTGTGCCTGTAGACTATGTGTTAATCCAAGCTAGACAAGGGCAATAAAACATCCACGTATGCAGAAGATTTCTCTCAGAACAGGGGGAGTGAGGTTCTAAACCTCACCTCTGTTGATCCCCAATTTCTCACCTGATGGCCCCCCTGCGACTGTGCCTGTCTTAGGTTGTTCCTCCCTTGAGGAATCTTACCCGTCTCTGGCTAACCAGTCATCTTCCGGGGCCATACAGGGAAATGTAAAGTTGGTAAGTGAGAGGGAAGCCTTATTGTTTGAAAAGGTTAGCTTTTTACTTCTTTGCATATTTATGCCCTGTAGCTTCTATGCCCAGCATTTGTCTTGAGGTGTCTTTACCACTTGGAAGAATTATGATACTCGGTAAATTTGATATGAGGCACGAATTCTATTTAAGGGTTGTAATTAGGAAGGAAGAAGAAAAGCTATAGAAGTAGCAGGCGGAAGAAAACATGGGAAGATTGATTATTTCTTTGACATATCTTCTTGTAGAGTAACTTCAGCATGTATAGGTTTTAAGCTACTACTTAAATTGCGCACACACATTAACATAATAGGAGTATAGTTACATAACCGAAGCATATCTGTAATTACCAGCCATCTCCAGTGAAACCAAGAAAACCAGTTAGGCACCTTAGGCATTTGTGAAAACTTATCTATGATATGGTGGATATTGTCCAACTGAACTTGAACAGTCTGAGAGAAATCAGACAAATTAAAACAACCCATTCCTGGAGAATGTTCACATCCCTTATGTTCTTTTAACAGTAAATAGTCTGTAGTTGTAAGATTTTGGAGCGCTACAATTTGCACTTTTCCTAATTCTTGGTTGAGTTCCAACAGTATAGATCCAGTCAAATTTGTTGTTTTACTGTATGCACAGGCCAGCTTAGATATCTCCTTCCTCATTCCCATGGCAAGTCCAGAAGCTGGTGGGATGAGTGCATCTACACCTGTAGCAGTGCGTGGATCTTTGTTGGGGTTTTTTGATGATCATCTTCTGGCATGAGTCTTCCAGAGAATGCTGATGTTGGAAGTTCTCTTTCATATCGTATCTTAGTTCATTTTCAGGGTAGCCCAATTAGGCTTTGATCCTCTGTATAAACACAAACAGACCCTTTGCCTACACTTTTATATGCCCTTTATACCCTTGTGTAGACCTCATTGGAGGTTACCACACAGGAACTGCCCTTTTTTTTTTTTGTTTGGTTTTGTTTTGCTTTGTTTTTGGTATCACTAATCTACACTTACATGACGAATATTATGTTTACTAGGCTCTCCCCTATACCATGTCTCCCCTATAAACCTCTTTACAGTCACTGTCCATCAGCATAGCAAAATGTTGTAGAATCACTACTTGCCTTCTCTGTGTTGTACAGCCCTCCCTTTTCTCCTACCCCCCCATGCATGTTAATCTTAATACCCCCCTACTTCTCCCCCTGCCTTATCCCTCCCTACCCACCCATCCTCCCCAGTCCCTTTCCCTTTGGTACCTGTTAGTCCAGTCTTGAGTTCTGTGATTCTGGTGCTGTTTTGTTCCTTCAGCTTTTCCTTTGTTCTTATATTCCACAGGTAAGTGAAATCATTTGGTATTTCTCTTTCTCCGCTTGGCTTGTTTCACTGAGCATAATACCCTCCAGCTCCATCCATGTTGCTGCAAATGATTGGATTTGCCCTTTTCTTATGGCTGAGTAGTATTCCATTGTGTATATGTACCACATCTTCTTTATCCATTCATCTATTGATGGACATTTAGGTTGCTTCCAATTCTTGGCTATTGTAAATAGTGCTGCGATAAACATAGGGGTGCATCTGTCTTTCTCAAACTTGATTGCTGCATTCTTAGGGTAAATTCCTAGGAGTGGAATTCCTGGGTCAAATGGTAAGTCTGTTTTGAGCATTTTGATGTACCTCCATACTGCTTTCCACAATGGTTGAACTAACTTACATTCCCAGCAGCAGTGTAGGAGGGTTCCCCTTTCTCCACAGCCTCGCCAACATTTGTTGTTGTTTGTCTTTTGGATGGCAGCCATCCGTACTGGTGTGAGGTGATACCTCATTGTAGTTTTAATTTGCATTTCTCTGATAATTAGCGATGTGGAGCATCTTTTCATGTGTCTGTTGGCCATCTGTATTTCTTTTTTGGAGAACTGTCTGTTCAGTTCCTCTGCCCATTTTTTAATTGGGTTATTTGTTTTTTGTTTGTTGAGGCGTGTGAGCTCTTTATATATTCTGGATGTCAAGCCTTTATCGGATGTGTCATTTTCAAATATATTCTCCCATACTGTAGGGATCCTTTTTGTTCTATTGATGGTGTCTTTTGCTGTACAGAAGCTTTTCAGCTTAATATAGTCCCACTTACTCATTTTTGCTGTTGTTTTCCTTGCCCGGGGAGATATGTTCAAGAAGCTTCATGGTACATTTAATGTTTGATGGTATGAGTCTTCAGTACTTATTCTTCAATTCCAAAATTATGTTGAGTAGTCTCACCTCTTTATTATTATTATTATTATAGATAATCCAAACAGCCAACCATCCTAGTTCTCACACACCCTTATGCATTGGAATTTTTATTGTAATTGCCTAAAATTAATGAATTATGAACTTGGAAATCATTGGCATGTGGGTCAAGTTCAGAAACACTGTGTGTCTCACCATTTCTTCCCAGTTGTGTGGTTGTCTTCATGTGGCTCCCGCAGGTTGTTTATTTCTATTTCTGCATATTTTTGTTTTGCTGTTGTGAATGGGAGCTTTCTTTGTTAAATTTTTATGTCCTTTGATATATTATCTTTGGTACTGTAACTTCTTAATCATAGTAATGATAATAGCTGTTATGCATTGAATACTCCATGTTAAATAATCTTATTTACTTCTTACAACAACCCCTAACAGGTAAGTACTATTATAGCATTATGCTCATTTTTACATTTGGGGTCAGTGAGGGATAACGGCTTAAGGCTGAACAGCTGGTTTGTGGTGGAGCTATGATTCTCACCCAAGCAATCCCACTCCAGAGCTACACTGCCTGCTCACACTGCACTGTGGCCCCTGGTGTCCTCAGGTGACAGAGGAGAAGTATGTGGGAGGGGGCACATGGTAGGACCAACTTAGTACTGATGGATATAACTGGCAATCTACTAATGTAGGTCATTTGGTATATGCTTTTTATATTTGTAGAATACAGTATTTTAGTTTGGACTTAATCAAACAAAATTAAGTTCTACAGTTTTTTAAATCATTAACAAATGATTTAGTGATAATTCTATATATTCTCAGGATACTACTGTATTTGCCAAGAGATGCCAGCTGTTGTTTTAGTTGTGTTATTTGCAAGGAGCTACCACTCATCCCCTCTAGCTGCAAGACTGCAAGGGTGTTGGAAAGATAAACGTGGCAGTAAGGGAGATGGACTCTTGTGGATATCCAAGAAGTGGCTCCGCAGACTGACTGGCACTCAAGGAGACTAAAACTATCTTTTGTTCTGGATTAAAATCATTTTCAGGCACCTCAGCAACAGGAGTTTTTTTAAGATCTTCACTACAGTATGCTATCTTTATCTTGCCTTGACTGCTGCTGTCATAGTAGATCTGCTTTTACATCTATCCATTTGCCTTTATACTGCAACTGATTTTCTCCATGGTCCCAGGTAAAATCCCTAAGAGAAAACATCTGGTTGACCAAGGTATTTCTGTGTTTGGACCAAGTGTTTCATGCTTCATAGATGATGAACGACCTATGGATTGGCTGTCTTGAGTCAGGTATTCACCCAGCAGTTCTAGTCATTTCTGGCTTGGGGGGATGGCCAACTGGGTAAAAGGTGGCTTGTCTAGGGCTGCCTCCTCAGTAGCAAGGTTGATTTGCCCCCAAGAAAGGGACTGTGATCACAGTACACTCTAATCAACATGTTTCATAGCCAGTATGCATTTTCTCTTTTAAATAAACTGTAGAGGAGAGGGGTTAGCATTGGAAAGAGCAGTTGAGTTTAGAGACTGAGTAGGGAAGAAAGAAAAATTGCATGGAGAATGCTTATATACATGACCCGAAAACAGTCCTTTGCTTACTGCTTTGGAAGCCTGGCCACACAGAGCTGTGTATCTCCTGTAGGCAAGTTAGTTAAAATGTCTGTTTGGTTAGGATGTTAAAACTTTGGATGAGTTACTGATAAATATTTGGGGAGTTTTCTTTCTTTGATATTTCAATAGCGAGGTTTGGCTTGAAAAAAGATTTCTGGGAATTTAACAAACCCCAGAATTTGGCAAACTCCTTTAAGAATACTCTCTGGCATATGTATTATTTAACCCAAGATCAGTACTGAATTTAAGGTATACCGTGAGATGATTTTATGATAGTAAATAATTTGTAGTAAAACAAAAAAACTGAAATGTTCAATAATGTGGATATTGGCAATAAAGTTGTATGTAAATACTTGTTAAATTGATTCCAGGTTGGGCCATGCAGGCTGCTGCCTATATCTTCATTCATAGAAAATGGAAGGATGACAAGGGCCATTTTGAAGACATGATTGATTATTTTTGTGATATTCGTGAACCACTTCAACTCCTCATATTCCCAGAAGGGACTGATCTCACAGGTAAGGTAGCCTGGGTTTGGATAACCGAATTTTAAAACATGAAGGAACTTAGAAATCATCTAGTCTAAACTTCTTATTCCACAGATGAAATAACTGAATACCAACAAGGTTAATGGCTCACCCCCAAGGTCACTCAGTTAATCAGCAGCTCATCAGAACCCAGAACTCGTGGTTTTCAGCCCATGAATTTATGATGGGCAACACCAAGAGGTCATTATTATTCATATTTGTCATCCTAGAGCTTTGTATTTTAAGTCACAGTATATATTTTAAATACGAGCCTTTTACTTTTATATAATTTGTATAGAACCATAAAAAAAGAGCCCCAAATAGCCAGTGCAATCTGAGCAACAAAGCATAGATGTAAAATCCCTTCCTGTTCTACATATTTTCTGTCCTCTTTCAAGATACATATTTATCCATTAGACCCTTTTTTCTCACTTCTTTCTCATAAGAAGAGGACCTAATAGTAACTAAGTTGACTTGTTGTTGATTAATGTTCTCTTGGTATTTTAAAGTGTTATCCCTAATATAAGCAGGAAAGACTTTGTCTTCTCCTGAAGAAAATTCAGCTGTCATTGAGCTGTGGAGGGGACCCAGGAGCGCATATTTAGAACTTTCTCACCTTCCCAGGTATCAATCTGCATAGGCTAAGAATGCCAGTAGAACTCAAGGAATTCTTTAGAAGATAAAAAAACACAAAACAGTCTTTCATCCTTACTAAATCTGTGGTTATCACACTTTCTGACAGGTCAGATATGCAGGTGAAGCTGCCTCTTGCAGTCTAAGATTTAGGACAGAGAGAAAACCTACTCTGGTTAAATCTTGGTGGGGTTGAGTGGGGTGTGGTTTATAGGAAGCAGTTCTATAGAATCCTTCAACTCAAAAGAGCAAGACTTCAAAACTTCTAATGCCCTGGCAACTGTAAGAGAAGATAGAGCAGAATTTGAGAAGGATCCAGTGGATGAAGGTCTGCTGTACAAGACAGACTGAAGCAGGATAGTACTGAAGTTTAAAAATCTCAGATAGTATGGAGATGGATCATGAGTTGCCTTCCAAATCCTCAATACCAGATTGATGTAACTAAGAGCTACTAAGAAGGGCAACCCTTAAAGCTTAAGAGGGGAGAAACATGTAAATGAGCAAACTGATTTTTCTTTGGGGACATAGTGATTTATAGAACCCAGTACCCAAAAAGAGAGTTGAAGATGAAAGATACAGATTACACAACAAATTTAAGGGAATGGGTGACTAAGCTATAATATGTTAATAAAGGAAATCAAGGTATTTGGGGAAATATTTACCATTGATAACAAAGGAAGAGCTCCTTGATTCATCCGTTACAGAGGGAACCAAGCTAAATGAACCATGGCAATTTTTATACATTTGTAGTATATTTGAAAATAATATGCTTACTGTATGTGTTTGAGATTTATATTTAAAATTCTAGAGGTAGTTGGATCACAGAAGATAATAATGAAGATAACATTATCTTGCATGTTGAGAATGTAAGTTTAAGTTAATTGATTCCAGAGCTAAACTGTATTAAGGAATTATAATGGACAGATGGCCATATTTTATATAATTTATAATACTTAAAATATGAATTTGGGTATTAAAATATCAGCTATATTAGAGTGCAGAAAGTAGTTTACTGAAACAATTTATTTTTATTTGTGAGTGTCAAAATGTACACTAAAGAACAGCAACTTTAGAAGTTATTTTGCAATTGAAAGGCAATAGGGAAAAAGCTCATGGATCGCTGCTACCTTGGTATATTAGTTTTAAACTGTTCCTATATTAGACCTTCAGAGTCTATAAAATATATAATAAAGCCTTTTTTCAGTCTATTTTTTTCAAGTGTCTCTTTTAGGTGTTGAGCTCAACGTCTAGTTTTTCAGGGTCCAGAGTACTCAACATTACATGCATTGTTTTTAAAGTTAAAATGGCTTTACATTTTAAGGCCAGTTTGCAGAAGCCAGACTATCTGCCAAACAGAGAAAACAGACTGATCCTGAAGGTTTAAAGTTTTTTTTCTTTTTTAAACAATAGTATACAGTTAGTTTTGAGTTGGGATAAATGCTTGCCTTGAAAAAGTATCTGTTAATTCAAAGATGTTTTTAGTTACCACAGTTAACTTTAAACTTGGGTCTTTAAGCCCAAGGAGAATGTTTTATAATCCTCTTTAAATTCTGAATTCAGCTTCCCTGCACGTTTTCAAATTAGTGCATTTAAATGTAACTTTATGTACTATCTTCCTTTATTATTGTTGGTTATAACTTTTTCCTTCCTTATGGAAATAATATATGTTAATTTGGGGAAATGTAGAAATAGAGAAGAGAGCAAAAAACATTGCTCTTATCCCATTGCCCATAAATAAACATTATGGCATAAACACAGGCATATATATACATGTATATAATTTTAAACAAAATTGGAAAATGGGAATTATACTTTTCTTTGCATTTAATGTTATACTGTAATCTCTCACATCCTTTTTTATTCTTTGAAAACATGTGTTTTAAATGTTGGGTAGTTTTATATTAGCATAGCTCGGGTTGTCCAGAAATTCAGAGTGAACAGGGGGTGTATGGGGTGGGGAGGCAGAGATTTAGCTTAATTTCAAATAATTAGCTCACTTAATTGTGGAGGCTTCACAAGTCAAAAATCTGCAGGGTAAATCATCAGGCTGGAGACCCAGGAAGGACTGGACTTTGAGTCCAAAGGCAGTCTGCTGGCAGAATTCTTTCCTGCTAGGCCTTCAACTAATTGGATGAAGACCACCACATTATGGAGGGTAATCTACTTTACTCAGAAGTCTACTGATTTAAGTGTTAATCTCATCAAAAATTACCTTCAAGAAACATGTAGAATACTGTTGGACCAAATATCTAGTACCATGGCCTACCCAATTTGATACATAAAAATTAACCATGACAATTGGCATAATTTTGAGTTATCTTTCCCAGACTTGAAAAGGGAAGATTTTATAGGTTTTAACAATTGTAATATTCCATGCAGTCCAACACTATTGTACATAAAATTTCTTCACTTAATAAATACGAGTGTCAGGAGCTTTATAAACAAAACAAAGTCCCAACTTTCATGAAGCTTACATTCTATGAGGAAAGATGGAAAAATAACTGATAAGTTAATAAAAATATGCCAATAAAAATAACACTATACAGAAAAATAAAGCAAGTAAGGAGAGACAGACAGTAATGGAAGACAGGGGCATAGGATGCTATTTTATATAAGGTAGCTGGAGAAAACCCCTAAGTGTTCACTTAAGCTGAGACTAAATGAACAAAGAAGAAAATGATGCAGATACCTGACCAAAGGCTGGGCTGAGGGAAGAACAACTGAACAGACCAGACCCTGAGGTGGGAACATGCCCGGCTGGTTTGAGAAATCAGGGTGGCCGGGGGGCTCCCTGGGGTGGAAGGAGGGCTGGTACTGAGTGTTCCCAGGAGTGAACTGGTAAGACAGAGGCTGTGGTCAGAAAGTAGGATGCTAGTGCAGTTACTAATAATCACAGGGTCTGGGGGTGGGTGGATGAAATGGGATGGAGGGCAAAATCTGCATCTCTACTCTCCTTGAGTCTCTGATTATTTCTGCCTTCCCCCTTTGTGACTGCATTTTAGAACCACTTATGTTTGTATTCAGCTTCTACAACAGAGTTCGGTTTTGTCTTCAGATCCCCAAAGTCTGTGATGAACTGGGAGAGCAAACTGAATAGCAAATACTTACCTTTGCCATGTGCCTGGGATTTCTCATTCCATGTAAGGTCCTGCTAGCAATTTATAAAACACTATCTTGTAGTCCAATGGCCAAAATATTCTCCTAAACAAATCAGAGAAGAGCTTATTACTTTGCATGTTTAGCCTTTACTTGTGACTCACTGGGGATCTGTGGGTATCTAGTTCTTTGACTCAGTTTGTCAACTGTAAAATAATGTAACAGCTTTTATACAAGTATTCTTTGAATATTTTAGTATTATGGAATCCATCTATGGGGGTTTTTGTAATTTTGAGGACTCTGATCTTAAATTTATTCCTAGGAAAGGTGTGTGTGAACACACACACTCACACATTTTTTCCTTGTGGCTTGGGCCAATCTCTAAATTTCAGGATGTAGCTGAGGGTTGCAGATTCTAACATCTGCTGTCATCAGAAGGTATTTCATGATCTTCCCCAGCAGCTGAGGCCAAATTTCTAAACATGACTTTTTCCAAATGTATTTGCTCAATAATGGGTTTGGTTCTTCTTGGAACTTATAAAATTACCTCATGGAATGGAAAAACAAGTTTTTGCCAACAATTAGAACATATACTTGACTCTGGAACTACATTCAGCCAAACCATGTTCAGATGTTTGTACATGATGTGCTAATCATGTACCCATTCTGTTGTGGAGTGGTTTTGGTTAGTCAAATATTAGCATGCTCTGTGCCTGAGCAAGGCAGATAATTCATTCTGCACTGAAGACCTAAATTACTGGGTTAAAAGAAATGTTGATCTGATATATTTGGCAAAATGCTGGTTATTTCTTCTGGGTGTCTAAATGCTTTTTTTTATCAGTAGTTTATTTTATTGGCATCTTATATTTTAGTATCATAATTTCTATTATGTAAGTGCTATTTTATGAAAATTATAATTTACTGGTATTTTATTTGTATTATTAGTTTTCACAGAATATTGACTTATGAAGTCTCTTAAAGAATTTTAAAGTTTGTATGGATTTCAGAAAACTGTTATAGCAAAGCCTTTTAATACCTTATTATAAAATTTTAATTCCAATAAACAGGTAACTCTAAAACAGGGACTAACTAAAGTGGCTATATCTTTTCATTTGACTCAAAAGGCTATATTCAGTAATTACAGAAAAATAAACTATGATTTTTATCAAAGAAATTCTGCACTGTTTCCTTACCTCACTTACCTTCTTTTATTTTATGGCTTCTAATGCTCTATTGTTTTTTTTTCAGAAAATAGCAAAGCTCGAAGTAATGATTTTGCTGAAAAAAATGGACTTCAGAAATATGAATATGTCTTACATCCAAGAACTACAGGCTTTACTTTTGTAGTGGACCGTCTAAGAGAAGGTAAGCACCCATCTCAAAAGTTTACATTTTTATACATGGCAAAAATAGCTAAGCATTATATTTATATAGCCCTTTAGAATTTACAAAGCACCTTTTCATATTTTATCTCAAGAAATGAGATATTATATTTTTATACTAAGTTGACCCAGCACGCTAAAATGTTTTATTATATATGTGTTAGAAATATAACAGATATCTCTGTAACAAAAAAAAAACCATTTCCCCCCCTTTTTTGGAATAGATAGAAAAATGGTATATACAAATAGACTATCATTCTATTTTTAAATATTTCTCAAAGCAGCAAAACTATCTTAAAAGTATCTTATCACTTATACTATAGTTCCTCATAGCTTAAAAAGTATTTTTGCATTTATTATTTCACTCACTCCAACAAATGATTCTGGTTGATAGGAAGGCAAGTAGTGCTCTACCTCCACTGGGTTAGTACATTTCTATAGGTCAAGGTTAGAACCTCTTTCTTCTACTACCTCATACTTCCTCTAGAGCCATGTCTATTGAATGGCATATGGGCACAAGGTGATTCCATTGATGGTGTCACACCCATTTATGTTTACACTTTTATATTTTTGTTATGTAAAAAAAGACTGTACATTTTGACTTGCATATTTGTATGTTTATACATCCATACATACAGGTCTATATACAAATTACACACATATGACTGTATATGCAAAAGGAACTATTCAGAACCATGAAGTGTTACCAATTTTATTAAGAACAATTCAAAACCCTGAGTCCCCTAGCAGAAGAATAATCTTGGTTGCATGTTTCTGCTCTCCACTCTGATTTCTGCTAAGCCACACTGTTTAAGGATGACATCTGTGACAATTATTTCCTTAACCTGTAATTGCTACATTGTCATAAAACTGCTTGTGTCTAACATGAAAGGTCTTGAACCATTATGTAAGAAAAGGTGTAAAGTATTCACTTCTTTCTCTAAATGGCATCACTGTTGTTCCTTTGGGGTTTTAATGTGCTTGAAGATACAAAATATAACCTCAGTTAATGAACTCTGCCAAGATGAAGCATCTTTACAATAAGTACTAGTGACTTTAAAGAAATGTATATCAATCCAAAATCACATTGGTATAGTAAACCCAAACTGCTGTTATTTGGCTTGCTTTTAAAATTCTGTGGTTATAACTAATATGAAATGAACTCTCGTGGGCTTGATGGTCATATTGCAGGTGCAAAGTGAGTGTCCATCTCCCGAGTGAAGCTCATGGAGAACACAGTTCTTCATGTCTATGGAATGGGACAGGGAGGCACTAAGACATTTAAAGAGGTGATGCTTTTTCTAAAAATGTGGTACCACTTACTGTGGCATCCAACTTGGACTCACCCTTCTCCAGCAACATTGTTCTATTTCCTCACATAATCTGATCATTTATAATACGTAATGGTTTCTTTTGAAGAATTTCTGATGTCCTAAACACATTCATCTACTGGATTTTTGTGTTAACACAAGTATGCTGGTGGGACATATGTTCTGCTAATAAAGATCTTCCTAAATCTTTAGGCAGGGTAATTGAGAGATTATTTTGTAGTGGATAAGGAAATATCTATAGAGTATTCTGTTCTGAAATCTGGAAAATATTTTAGTAGCAAACTGATTTATAATTTTGGGGAATGGTTATTACTTAATCATTATTCAAAGTACTGGTTAACAACCACTGAATGTAATTTTTCCTGCTAGAACTGGAAACTGATCTCCCCTCTTCCCTGCCCTGACCTCTAGATCAATTAAAAAAACAGGATTCATTTGCTTCAGTTAGAAAAATTCAGTTAGATGGCTCCCTGGACTTCAGTTAGAAAAGCAGAATGGGACCTGTATGCCATAATAATAAAAATAAGAAATCTGATTATAATCAGTATGATAGTAGCAGCAGTTAATATTTATTGAGCATTTACTAAATACCTGGCATTATGGTAAGTGTTTTATATGCATAATGTTAGTTAAACCTCACAACAACCCAACACCGTTTTTGCCGTTATTAATGTTTAGCTTGTAGGGCAAAACTGAAGCAGAAATTGAAGAAGCTTGTCAAAGTTATTGGGATATCGTTTGTCTGACTGAATATCGCACATTCTTTCTATTATAACTTGGTGTCTCTTGCATTTATAGTATGATTTTAGTTAACAGAGTCTCCACAGTTAACATAAAGCACCTTTATAATAACGCTGAGCTGGTTAAAAAAGATTTCTAAAGAAAAATGATGCTAACTGGCCAGATCATGGAGAGATGGTTGTCACAGGAAGGTGGTTATAATGCTGCCTGAATGGCAAGGGGAGCAGGCACAGCCTAAGGAGGCATCAGATGGAGAGCTGAGGGCAGCCCTGCTCTTAGGAGTGAAATAGGGGGTGTCCAGTAAACAGAAAGAGAAAACATTTCATCAGCGGTCAGAGGTGCGGATGATCTTGGAAATCATCTAGTCTGGAGTACTCACCTTAAATTTGCCAAGACTCAGAAAGGCCCGAACAACTTTCACATCTTTAGACTGCTGAGATCTGCTTTCAATCATCAGTTACGTAAAAAAGAAGCTTGCTTTATTAAAACAAATGACCATTACAAATAAATAATGCCAATGGCATCCTGGAGACCACATATTAAAACAAATTACCATAAAGTAAGATTTTCACTACTCACACGTTATGTGAACTCAGTGCTGCTGATGTCTGTTGGGCAGTCAGCGCAAATGGGCCGATCAGAAGCTTAGGGAAATCAAGAAGGATAAAGTCTTACCAAGGAACACTGAATAAGTAAAAATGCAAAACAAGGAAAGTAGTTTTCATGTCTCTGTTTAGCATAGATTTCACTGAGATTGAGAACATTTGGAAAATACAAACATATCCTGAATATAACACCCATTATATAATATTACAAAGGTGTGTTGGTTATTTCTGTGAAATTGCAGAATGTTTATTACCCTGACACCTTCATTTCCACGATTTGTGTGCTTCTTTATACTCTTACTAGATCATAAACTTCATGAGGATATGGAATATTCTGCACATACTTAATCAGTATTAATTTAAGTATTTTTTCTTTTGTCTGGAAAGAGAAACATAGTATCCTAGTATATTCTCAGTGCATTAAATATTATGTTGATAGATGTCATAGATGATTTATTCCATATGTACCTCTAATCAAAGAACCTTTTGATATCTGATTTTGAGAGTTTTTTCAGTACTAGATTAACCCAAACCTAAAAGGAACTTTCTAACCTGGAAAAAAAGAGGCTTTTATATGAGAAAACTTTAAAAAATTACATAGCTATAATAAATTTAAATACATAAATTTAAAACTTTTAACTCATTGCACAAAAAATTAGGTATATTCATCGTCATCTGTGGTGCATCATCATTCTTAACAATAAGAGCTTTATTCTTTGATTTTCCAACAAACAATGATTTGGTCCAACCATTATTTCATTTTGTTAAATGTTTTTTAAGCCAGTTAGAATTGTAACCATGCAATAACTACTTAGACCATTAGGCGGCACAGGTGTGCACATTTGAAACAACTTGAAATTAGGTAAAAGTTGGGGATGAGGGACAAAACACTTGATATTTGTTTGAGGTTATGTTCTTGTATGATCTTGCCTTCAAGAAATTTACAGTGTTCATGGGTAGATAAAAATAATGTAAGACAATGAAGTTATAAGCTAAGTTTTATCATATGTAGTATATAAACATTTTGCTGAATTATTGTAGAAGTACTCAGTGAAGAGAGATCATGCAGTGTTGAAACACTTAGTTAAGGCTTCTTTAAGAAGCTTACTTCCCCTTGGACCTTTGAGACTCTGTGTGATTTGGATAGGCAGAAAAAAATGAGGATGGCTGAGGGTAGGGAAGGAAGAAGACAAGAAGGGCAGAGTTGGGGCCTGTGTGGAGCTGAGCAGCATGCCAGACAAAACCAACCTGACTGAGCTGAAAGCTTGTGTTGTAGAGTAACAGACAATATTTAAGAAGGTTACTTGGAGCCATTATTATTGAACTACTTAATTCCTGACCCCCAATTATCATATTTTTAGTTTGTCCATTTCTGTCTGGATCAGGCCAAACAAATCAGCTCATTGTTAAGACTCTAACATATCATACAGATATATTTAGGTTTGGGGTTTTGGGATTCCATGTTTCAACCCATATTTAGCCTAAATTTTATATATGAAAGAATGGAGGATGCTGCCTTTCTACTAATCTAGGGCATTCAAGGTTAACCACTAAAGAAAAACTAAATTCTACTATGCAGTTTGGATCAGCACACCTGATCATAACTCTTCAGTTTGTATTCAGGGAGAAAGAACTGCTGACAACACCTCATTCACATAGGTGGCATCCAACAGTCGTGTGTTTGGGTCCCTCGCTTTGGTCTACAGTAGTTCTCATTTGCTCTGAGAAGTTGGCAGTTAACTAGGAAGTAACTGGAATAGCAGTCATAGACAGCTCAGTCTTCAGCAGCATTATCAGACCATTTTAGTTTCTTGGGCTTTTTGCTCAGTGAATGACTAACTACTAATAATCCACCCTTTTTCTTACTTATAGTCGCTGTTATGTAGTGGGGGACTAAAGATGGTCAGCAGGAACCACCACTTTCTGTGGCTCACGTTGCATTTGTCGTAGTGTGTGAGCCTCCCCGAGGACTGCATTTCAATGACCCTTTCTAACAGCCAGCATGTTCTAGAAGGCCAGCAAGAAATGCAGACAAACTGTTGAAGTGCTGGGTGCATTAAATGTCATGCACTCTGACCTTTTCATATCAATTTTTATTGCTGGAAACTCTGTATGAAATAGGATAAGACCTTTCCCTTATGTTAAAAAAATGTAATTGTACAGTAGATCTTTGACATTTGCTGGAATATTTTCTGAGACCTTTTCCATTTCTCCAAATTTGCAGATATCTTTGTGGCATAGCAGTTGTCTCTCTTTTGAGACCATTTCACAAAGAATAAAGCTTTTTATCTATTTATGGTGACAGAATACCAAAAAACCGAAATGGAATTTGGATACTGATCAGTTGGAAAGCACACAGATCAACTAAGTGACTGTTCCTACATATCATGAAGGAGAAATGATTTAAATTTGCCTCAACGAAACTATACATGATTACCCATCAGAGACCTTTGGAGTCTCTTATTTTAAAACTTTGAATGCCATGGTACTCCTTTAGACCTTTAATGGCATTTATATTGTTTTCTTTGTTCATTTTAGTGTCCTTTATCTTTCTCTGTCACATAGCAAAAAAATCTGAGCTGCTCACTTAGGACAAATCTTGTCATTGTATTTAATGGAAAGAAGTCATGACAGCCTTAATGAAAAATTAAGTGATAGAAGCAAAGCACTATATTCTATGCATAAAAACCACCACCTAACATTTGTCCAGCAGCACCATGTAGTTGTGATGCTCCTTTACTCTGTACAGTAGTGTCACCCAGGGAGCTTTCTAAAACAGAAGCTCAGGTCCAGGCTCAGACCTGCTGAATCAGATCAGGTGGTGGGGCCTGGGATCATAGCTACCTGCTAGCCGCTTTCATATGATCACTTAATTCTCATAACTGTGCTCCGGGGTGGTTTGCCCTGTGCTACACCTGAGGAGGCTGACTCACTTGAGCAACTTTCCCACAGTAGCATAGCTGCTGAGCGGAGGTACCACAGTTTTACACTCAGGTCTATTGGATGCCAAAGCCCATGTTCTTCCCACTATGTCATAGGTTGACAGTTTTTAATTCCAAAATGCTACAAAAAAGTGATCTAGGGTTTTTTTTCCCTCTCTTTCTCACTGAGATTTCTCCCTGGTATTGTTGGCTGTGTTGTGCGTTTTCTTTAAATGGAAAAATACATCAGGTTTTCTTTTGTATTTCTGGTTCCTATATTTACCAGGTCTCCTCCATTTCTCTCCTCCTGAAAGTAACATGACACTCAAACTATCTGTCCTTTCAAATTGTGATTCCATCGTTTTCTTTGTGCCATCTAGTCTCAAAAAAACACCACCCTTATGACTTGATTTTCTCAACACTAGCTCACTTCCTATTAAAAAAGGGATAATCTTTTTATTATATAACAGAATATGTTTATTGAAAAAAAATTTGGAAAATTAGTTATAAAAAAAAAGGCATCCATAGTCTTGTCAATCACTTCAGAAACATCTGGGGCCTGCCTTTTGACATGTGATCTTCCTGTGTCTTTCCACATGCATTTATATAGCAAGCAAAAAGGTCACATCATATATTTTGTTTTATAAAATTTTTTTTCACTTACCATAGTGTGCTTTTTTTCTCACTATCCTTACATAATGTTTTATAAGCATGATATGTTCATGTATTCTATGAGACAGAGGACTATTTAATCCTCTATTCAAAATTGTTTCCATTTTTCCATCCTTATAAGTAATACTGAAGTATGCATACATTTCTGTTATTATTTTCCTTAAGGTATATTTCTACATTTAAATACCGAATCAAAGGTATACGTTTTTAAAGGTTTTTTAAAAAAACTTAAGCTTTTGCTCAGCCCCATTTCACTCAGCCACGAAATTCTGTCAGTATTTTTGCCTTGGAAGCATCTCTTAGAGATTTTGTACTTTTTCTACAGTGGCCCACTTGTCTGGGACCCCATTCCTTCGCCTTTTCACTCTTCCTAGCTTTCTGACTGGTCTGTCTCTGGTTTCTCCTTTGCTAATCCAAACCGCACTCAGCTAGCAGTCAATCTTCATAAAATAGCACACTAATGCAATGGTGTATGTGCTTATTTAGAAAAATGTCTCCTTGGCACATCCGTTATTAGCTTGCTGAGACACCAGGACATTGCCCCTGCCCCTTCGCCTGAGTACTGGAACGATCAGAAAATACAGTGCAATGTCACAAAAGGTATGAGCACAAAAGTCATCTTGAGGACATAAAAAAAGGTTAGCCTGTCTTCACCTGAAGTTACAACTGAAGCGGTGGCGTATGGGCTGAGAATTTTTAAATGATTAGCCATTTTCTGCGGAGGCATTTAAATATTTGCATTACTTCTGCATTCTTGGTTAAGATTTTCTATAACATGGTTCCAACCTATTTTTAACATTTTACTCTCAAAACCCCACTTCGTGCAATGTGAGCCAACCTACCTGAATTAATTGACTATCCCTGACTCTGCTCTATGCTTTCTGAATTTTGCCTCTTGTTAGGTCTGTTCAGACTAAAACGTTCAATGCTTTGCTCTTTTTTTTTAGCCTCCAAACATTATTCTCCTTTTAATGATCTAAGTGTCCATTCCCATCTCTCCTGTCTGGCAGTCATCTAGACTGAACATTTCTTCCTCTCTAATAGGACTTAGCACAGTGGACCTTACATTAATAGCTGCTGGAACATATTTTACTTCCTACCTTCTTAAAGAGACAGCAAGCACCATGTCAGCTAGACCGTTAAGGGCAATGGTTTTATTTTTTAATCCAGTTCACTACCTTTCCATCTACATCTTACTTCCCCTCTTAGCAACATGGGCACAATGGTTCTTGAAATACACTCTCCCCTCGGCTTCTCATTTTTTCTCCTACTTTTCTGGCCACTTCTCCAAACTCTTACAAGTTCCTCATGTCCATCTGCCCCTTCAGTGTCTCTCTGTTCCTCATAAGGCTCTCCTAGCTAGGTTCCTTCGTCCTCTCACTCCATTATCCCTCAGCCACACCACGCAGGTCGGTGGCTTACTGGTCCTCCATAAGCTCATGACTCATCAGTCTAAATCCTCAGTCCAAAAGGCCTTTCTTAGTTCAGAGCCATATATGTGACCTTGCCACTTGGAGGATCTGTGGGCACTTCACCTTCAGTCTATTCAAAATTGAACTGGTCATTTCCCCCTAAACTGCGTTTCGTTCTGCACCCCGCACCTGACAGAATGGTGGTGGTGGTAAGGATGGTAATGACAATCATGGCTAAGATTGAGGGCTTATGTGTGTGAATTGTTCTCAGCGGTTCACATGAGCTAGCTCATTTAAATCTTAGAGGTTTCATTACCATCTCCCTTTCATGTGTAAGGCAGCAAAAAATTAAATAATAGCCCATTTCCCAGCTCTTAAATGGCAGAGCTAGGAATCTCGTTGTGGACCGACCCTCTGTCTTGCCCACTGTGTATCACTGGCTCAGTTGCTCAAGCCACAAACCTGGGAATCGTTCTTGGCTTATACCCCTCTCTGCTTTTCTCACATACACTGAAATCCCAGCCAAGGCCTTTTGATCCTCAGTCTCTCTCATACTGATTCTTCTCTTTAAATTCTCACTGCCATTCATATCTCTCCCTTAAATTATCATCATACAGCTGCTTAGTTCAGTTTTAGTTCTGGTCTTGCATTAACTAATTTGTTCTCCACATTGAACTGGAATATTGAACTTTTTCTTCTAAAGGAGGGTGGCAGCAGACTAAGTGGGGTGCTCAGGTTCTGGAGTCCTGGCTTCACCAGGAACAGCGGCATGACTGGTCACTTTCCCTCAGTAAGCATCAGTTTCATCATCTGTAAAATGGAGTAATAACAGGGCTTACTTGTAGGACTCTCGTGAAGTAAGGGTATGAGGTTAGTATACAAAATACATAAGGTTCTATATTCCTACTAAATGTAAATTGAGCTTTCTGGCACCTTCTGTAGAGGGAATCTAACAAGATCCATAAGATTAAAGCAAATCACATGCTCAGAAAAAGCATGACCATTTCTGAAGGACTTGAGGGAAAGGTCTCCCAGGCTTGTCACAAAGAGGACATTGTGCACCATTGTGACCAGCATACTCGCTGCATTTTTATGTTAAATGTTCCCTGTAGCCTCCTTGCTCATCCACGTTGGCTGATGAGAAATGAGAAAGCAGTTTGGAGAAAGCAGTCTCATGAGAGGTTAAGACATTGGACTACTTATGATTTAGAGATTTCAACTCTAAAGGTAAGGAGAAGACTCATGTTCTTCAAACCATTCTCCACAAGTGGTATTTCACTCACTGAGATTTGGGCGGGAATTGATTTGCTCCAATTTGATTACTCTCACTGAAAGATGTGTCATTATTTCATACTACAGATTAAGTGCAGGGCCAGGGGCTTTCCTAGTTGATGGAGCTGGGAGTAGGATTCTCTAAGGAAAGTTGAAATGCCTCCCGAGATTTCACTCATGGATTGAAGGTCACTTTACCTCTGAACCGAGGCTGACCAGTGTTCCTCATGAAGCCACTGCGATTTGTGTTTTACCCTCTGCGGCGCTTAACAAACGGTGCCTTGCACACAGTCAGTGGACCAGTGCCCAAAATTCAGTCATCTGTGTGGCCTTGCTGATCGTCTTTGTGGTGATTCCATACCCTTTCTTCATCCCAGCCACATGGAACGAAGCATACTTTTCTCATGCTATTCCTCTTCCTAAACTCCTCCTCATCAGCTGAGTAGCTCCTTTTGGTCCTTTAAGACAGTTCAGATGACTTTCCACTTCAGTCTCCTGGCCTCTCCATGTTGTTGGGGTTCTCTCCTCTTACTCTCATCAGAGCACATGCATTTGTCTTAATTATTTCTTTCACATTCTTTGATAATCGATGATTCTTTTTTAATTTTTGTCTCACTGTCTACCTTGGACTCCCAGCTTCTTCAGGTAGATACCGTGACTTGTTTGTTTTTATATCTGAGACATACAGTGTCACAAATATTATAGGTACTCAGTAAATGCATGGCTTATACAAACTTTTGTAGATGATCATTTTAAGCATCTCTTACACATGTATGTACCTCACATGCTTATTAATGCACATCTGATTAGTAATGCCCCCTACCACCTCCAGTTTAGAAATCAGTCAGCAGCTGTTAATTCACGTGGACCCCTTCACTGCAACAGAGGTGAGATTTTGGTCAGTGCTAGAGAGCCATATCAGGCAGGTGCGCAGTTGACAATAAATATTACCTTAAGATAGTCTTCTCTTTTTTTAACTACTAAAGGATAAAATTCTGTTTTTTTTTTTAAGTTTATATACTATTGTAAGGAACATACAGAATCATGTCATTGGTAACTTAAATGAACAAGGTCTTGGCATTTGATCATGTAAAAGTCAGTTGGAATTGTGGTTCATAAATTTCCCTGGTTTATTATTATTTAAATACTAAATTCCTACTCAGTGAGTTTCAGATTCTGAGATAGTGCTACGGAGTCATCAATGGCTTTATGTCGTTCTGTACTACTTGACTTCAGCAGGAGGAAAATCTTGCCCTCGGACTATCTACTATTTCTCTAACACCAGCCAGCTGTAATAAATGCCTGCTAGTGTGAAAAGTAGTCCTGGGTGATAATGAGTGCATGTTTTATGGCACCATTAATTTTAAACATTCTCAAAATATGTATTCTGCTATTGGTTAGAAGACTGTCATTTTCATAAATGAATGAAAATGATATATGTGTTATATTTTATTCATTCAAAAGGCTGGCCTTTGCCTAAATACTGATCTCTGTTAAAATGTTTTCCTTAAGAGTGACATAATGAATAAGCTGAGAACTGTGACACTTAGAAAATTCATTTAAAATTCAGAATTATGGAAGAAGCTTTGTAAGTAAAATTTGTGGAATTGCCTTTGAGTTGTTAACTTTCTGTAGACTATACACTGTAAAAAATATTGTTACATACATTAAAACATTTTGTCAGTTTTCTTAAGGTGAAGTGGAAGATACCACACAACAGCAGAGGATGCCAGGAGCTCTTCTATCATGGTGTTAACTCACTGTGTGGCAGCTACACACTAAATCTTTGTATTCTTGTAATTCTGTTTTGAAGTAAAATATATGAGTTTCAAGGTGAAAGCAAAATGTATGTAACAATATACTTTAGCTTCCTGTTCATATGAAAATCAGAATTTATTCTCACCGAAATTGAGATGTTGACTTGAATCTAAGTCCTGTGGATCCTTGAACCTAGAAATTTCATCTTAACAGGAACTTATGCCTGCCTTTTGGTTTTACGTAGCATACAGTTTTATAGTGGATGTTTTATATTTCTTTTTTGGGTTTGCCCAAAAAATCTTTACCTTGTTCCTCCTATTTTCTATGCATGTGTCCACTTCATTATTTATAAAGATTGTATCTTTTCTCTTTCCTCTTTTAGCTTTATAGATTTTTCCTTCCTTACTCAGAATAGTTTTTTGTTTTATTTTTTCAATTGCTAGGACCTTTTCTTTCTTTCTCTCTTCCTTTCTTTTTTTAATAAATTGAGGTTTATTTTTGAGTATTGTGATGGTATTGGTAGAACAGTACTGACCTTGGTGGTGTGTGTGTGCATGTGTGCCTGTGTGTGCACATGCAGACCAAGTTCATGTGCCTTCACTTTTTAAAAAAAAGCTCTAATCAAACAAAAATCAGACCCATAGGAGCATGAAACTACAGAAATTATTTATTAATGTTAAAATTGAGCTTTATAAATGAAGGAATCATCTTCATTTTAGTCTTCACAGATATTTTTATTTGATATAAAATTATGTTTATATTTAATATATGTATATTTTATAACATTAGTCCCCTATACTTATCATCTGATTGCTACAAGTCCCCAAACTTACTGTCATAGAATCTGGACTGAGCAAAAAACAAGTCCTGGTGCAGTTAATCATAAGCTGTTCCTCTGTACAGCATGAAGGGTAAGATGTTGAATGTATATTAGTAACCTTCTAATTCACCTGCTTTCTCCTAATAAAGTTATGTAGGAAAGGAAAACATACGTATCCTCAGTGCTTTTCATTCCCTCCACACGAAACTATTACATTTGGCCACATGGAGCAAAATCCCCTCTTTGGCAAGATTATTCAAGAATCTGTCAAGAGTATGTATGTACGCACAACATACTTGTTTAGTGTGTTTATTTTGTGAGAATTAGTAACAATGCAAACACTTTTCATTGTGGTGTAGTCTTCCTTTTTCATAGGGAATGGTACTGAAAGAGAAGCTAAAATAACCACTATCTTCCATTCCTCAATCTTTGTTTATAAAGGTCCTTTTCCAGTTATAGAGTCATTTGAATATAATAAGCTAACAGTAATCTACAATGTGCTGGATTATTTTTATTCTAATATTAATGTGAATAAAGAAATGCCTCCTTAAATCTTTGACAGCAAGCATCATATTTGTGCTCTTTGTTCTCTATTGTTCCTATTACACATGCCTGTTTGTGGTAAGTATAAAAGCTTCTCTAACAAACATTTGAGTACTGTTAGGTAGACATCTGTTTGTGATTCTTATTATTTATTATATATAACACTTTTTAAGAGAATCTGCAGAACATGGGTATTTGTAGACTTGTAAACAACTAGCCTTTGATATCCTGAGGGTACTACACAATTCCTTAGATGTTATATTTGAGAAATGTATGTTGAGAGCTATCTTATCTGTAAATTAGCAGCTGCTTTCTTTGAAGTGATAGATTTTTATCTTCCCCAAACTATACATTCCTTGGCTTGATTTTTCACCATATGAATTTAATTTGAAAGTATTTGGGGTTCCATGAAGAAAGTTTGACAGAACTGTTGAGACTGTTATGCAAAAGCTTTAAAAAATCACATATTTATAGCTTATGATTTACATCTTTCCCATTATCTCATAGATCTGAAATGGCCTCTAGCGGAAGATGAAATAAGTGAAACATTGCCCACAGTGCCATAGTCAAGTATTAAAGTGCATGTGTGCATGGGACTTGAGGGAAGAGCACATTAATTTCTAAGCTAGTCAAACATGAGCCTTAGCAGTGACCTTAGAAGTCAAGGAACAAGGGTTCTTCCTGTATTTTAAACACTGCATTGAGTTCTTGGTGACTTACAGTGGTAATGAGCCAAGTTATAGTGGGAGAGAAGTGTCAGTGCCTTTTCTAAGCACTGTTACACTGCTCTTGGGTAGTAGTTCTGACTGAGTGCAGTTAACCAGCATCCTGAAAGTTGGGAAACAAACTATTCTTATTTTTGCAAACTGCTTTTATAGGTCATTGTTACATAAGATCTGTGACTTGGCCATGATATGCTTCCACTCAGGAGAGGAACTTCACACTATTGGTGTGAGTACATGGAAATTACTTTGAACATTCTTTTCTGGGTCATAAGATTTACTTGCTTTCATCCTGAACAGAATCTTAACAACCACAATATGTTCCTAATAGTAAATCCAAAATGAAGTTTCCAAGTAGTTTACCAGGTTTCATTAAAGCAACTATTTTAATAATTTTTCTGATCAGTAAAAACATCATTAGTATGTTGGTTCCGATATTAGTTCCCCTAGTAATTCAAGTAGACTGTAGCTGCCTCTTAGGTCACTAAATTCGTATAATGAAGGCTTCTATTTTAACACTTTAGTGATAGACATTGTAACAGCTGACATTAGGAAACATTGACTTTGGTTTAGACTTGACAGATAAATAAGGTTTAGGCAAGAGGAAACATGTTTTAATAAAAAGTTTGTCCTGTATGTATTATTGAAACTGTGCTTATTAAATGTGTAAATATTGTAAAGACAATGTCTTTTTGTAAATGTATATAATCAGAATCTTAGGTAAGGAGTTTGTTTTTTAGTTAATATGATTTGATCAGGGCATCTGGTGACAGCCTCAGAATTAAAAAAAGGATGATGAACACATCCCTATGTCCACATTTAGAAAGTTAGTGTACAATCAAGTACCATAGAAAATGCATGTGCAGAGCAGAGATGGGCTATAGTGAGCTGGCAGGGGAAGGGGGTAGAATTCAGGGAACCGGACCTTGAATTAGGTCTTGAGGAAAAGTATGATTTGACTTGGTAAGGAAGTTGAGAGAGTATGGTCAGGACTGGCGATCCAGCAGCGGAGACTGGGGGTCAGAGTTCATCTGCTTAGTGGTAGGAGCTGTAGCTAGAAAGGTAGTCTTAGCTGTCATGAAGTCTCACTTCTAACAAGGTAGAAAATAAAGGCATCGGAAATGGAGTTGTGAAGGTAATACTCATGACTTTATAAATACTCAGAGACTGGTGAGTAAGCTATTCCTTCGTAGTATTCCAAGAGTTATCTTGGAAAGCAGTTCACTACTTGTTCTCAGATAAAGTAAAATCTATTGGCTTTATCATCATCGTAGTCATCCAAAATAGTCTTATTTTGAGGTTTCTGCATTAGTTACATTCAGTTTAAAGGAAGACAGTAAAAATAATTGCATCTCATGTTTTTTTACGTCTCTTTGGATCCATGTGTGAGGTATTTACAGACTGTGTGATAGCATATAATAGGAAAAAAAGGGTGAGTCATCCTAATTACAAAGCTGTTTCCTAAGAAAGAATCATTGCAGAAATATGTTTTTTTTTTTTTTTTTTTTTTTTATAATAATTATTTTTTATTGAAGGGTAGTTGACACACAGTATTACATTACATGAGTTTCAAGTGTACAACACAGTGGTAGAACATTTATATACATAATTCTAGGTTCCAGCTATCACCCTACCAGGCTGTTACAATATCTTGACTATATTCCTTATGCTATACATTACATCCCGGTTACTAATTTATTTTACCATTGGAAGTCTGTCCTTTTTTTTTTTTTTTTTTTTTTTTTTTTTTTTTTTGTGAGGGCATCTCTCATATTTATTGATCAAATGGTTGTTAACGACAATAAAATTCTGTATAGGGGAGTCAATGCTCAATGCACATTCATTATTCCACCCCAAGCCTAATTTTTGTCAGTCTCCAATCTTCTGAGGCATAACAAACAAGTTTTTACATGTAGAACAAATTCTTACATAATGAATAAGTTACATAGTGAACAGTACAAGGGCAGTCATCACAGAAACTTTCGGTTTTGCTCATGCATTATGAACTATAAACAGTCAGTTCAAATATGAATACTGATTTGGTTTTTATACTTGATTTATATGTGGATACCACATTTCTCTCTTTATTATTATTATTTTTAATAAAATGCTGAAGTGGTAGGTAGATACAAGATAAAGGTAGAAAACATAGTTTAGTGTTGTATGAGAGCACATGTAGATGATCAGGTGTGTGCCTGTAGCCTATGTGTTAATCCCAGCTAGACCAGGGCAATAAAACATCCACGTATGCAGAAGATTTCTCTCAGAACGGGGGGGTGAGGTTCTAAGCCTCACCTCTGTTGATCCCCAATTTCTCACCTGATGGCCCCCCTGCGACTGTGCCTGTCTTAGGTTGTTCCTCCCTTGAGGAATCTTACCCGTCTCTGGCTAACCAGTCATCTTCCGGGGCCATACAGGGAAATGTGAAGTTGGTAAGTGAGAGAGAAGCCTTATTGTTTGAAAAAGTTAGCTTTTTACTTCTTTGCATATTTATGCCCTGTGGCTTCTATGCCCAGCATTTGTCTTGAGGTATCTTTACCACTTGGAAGAATTATGATACTCGGTAAATTTGATATGAGGCACAAATTCTATTTAAGGGTTGTAATTAGGAAGGAAGAAGAAAAGCTATAGAAGTAGCAGGCGGAAGAAAACATGGGAAGATTGATTATTTCTTTGATATATCTTCTTGTAGAGTAACTTCAGCATGTATAGGTTTTAAGCTACTACTTAAATTGCACACACACATTAACATAATAGGAGTATAGTTACATAACCAAAGCATATCTGTAATTACCAGCCATCTGCAGTGAAACCAAGAAAACCAGTTAGGCACCTTAGGCATTTGTGAAAACTTATCTATGATATGGTGGATATTGTCCAAATGAACTTGAACAGTCTGAGAGAAATCAGACAAATTAAAACAACCCATTCCTGGGGACTGTTCACATGCCATATGTTCTTTTAACAATAAATAGTTTGTAGTTGTAAGACTTTGGAGCGCTACAATTTGCACTTCTCCAAATTCTTGGTTGAGTTCCAACAGTATAGATCCAGTCCAATTTTGTTGTTTTACTGTATGCACAGGCCAGCTTAGATATCTCCTTCCTCATTCCCATGGCAGGTCCAGGAACTGGTGGGATGAGTGCATCTACAGCTGTAGCAGTGCGTGGATCTTTGTTGGGGTTTTTTGATGATCATCTTCTGGCATGAGTCTTCCAGAGGGTGCAGATGTTGGAAGTTCTTTTTCATATCGTATCTTAGTTCATTTTCGGGGTAGCCCAATTAGGCTTTGATCCTCTGTATAAACACAAACAGACCCTTTGCCTACACTTTTATATGCCCTTTATACCCTTGTGTAGAACTCGTTGGAGGTTACCACACAGGAACTGCCCTTTTTTTTTTTTTTTCTATCACTAATCTACACTTACATGACGAATATTATGTTTACTAGGCTCTCCCCTATACCAGGTCTCCCCTATAAACCCCTTTACAGTCACTGTCCATCAGCATAGCAAAATGTTGTAGAATCACTACTTGCCTTCTCTGTGTTGTACAGCCCTCCCTTTTCTCCTACCCCCCCATGCATGTTAATCTTAATACCCCCCTACTTCTCCCCCCCTTATCCCTCCCTACCCACCCATCCTCCCCAGTCCCTTTCCCTTTGGTACCTGTTAGTCCATTCTTGAGTTCTGTGATTCTGCTGCTGTTTTGTTCCTTCAGTTTTTCCTTTGTTCTTATATTCCACAGATAAGTGAAATCATTTGGTATTTCTCTTTCTCCGCTTGGCTTGTTTCACTGAGCATAATACCCTCCAGCTCCATCCATGTTGCTGCAAATGATTGGGTTTGCCCTTTTCTTATGGCTGAGTACTATTCCATTGTGTATATGTACCACATCTTCTTTATCCATTCATCTATTGATGGACATTTAGGTTGCTTCCAATTCTTGGCTATTGTAAATAGTGCTGCAATAAACATAGGGGTGCATCTGTCTTTCTCAAACTTGATTGCTGCATTCTTAGGGTAAATTCCTAGGAGTGCAATTCCTGGGTCAAATGGTAAGTCTGTTTTGAGCATTTTGATGTACCTCCATACTGCTTTCCACAATGGTTGAACTAACTTACATTCCCACCAGCAGTGTAGGAGGGTTCCCCTTTCTCCACAGCCTCGCCAACATTTGTTGTTGTTTGTCTTTTGGATGGCAGCCATCCTTACTGGTGTGAGGTGATACCTCATTGTAGTTTTAATTTGCATTTCTCTGATAATTAGCGATGTGGAGCATCTTTTCATGTGTCTGTTGGCCATCTGTATTTCTTTTTTGGAGAACTGTCTGTTCAGTTCCTCTGCCCATTTTTTAATTGGGTTATTTGTTTTTTGTTTGTTGAGGCGTGAGAGCTCCTTATATATTCTGGACGTCAAGCCTTTATCGGATGTGTCATTTTCAAATATGTTCTCCCATACTGTAGGGATCCTTCTTGTTCTATTGATGGTGTCTTTTGCTGTACAGAAGCTTTTCAGCTTAATATAGTCCCACTTACTCATTTTTGCTGTTGTTTTCCTTGCCCGGGGAGATATGTTCAAGAAGAGGTCACTCATGTTTATGTCTAAGAGGTTTTCGCCTATGTTTTCTTCCAGGAGTTTAATGGTTTCATGGCTTACATTCAGGTCTTTGATCCATTTTGAGTTTACTTTTGTATATGGGGTTAGACAATGGTCCAGTTTCATTCTCCTACATGTAGCTGTCCAGTTTTGCCAGCACCACCTGTTGAAGAGACTGTCATTTCGCCATTGTATGTCCATGGCTCCTTTATCAAATATTAATTGACCATATATGTCTGGGTTGATGTCTGGATTCTCTAGTCTGTTCCATTGGTCTGTGGCTCTGCTCTTGTGCCAGTACCAAATTGTCTTGATTACTATGGCTTTATAGTAGAGCTTGAAGTTGGGGAGTGAGATCCCCCCTACTTTATTCTTCTTTCTCAGGATTGCTTTGGCTATTCGGGGTCTTTGGTGTTTCCATATGAATTTTTTAATTATTTGTTCCAGTTCATTGAAGAATGTTGCTGGTAGTTTCATAGGGATTGCATCAAATCTGTATATTGCTTTGGGCAGGATGGCCATTTTAACGATATTAATTCTTCCTAGCCACGAGCATGGGATGAGTTTCCATCTGTTAGTGTCCCCTTTAATTTCTCTTAAGAGTGACTTGTAGTTTTCAGAGTATAAGTCTTTCACTTCTTTGGTTAGGTTTATTCCTAGGTATTTTATTTTTTTTGATGCAATTGTGAATGGAGTTGTTTTCCTGATTTCTCTCTCTGTTGGTTCATTGTTAGTATATAGGAAAGCCACAGATTTCTGTGTGTTGATTTTGTATCCTGCAACTTTGCTGTATTCCGATATCAGTTCTAGTAGTTTTGGGGTGGAGTCTTTAGGGTTTTTTATGTACAGTATCATGTCATCTGCAAATAGTGACAGTTTAACTTCTTCTTTACCAATCTGGATTCCTTGTATTTCTTTATTTTGTCTGATTGCCGTGGCTAGGACCTCCAGTACTATGTTAAATAACAGTGGAGAGAGTGGGCATCCCTGTCTAGTTCCCGATCTCAGAGGAAATGCTTTCAGCTTCTCGCTGTTCAATATAATGTTGGCTGTGGGTTTATCATAGATGGCCTTTATTATGTTGAGGTACTTGCCCTCTATTCCCATTTTGCTGAGAGTTTTTAACATGAATGGATGTTGAACTTTGTCAAATGCTTTTTCAGCATCTATGGAGATGATCATGTGGTTTTTGTCTTTCTTTTTGTTGATGTGGTGGATGATGTTGATGGACTTTCGAATGTTGTACCATCCTTGCATCCCTGGGATGAATCCCACTTGGTCATGGTGTATGATCCTTTTGATGTATTTTTGAATTCGGTTTGCTAATATTTTGTTGAGTATTTTTGCATCTACGTTCATCAGGGATATTGCTCTGTAGTTTTCTTTTTTGGTGGGGTCTTTGCCTGGTTTTGGTATTAGGGTGATGTTAGCTTCATAGAATGAGTTTGGGAGTATCCCCTCCTCCTCTATTTTTTGGAAAACTTTAAGGAGAATGGGTATTATGTCTTCCCTGTATGTCTGATAAAATTCCGAGGTAAATCCATCTGGCCCGGGGGTTTTGTTCTTTGGTAGTTTTTTGATTACCTCTTCAATTTCGTTGCTGGTAATTGGTCTGTTTAGATTTTCTGTTTCTTCCTGGGTCAATCTTGGAAGGTTATATTTTTCTAGGAAGTTGTCCATTTCTCCTAGGTTTCCCAGCTTGTTAGCATATAGGTTTTCATAGTATTCTCCAATAATTCTTTGCATTTCCGTGGGGTCCGTCGTGATTTTTCCTTTCTCGTTTCTGATACTGTTGATTTGTGTTGACTCTCTTTTCTTCTTAATAAGTCTGGCTAGAGGCTTATCTATTTTGTTTATTTTCTCGAAGAACCAGCTCTTGGTTTCATTGATTTTTGCTATTGTTTTATTCTTCTCAATTTTATTTATTTCTTCTCTGATCTTTATTATGTCCCTCCTTCTGCTGACCTTAGGCCTCATCTGTTCTTCTTTTTCCAATTTCGATAATTGTGACATTAGACCATTCATTTGGGATTGCTCTTCCTTTTTTAAATATGCTTGGATTGCTATATACTTTCCTCTTAAGACTGCTTTTGCTGTGTCCCACAGAAGTTGGGGCTTAGTGTTGTTGTTGTCATTTGTTTCCATATATTGCTGGATCTCCATTTTGATTTGGTCATTGATCCATTGATTATTTAGGAGCGTGTTGTTAAGCCTCCATGTGTTCGTGAGCCTCTTTGCTTTCTTTGTACAGTTTATTTCTAGTTTTATGCCTTTGTGGTCTGAAAAGTTGGTTGGTAGGATTTCAATCTTTTGGAATTTTCTGAGGCTCTTTTTGTGGCCTAGTATGTGGTCTATTCTGGAGAATGTTCCATGTGCACTTGAGAAGAATGTATATCCCGCTGCTTTTGGATGTAGAGTTCTATAGATGTCTATTAGGTCCATCTGCTCTACTGTGTTGTTCAGTGCTTCCGTGTCCTTACTTATTTTCTGCCCAGTGGATCTATCCTTTGGGGTGAGTGGTGTGTTGAAGTCTCCTAGAATGAATGCATTGCAGTCTATATCCCCCTTTAGTTCTGTTAGTATTTGTTTCACATATGCTGGTGCTCCTGTGTTGGGTGCATATATATTTAGAATGGTTATATCCTCTTGTTTGACTGAGCCCTTTATCATTATGTAGTGTCCTTCTTTATCTCTTGTTACTTTGTTTGTTTTGAAGTCTATTTTGTCTGATATTAGTACTGCAACCCCTGCTTTCTTCTCACTGTTGTTTGCTTGAAATATGTTTTTCCATCCCTTGACTTTTAGTCTGTACATGTCTTTGGGTTTGAGGTGAGTTTCTTGTAAGCAGCATATAGATGGGTCTTGCTTTTTTATCCATTCTGTTACTCTGTGTCTTTTGATTGGTGCATTCAACCCATTAACATTTAGGGTGACTATTGAAAGATATGTACTTATTGCCATTGCAGGCTTTAAATTCGTGGTTACCAAAGGTTCAAGGTTAGCCTCTTTAGTATCTTACTGCCTAACTTAGCTCGCTTATTGAGCTGTTATATACACTGTCTGGAGATTCTTTTCTTCTCTCCCTTCTTGTTCCTCCTCCTCGATTCTTCATATGTTGGGTGTTTTGTGCTGTGCTCTTTCTAGGAGTGCTCCCATCTAGAGCAGTCCCTGTAAGATGTTCTGTAGAGGTGGTTTGTGGAAAGCAAATTCCCTCAGCTTTTGTTTGTCTGGGAATTGTTTAATCCCACCGTCATATTTGAATGATAGTCGTGCTGGATACAGTATCCTTGGTTCAAGGCCCTTCTGTTTCATTGTATTAAATATATCATGCCATTCTCTTCTGGCCTGTAGGGTTTCTGTTGAGAAATCTGACGTTAGCCTGATGGGTTTCCCTTTATAGGTGACCTTTTTCTCTCTAGCTGCCTTTAACACTCTTTCCTTGTCCTTGATCTTTGCCATTTTAATTATTATGTGTCTTGGTGTTGCCCTTCTTGGATCCTTTCTGTTGGGGGTTCTGTGTATTTCCGTGGTCTGTTTGATTACTTCCTCCCCCAGTGTGGGGAAGTTTTCAGCAATTATTTCTTCTAAGATACTTTCCATCTCTTTGCCTCTCTCTTCTTCTTCTGGGACCCCTATAATACGGATATTGCTCCTTTTAGATTGGTCACACAGTTCTCTTAATATTGTTTCATTCCTGGAGATCCTTTTGTCTCTCTCTATGTCAGCTTCCATGCGTTCCTGTTCTCTGATTTCAATTCCATCAATGGCCTCTTGCATTCTATCCATTCTGCTTATAAACCCTTCCAGAGTTTGTTTCATTTCTGCGATCTCCTTTCTGGCATCTGTGATCTCTTTCCGGACTTCATCCCATTTTTCTTGCATATTTCTCTGCATCTCTGTCAGCATGTTTATGATTCTTATTTTGAATTCTTTGTCAGGAAGACTGGTTAGGTCTGTCTCCTTCTCTGGTGTTGTCTCTGTGATCTTTGTCTGCCTGTAGCTTTGCCTTTTCATGGTGATAGGAATAGTCTGCAGAACTGGGACGAGTGACGGCTGGACTTCCTTTCTTGTTGGTTTGTGGCCCTCCTCTCCTGGGAGAACAGCGGCCTCTAGTGGCTTGTGCTGCGCAGCTGCGCGCAGACAGGGTTTCTGCTTCCTGCCCGGCTGCTATGGAGTTAATCTCCGCTGTTGCTGTGGGCGTGGCCTGGCTCGGGCAGCTACTCCAAAATGGTGGAGTCGCGTTGGAGCAGGAGCTGCTGGGAGGCTATTTATCTCCGTAAGGGGCCTCCCTGCTCCCTGCAGCCCAGGGGTTAGGGTGCCCAGAGATCCCGGATTCCCTACCTCTGGATTAAGTGGCCCGCCCTGCCCCTTTAAGACTTCCAAAAAGCACCCGCCAAAACAAAACAACGACCACAAAAAAAAACAAGAAAAAAAATTTTTTTTTTTAATTAAAAAAAAAAAAAAAAATTTTAATTAAAAAAAAAAGGTGGTCGTTCGTTTTTCTTTATTCTCCGGTGCCAGCCTCAGGCCTCTACTCACCGGTCTTTCTGCCCTGTTTCCCTAATATTGGGGTCCCTGTCCCTTTAAGACTTCCAAAAAGCGCTCGCCAAAACAAAGCAGCAAAAAAGCAAAAAAAAAAATGGTCGCGCGCTTTTCTTATGTCCTCTGTCGCCCAGCCTCCAGTGCCTGCTCACTGTTCTTGCTGCCCTGTTTTCCCAGTATCGAGGGCCCTGCACTCTGGCCCGGATGGCTGGGGCTGGGTGTTCGGCAGCCCTGGGCTCCGTCTCCCTCCCGCTCTGCCTGCTCTTCTCCCGCCGGGAGCTGGGGGGAGGGGCGCTCGGCTCCCGCGGGGCCGGGGCTTGTATCTTACCCCCTTCGCGAGGCGCTGGGTTCTCTCAGGTGTGGATGTGGTCTGGATATTGTCCTGTGTCCTCTGGTCTTTATTTCTAGGAAGGGTTGTCTTTGTTATATTTTCATAGATATATGTTGTTTTGGGAGGAGATTTCCGCTGCTCTACTCACGCCGCCATCTTCCGCCCCCTCAGAAATATGTTTTTAAAAATGGTTTTGAGACTTTTAAAAAATTCTTGCCTTTTCTGTACATGGCAGTAAATTTTATAAATTTTATATTTGCAAATATTGATTTCATCTAAACCAATCTTTTTCAGCAATAGTCGGCCTATTTGCAAGGTCAGATACTCATGGATTTTAATAGATTCGTTCTTTAAAATATGACGAACTTATCTCAAATTCTAGATGCTAGTCTTTGGGTGGAAGGTCTGAGCAGACAGAGGTCTTTGGGTGCTGCATCTAGGATGTATTTGTTGACCTTAGAGCAGTTTGACAGGAACGGAATGCCAGAAGCCAGGTTTGGGTAGAGTGAAGATTGATGTGAATGGAGATAGTAAGTGTACCTACAGGGATTTGCTGAAAAGGGCCAGGAGAGAGTTGGAGTAGTCAGTAGAAGGGGAAGCTCCATCAAGGATGACTTGGGGAGTTGAGTATTTTCAAAGGCTGAGAAAATTCAATAGAGGAAAAGCTGAAAGTGAAATGGATTAATGATGGAGCAAATTTTCTGAGAAATTACGAGGGGCCAGAAACAGAAACAAACTTAAAGGCACTCCTCTTTATCTAAGGTAGGAGTCAAGGTTGAGCCGGACTATATATTTTGTTTTGGGGAGTAGGTGGTGAGAAAGGGAGGATGCTTTGATGGAAGACTGCTTTCTCTGTCAGACCAGAGTTTAGGGAATCTGATACTGATTGGGGTAAGTAGAGAAAGAGGTTAACTAGTGAGAGTTTGTAGTTGCTGTGGAAAGTGAGAAAAGGAAGCTGATAAAAACAAAGCATTGTTGACCTCTGACCTCAGGCTGCGTGCCCAGTCTGATCTCCCGTCGCAGCTTTAAGCTCCATCCAGAGTGGTGGCTTGCCTTGCCTTCACTGGCCTCAGCATTCCCATCTCCTCTTCCTTTGACTACATCTACCCGTTCTTTCATGCCCAGCTCAAATAAATCATTTATTGATCTCTTCAACTGAAAGTGCTATCAGTGCCCCTCCAGTCTTCTACAACAGTTGAGCCACTCTTAGGAATCAAACAGTTTGCAAATAAACTTTATCTCCTTTCCAAACTGTAAGTTCCTTTCAGCAAGAATCACAGGTTTGTCAGCATCTCTATTTCTCTTTCTCTCTCTCTGCCTAGGGCAGTGCTTATATATTGTTCTATAAATACAGAATGAACAGATGAATGAATGAAGCCAATCCACTACAACCAAACTGTGTGGGAGAGTGGTGAACCTCAATAGGAAGGGAAAAGTTTTTCAGAATTCTTTATCCACAGGCATCAACTTGGAGGATATTATTTTCTGTATATATTTAACTTCCTTCTCACACTAGTGGTGAAATATATTGAATTTGTAGGAGGTTACTCTTAACTTGGGGTGTGTGTTTAACTTACTTAGTGTAGCCTCCTAGGCAGTAGGAGCTCACACTGAGCCCAGTCTCAAGTGTGCCACCTTTGTTTATCATGCAGCTTTTACCGTGGCTTCCCTGAGAGAAAGATTGCTAATGCTGTAAGGCACCATCCCTCTGAGGTCAGGCTTCCTTCTTAATTTCTCACTTAGTGACTCACTAAACTCCTTTAAAGAACTTCGTGTACCACCTTGAACATCTTATGCTGCTGGCCCTACAAGGTTTGTCTAGGGGAGGAAAACTAACTCTGCAAATGACAAAGAGGCAGCAGTTATAGAAAATGGCAATGTTAGACTAGGCAAATTAGGATGGAGTATGCCTGAGAATTCTTGGCTTTTATGAAGCCTTGATTCCTGTTGGCTCTGGGCTCATAAGATTTCCATAAATTGAGGCAGATTGCTGTTCTCTTATAAAGGTCATCCTCTTTTATATTCCTACAGAGTTTTTAATAATTCAGATCTTTGTGTTGTGCTGCCCATGTTCCCTGCCCTATGAACTAGTTCATTTTATTTTATGCTCTCATTAGCTCTTTGGTGTTTTTATCTCAAGTATTGGCCCATACAGATTTAAGTTATAGCTAAGTTAGCCAACAGATATGACTAGCTTTTTATTGGGTATTAGAAGAACATTATTATAGCTTATTGCTAAAATAAATGTCAGTATTTACATATTAATTTGTACTACAGAATTTTGTCATTATTCATTTAAGGAGCTAAACCAGAAGTCTCTCAGATGCTTCTAATGCCTCTTTTGCCTTTTTGAACGTGGAGCTACAGATAGCAATAACTCAAAATTCAAATCTGGGAACTCCATGATTGTGCGCTTCATTGTTTCACTGAAGCGCAGTAAAAGTAGGCTTGTACTTCACAACCGCAGGAGCAATACTTTCTTCCAAGCCATTGCCCAGACCCAAGGCCTGCAGGGCACATATTTGATTGTTTTCCTTGTTTCAGTACAAATGGGCCACCCACATGCATCCAGGTTTTCCCACCTCGACACACAATGCAGTCTGACAAGATACTGCTAAAATACTGGTCAGAATGGGTATGCAAATTCTAGGCCTGTCTGCTGAAATCGTCCAGGATAGACCAGTGTATTACCAACTGAACTGACTGAAACACAGAGAAAAGAGGTAAAGAGGCCTTGCCAAGCAAACAGCCATCAATTCTGTAGCAGTTTCTGCCTAAACTATTAAATTTCCTCTTACTGGATTTTTCAGGCTCCTATGTATTGGTATATGTATCATTTTTAGTGTTTCTTTGGATAATCACTCCAGATTTTGGCTATGCTTTGTTTTTGTTTTTGTTTTTTCTTCCTATTGAAATTATTATGTTGAAATATTTGAGATGGGCAACAAGATGAGAGAAAAAGGGTCATTACTAGTTGTGGCTGTCTCCTTTATGAAGTTTCCCCATCCTGTCATCTAGAAATAGTCTCTCTCTTCCCTAAATTCCTATAGCATTTTAACTATACTAAAACACCTTGGGTTGTGCAGTAGTTGCATACCTAAGCCTCTTTTCTGCACTGTTGGCCTGCTGGCTACCCTGCCCTTGCTTCCTTTTTCCCAGCCCTTGACTGCATGTAGCCAAAAATAGCTTTGTTGTTGCAGTCATTGTTCTTATTATTAATTATTTTGGTTAGCCAATTCATATCTAGAATAACTTTAATATTAGAAAGGGCTTCTTGGGGACTTTATTGAATCCATTTAAGATATAGTATGTTTTATAGATACAGATGCCATAGTCTTAAAGGTTAAAGGAGACCACTGCTTTACATTGTGCAGTGATTGATGGTACATGGCCATACTCTGATAGTATTCCGAAGTTCTTTAGCTTTCTTGTGATTTTCTAGTTCATTGCCTATAATGGGACAATGTCCTTTCCATGATGACAATTGGTCTGACTTTTTTCTGCTTTAGGATCATCTACTTTAGGTAATGATTAGAATCCCTAAAAACTGGCTATATTCTAGCCTCTAATACAAAGATCTTAGGACCTCAGTCATGTTCTGTGCTTCTCAAGCACATCATGAAGCATCAGTGATCTTTCCAACATTGCTATTTGGTGTACATGAGCTGGGGGATTGGCAAGGAACCAGTTGCTGTCCTGAATAAGGAACCATCATCACTGTATTTGAAAAAGTCAAGGTTTCCCTAATGGACATGAATAAAGGTAACGTTTAGGTATCAGAGGGACTTTGAATAGCCAAGTTATGATCTCTGTTAAAGAAATATGGGTTAAATAAGAAATAATCTCAATCTTCACGAGATGGGTTATTTTTCAAACAGACACTTATGTGTTGACCATCCTATCTACCTTGTTGCCTTCATTAAAACACAGCCATCTCCTGATCTCATACTTCTTTCCTGTTCCCCTCTCAAGTAAAAGCTGCTCATAGTCACACCTCACTACTCTGTGATTCTCTTAATTCACTGCTGACTTAAGCACCTCAGAGTTAAAAAAAAAAATCCTGATTGGAGTCTTGCATCTAAATACACCCATTTTTACTCCTCGTATACAACCCTTCTTTCCGTGCTCTGCCTCAGCCTCATTTCATGGAGAGGGGACACCTAGCACCCAGCTCAGATTCCATCCCTGGTCTGTCCTTCTAGGTAACTTCACCATTGATATGATCACACATTTAGCTCCGTTTCCTGACCTCCCCATTATCCGCACTACTTCATACTTTGCATTTGGTCTTTTGAAACGGCTCTACCTGTTGAATGTTAAACATCTCCCTCTCTGACCACAGTCTCTTACAACTGTCAATAAGTTATTCCCCCTGTAACTGTTCTTTACTTTCATTAGATCTCTCTTCCCTTAACACCTTTATTCTTTTTCCTCACTCACAGATAAAACTTAGAAGACTTCTGAGATATCTTCCAATTCTAAAATTTCATGATTTTCTGAGATTTCAGGATTCTTTAGTTCTTTTGTTTATAAAACTTCTAGGCAATTTGTGGTTAAACATGATTAGTGCTTTAAAAAAATGTTGAGACTACGGAATGCAACATCTTTCTCATGCGGTTACTATAATTTCAAAGATTATTTTTAGTAATCGTATTTGTTATTATAGAATTTCTCAGAAATAGAAAACACTAGGGAAACTTTAAACAGAAACTAGCTGTACTAAAAAAAATTCTAAGATCTGAAGATACAGTCTTTTATGTATTGTCTTGAAGTTCTGAAGTCTGAAAAAGCCTCTTGTAATATAATAAGGTTTATATATCTATAAAAAATAGGCTTATTGTATAATTATATTTTCAAAGAGCATAGGATGACAAAATAATAATGTAAGTTAAAATGGAAACTAAATGGTTTTAAAAAGTTAAGTAAAACCTGAATAGTTCATAATTTCATCCCTTCCCTAACAATAGCTATAGAATGAAGAACTAAGTTGTTTATGGTAAACTTTTTTTTAAAGCTCTCCTTTAAACAAATAGTTTGACTCTGTCGGAAGTAGAAAAAATTCTATTTTTATCCAAGAACAATGCTGACAACAACTCAAAGACCAGCCAGTTACCTCTGAGTGGTTCCAAATGTGCCTGAGCCTTCCTAGCCTGAAGATGCAGATGAGATCATATTAATACCAAGAAGTCCTGTTTTGGAGCCCACTCCAGCCTGGTTACCAAACCTCAGCATCTCCTTGCAGGTGTCTGCCAATAATTCCCAACTGCTCTTCTGGGTGGGACCTTCTGGTAGATGTCTGCTCTCAAGTCCATGTGAAGCAGCTACCCTACCCAAGTCCTCCCCAAGCTGCCATACCCCCACCCTCCGGGCCGAGTGGCCCTGTACTCCCTCTGACCTGATGGAAGTCCATCCTAGAAAGAGTTCCTTCATCTTTTAATCAGAATCTGCTCTCTCCCTGGGACTCAGACCTAATGCTTAGGGAGAAATACCTTGCCCTCCTCTCCTGCCTCCAGTGGCTGGGCCCCAAACATCCTCCTCAGAGGCCTCTTTGCACTATCGAGCACATACGTGGGAGTGCGGAGGGGGGCAAGAGAGTAGATGAAAAGTCCTGTTGGAGTTAGTTACTAGCAGAGCTTTTGGGAGCCATAACTCCAGGATTCTGAGGTTTAAAGCTTTCCTCTTACCTTTCAGTCTTCCCTCCACCCCTCACTTCAGTTCTGTCAAGTGGTAGCAAATTAATAAAACACCCAATGAAATCTAGTAAAATAAAACTGCAGAAGTCTTCAAGAATTATTTTAAAATCTTTCCTTTCCAGTATGAATTACTACAAGCTTGATTGTTAAGCAAGATTTTGGTAAATAGTACATTCTGTAAATTCTGGAAAAGGTTATTTGGCAAATTGATCCTTTAGCAAATTGGCCCGCTTTCCAGTTCATCAGTTACTAAATCTCAGGTTCACTTGGGACTTTCACAAGCTCTTTCTTGACAGTGAACTTCAAAACACTTTTTAAACATTATATAATATCATCAAACTGAAATAGTTCTACATTTAGTCTTATTGAGAACAAATATTGTCATCCTTCTGGAGTTTATAATTGGTATATGCAACACAATTACAGTAATCCTAGGATATAATGTTGAAGTACTCTGCCACGTGGCTGGATGCTGACCTCGTTTTTATTTTGGATTGGGTGAATTGAGGAAAAGGGTGACAACTGGAATTTGTGTTTATCCTAAGGCCAGAGAATAATGAGGAGTACCATGTTGAAGAGAAAAATGTAGAGAAAAGGGCCAGGGTATTACCTACTCAGTGTATTATCTACTCAAGACAAACATAGAACTGAATAAGAATATATTTTTCTCTTGTTCCCCTAATTCCTAAATTATAAAACTACTGATATGTATGTCTGTTCCTTAAGCACTAGTATTAGAGTGAATTTATATATTAACCACTGCAAAAAACAAAGCAAAACACAAATATTTTAGTTCTTTTGTTTATAAAACTTCTAGGCAAATACACATAGATACAATATAAATAAAAGCTGTTATTCAAAGTATCTTTGTTATTCAAAGTATATTAAAATACTCAACTATGAGGGATGAACTTTTACACAGTGATTTTGTAGTTCCCTTTGGGTCTCTGTTGCTTTTACAAGCTTTTGTGTCCCTTTTTTTGTCTTTGATAAATACTTAGTAACAGTCTAGGGTTCTTTCTTACTGTTTATCCAGCATGTGAAAAGCATCCCTTGTAATAAAGCCTAGCATCCAAGAGGTGATTCAGACTAAGTTTTCTGCCTTCTGAATGACAGTTTCAATTTTATTTTATTGAATTGTTTTGGAACAGAGGTGATAATTATGTTTCCTCAAGAGTGAGAGTTCAAGCACATCTGCCTTCAGTGCTGCTCTTCTGGTGCGTTTGATTTCACTTACGTAATTGTTCTACTCTTAGATATTATGCAGAGAAGATTTTTGGAACCTGCTGTGTCTATGACAATTCTGGATCCTTCTGCATAGGAAGGGCCTTTATCCAAACAAACTCCTGGTGATTCTAAAACATCTGTGTGTGAAGATGTGGCTTAAAACATCACTTGAAGATAGTTTGTAAGCTACATTTTAAACTTCCACCAGTGACATTAGAATACTCTAACTAGGCTTGTGAGAGATTGTTATTTAGATAGGGATATAGTTGCTTAGTTATTCTTTGGCTGAAGCAATTTTATAGGTGGCAAGGAAATCACTTGATTTTTATAAAGGAGTGAAGAATGCATTCAAAAGAAACTACCAAGAGGCAATAAGCCCATGTATTACCCACTCTACTGTGAAGGTTGGACTAATATATATTCTGGGAATAATGAGGCATGGCTCCTACACAAAGCAGGGAAATTAGTAGGCAAGTTACAAATTTTTCTTTGGAATGGAAACTTGACATTAAAATAGATCATCTTGTGTCACTGTTTGAAACTCAGTAAGAGTTTCAGGAACTAATTATCTAGCAGCAGGTAGCAATATGGAAATACATTAAATATACATAGAAAACTCAGATACTGAAACATGCAAAAGGTCAAGTCAATTTAGTTTTACACAAATAAAACATGGTCCAAGAGTGCCAAATACCATATTAAAACAAGAAAAAAATGGTTAAGTACTACTAAACACCAAGGATATGCCTAGCCAAGGCTAATTAATAGGCCATCCACGACTTGTCTAGATATCACTGTGTTATTTGTAACAAAGCATGCTGTGATAGTACAAGTTTGATGTTCTGAAATTTTCCCTTCTTTTCAGTCAACTTAGAGGCAAAATTGAATAGCTGGCAAGCAGTTTGCTTTGCATTTCTTTGTCAATCAGCAGATAGAAGAGTGATACTTTCATAGTTTAGGACATGTAAAAACAGTATGTGCAACTGAAATGTATATATTACTACTATAGAAGAAAACAATGTTGCTTTCTAAACTAGAGTGTGATAACCAACTTGCTAAACTGTCCCCATTACATCTGTAAAATGAGGATACGTGCCTCATAGGATTATTGTCAGAAACAAATGACATAGTCTATGTAAACAGCTTTGCTATGTCTCTGGACCACACTTAGTTTTTCATAAATACATCATCATTACTACTAATTACCATTGAAGTACAGGTTTTAGCTGCTGAGCTTTAAGTTTAGCATTGAACATAAGCAGTAGAATTTGTATGGCATCCTTTAAGGTCAACAAATCAAAGTCCTTTCGGAACTATTTTTATTGCATTAAGTAAGATAATATATTTCTTTAATTTTAAAATTTATTGTTTACAAATATTAAAAACCATTGTCATATATTCATGCATTCTATTTGGAATTTACTGTAACTAATAGAGAAAATAATCCTGCAGAAGTTTTATTAAGCACCTACTATAACCAGGCTCAGAAACTGTAATGGTTAATAACACACAGACCTAGCTTCCCTAATAGCCCAACCCACAGGCTGTGAAGGGAGACAAACATGTGAACAATTAATACTACACTATACCATTTAATCTTTTTTTGTCTTCCTCTTTGCCTTATATACCCCATCTGATACTGTTTATAGAATAGGACTGAAATATATCTTTATTTCATGTTTTAAGAAGGGATTGGCAAGTAGAGAACAATAGGAATAAAACTTCTGGGTGATTATTTCATATGTTTAATAGTATTCATTTAAATATATATTACAAATGATAATAAGAATTATCTATTTATTCAAGTGTGTCCAGTAAAAACTATTACTTGCTATCTTGCTACTGTTAGTTTCCTTCAGCAAAATATACATGAAGCAACAAAAATGCCATTCTTGAAGAAGTCTGAACTGGAAAATAGTTCCTTGTGTTCCAGTTATTCCAAATTAAACAGCTCTTGAAGTCCTTAATCCTCAGGGTTGAGTGGCTATAGAGTAAAGGCTTAGTTTAAGGACATTCATACTTATAAAATCAAATCCAATATATCAATATGGTCTGGCAGATGGATCATAGAATATACATATCCCTTCAAAACCAATATTCAATATTTATGATAAAGCACTCACTAGTGATTAATGTACAGGATTTTAGTAGATGAATCTCATAAGACAGTTATTATTCAAATATTATTCAACACTGGAAAACCCACTTTTGGTGAGATGGAACTAAATAATTAGCCAAGTCTAAGACTCCTGTACAGAAAATAATCACATTTACTACTTGAGCTGTTTTTTAACTTGTCCTTTCTATGTTTCTGTATACCACATATTTTAGGGTATTATTCTAAGTCTCCAAGAAATTTTTCCTGGTTGGCCATATTATTTGAAAAGATGTATTTTACATTTATATTAACACAAGGTTTATTTTTTTGTATGACAAAGTTGGACTAGGTAAAAAATTTATAGAGCTTGAATCGACTTTATATTTCCTGGATTCTTGTGTGATTGACCTGCCCATCAGCCTACCTGCCTGCCTCTCATCTCTTCATCTACCTTTCTATCTTCTTAACGCTCTCAGCTCATGTAAGTTAATAGCCAAGAAATCCAGTGCTATTCCCAGTTGTCTTAATTACTTAAGGCAAAATGAAGTAAGTCTTAAAAAACTTGTAAGAAGATACCAACACTATTTAAAGGAGTATCATACCAAAACTTCAGTAATATATCAGATTGATTATATATTGTCTTCCCAAAGAAAGCCACATTCAAGAAAATACTTCTCCTGGTCATGAGCAATTGTTCATGTGAATTTTCAGCAGAATGAATTAATTAGAATTTAACATGACATTGTAAAGAGTGATCCTGGCTAGCTAGTCAAGATTTTGAACACAAGTATTTAAATCTTAGTATGTCTGCAAACTCCATATGAAAATTTTTAAGACCTGGCAAACATGGCAAATCATCCTTATGTTTTCTACTTTTGTTTCAGGAATTCCATTTTCATTGAAATAAAACAGTACATAACTACTGGTAGGAAAAAACAGTGAAGCAAATTTTTCATATTTCCCCCATAAATCATGAGCCTAAAAGGCTATCACCTTGAAAAAGCTCGTTTCCAGGAATGATTGCCTATAGATTTTACTGGTTTGTCTAACCTTTTCTCCTTCTCTTTTATGTTCTTAAAAGGTCAGTCTTAATCATAGCCTTTTTGTGAGTAAGATATTTATATGTGTCTTATATTCTCTGAAACTTCAAAAGAATGAGTTTTCATGATGTTGTCTGGTGTGCACCCATTTCTTAATTACTGAATTTCTCCTATCTTTTATCTATTTTCTTGCTAGGCATTGCTGTTGTAATACATTATTACTGGTGTACAGCAGTCCTCCTGACCTTTTTCTTTCTTGTCTGGTTTCCCATTCCTTGCCTTTCTCTTAGTCCCACCCTCTTTTTACCTTTTATAGTAGACCCAGAAGTTCTCTTAAGCTTTAAACATTGATTCAAGTCACTAACGTATTGAGTGCAGTTTTGTGCGAACACTAACTTGAGCTACAAAATTGCCTCCACCTTATCTGTATTATGCAAAACTTGGATTCTCAGTGCCTTCTGAACGCATTCCCAAGTGGAACATTTGCCTTTGTTTGCAGTTGCATTCTCACCATCCTCCCTATTTCATTCTTAACCAATATCCTTAGGACTCAGCTACTTTGAGCTTTTGCTAACTTTATAGGTACATTTAAAAATAATGTTAGAAAGATTTATGAATTTATGTCAAGGTGATAGCTATACCAAGGGTTTCAAATAATAGGTCTGCAAAGCTTTCCAGAAGAAAGCCTGAATTTTGGGATTCCAAGTTTGAATTTGGTATGCTATCACTTTTCAAATATTTTTACTGCATGCCAAGAACTGTTGTAATATTCCTAGGAGATTCGAAAACACTCAGTTGCTCTATGAGTGAAGATAATTACTGAAGTGGTAAAAAACCAAAGCAGAACACTAACATGACTTCAGGATATTATTTCTTTTGGTTAAAGACCAATAAGACCAAAATTGCAGGTTTAATCCTAGAGGGCCAGTTAACTTCCCACCAACAAATACTTCTTAGTATTCACATGAGTAGGACGAAGACTATTCACAGAACAGGACTAGTTCAGTGGTGCAAGCTTCATATCCCAAGGTTAGCAGATGTGGAAAATACTAAGTTTTAATGCAAACATTTAAGTTATTTGGCAAGATTTCTGTTGTTTTATTGTATTGTCAGAGACATACCAACAAAATGATATAAATGTTGCATAAAAGTTCTTTGTAAATAGAATTGTTGTAACATGTAAATACAAAATGACTGCTAAACTATATAAATTTCAAAAATGCAGAAGAAAGGAACAGCAGAAAGTTGAGAACAAGACAGATTTGGAGCCAACTCCAATAGTGGGCTCTTGGGGTAAATGTAAGTGATTAGGGACGGGGCAGCTGGCAAACCTGCCTTGTTAGGTGGAGACCACTTGGTTGTTAACCACCCAGCTTCTTTCTCGAAAGGACTTCAGTGCTTGGCTACAGTAGTTAGATCTAATCAAACACACAAATAGAAGACTTGTAGGGTTTTCACCAGGAAATAATGGGCTGTATGTGTGTTGAGAGAGATTATCCTTACAGCTATGTTAATAGTGCCACACAGTAGATGGCTGAACTTTTCAAACCACAAAAACTTTCTGTTACTGTGGATCTTAATGGATCTTACCAGCAACTTTGAAAATGCCCCTCAGAAGAGTGTATAGTACATTCCTTCTGCATCAGACAACCAGGTCCAAAGCATTTCAACTCTAAGAGTTAGAGAGAGCCTGGAGAAGTTCTTTCATGATGCCAACCTTTGGTAACGTGGTTAAAGAGGCAAGGTCTGTTTCAGAGGTCACCACCTACCTTTTTGTACTCCCATCCTTGACTGAGATCCTGCTGTTCTTCAGCCCTCTTGAGCTTCTGCCTGGACACACATGCACTGGGGGTTGTTCGAGCCTCTGGACTTGTCCAAAATCTTCACGTCCGTGTCTCATTTCTTTTTTTTTTGTGCAGGGGGCGGGGGGAAATGTCAACTAGTTCTTTAATTGAAGGCAACCCAAAATGGATATTGCACATCTTTTTTTCCCTGTCTCATTTCTTTCAGAGCTTTTCACAAACTAATGAAGTGTTTCTCCAGAATGCCTTTTTCTTCCTTTCTATGTGTTACACACATTCAGTAACGAAAAGCTTTTGTTTTAATGCTGTGAAATAAAGGAGCAGTTCTAATGGTGGAAAGTTTAAGCATCATGGCCATCCACTCGGGAGGCTCTGACAGGATGCTGATCCTGAAGCGGTGCTCTTCCAGTCACACTACTTAGCGTAAGGTTACCCCCGCTTTCCTATCCCTTGTCTTTAGGTTGATGACCCATAAATTTAGAGAAGGATGAGATTTCTAGAACTGGAGACCATACAACTTTCTTTCAAAGACAGTAAAACATAATAATTTAGAGCATTTCAGTTGGGAAAGAACTGAGCTAGAATCGTAATTGTGTCTTCCTAGCTGTATTACTGTGGTGATTTATTTAACTTCATTGGTAAATGAGGATAATAAAGCTTTACCTAACCCTTACTTTGCTGCTTCAGTGAAGTAAAAAATATAAAAGTTTGTCACTAATATATAAATTATAAAAGAGACAATATATGTAAGAAACAGTACCTGGCACAGAGTAAACACTCAAAAAAAAACTATTTCCTGAAAGGTGCAGTCTTTGCCACAGAGAATATGTTATCAAAGAAATTATTCAAGGAATGATCCCAGAATTTTTTTAAAAACATGAGTTCATCTGGGTGGAGAAAACCCAGTGAGTATACAATACAAAGAAAAACAAAGACCTACCAAAAATCATAATCATTATTAAATTTCACAACACTGACAACAGAATAAGGATCCTAAAGCTTCCAAAGTGGGAAACTAACATTAAAAAGATGGAAAATTAGAATGGTATCACATTGTCCAGAGCAGTACTCGTAAAAACTCAATAATAATAATAATAAGATAGTGGCAGAAGTCCTGTAATTTTCTGAAGAAAAATGGTTTCCAACTAAGAATTCTGAATATATCTGAATTCTCAATTAAGTGTGAGGAAAGAATAGGCATTTTCAAGCATTCAAGATCTCAAAATCAACCTCTCATGCCCCTTTCTTAGGGAGCTATTGGAGGATGTGTTCTAACAAAACAAAGAGGTAAACCAAACAAGGTAAAGATCGAGGATTCAGGCAACGGGAAACAACACAGGGAGGGAATCTCCAGGATGACGATGGAGACAGATGCAGGGCAGTAGCTGCGCAGCAGGCCTGGGAGACTGTCCTTCTGAGCAGAGCAGGGGCAGGGAGGTCCGGGAAGAACGTCTCACGTGTGTGAATGTACTAGGAAGAGATCCGCGCTTCCAGCTGAGTTTGGGGATGAACTAGTGGCAGGTCTCTAGAATAAGCAGAGAAAAATGAGGTCATTATTAACTCCAGAGAAAGTTCTTAGTAGTATAAGAGAGAAATGCTAATAGCTGCTGCACAACTACACTATGAATAGCTGCCTCATTATGTAACTTAAATACTAAATATTAACCTTACCAATAATTATGATATAACTGTGTGAGGACCATGGAGGATTGAAGGCATGTGGAGAAATGCCGTAAGAGCAGAATTCTCATTTTTTCATAGTTGGAAGTTGATAGATAACAGGAGAAGTGGGGAGAAATAAAAAAAGAACTGCCAGTGTTGACATTTTATTGGCTATATGGAAGTAAACAAGAGAAGCAACAGCTTAAAATGTTGGAACCAATTGTCTCTGGGGCATGGCATTACAGAGGCTAGGGAGGAATTGGGCAGGTGGTTGCTTCCTGTATTGATGAAGAGCCATGGTAAGCATCACTAATGTTCATTAGTGCTGTTCTTCTCTCATTCCTGGGCAAACAGAGGCCTATGTGTGCAAGCACTCTTCCAGGCAGTCAGGGCCACTGGCTGTGGCCTAGATGGAGCAGAAGCGATGTATGTCATTTTGGGGCTACAACAGTGTGACCCTTCAGCTCCTTCTTCCCATGCCTCAGTGACTGAAAGGGAAAAGGCAAACTGGAATACACTCAGTAGTCTGGAAATCTTTCCTATATTCTCTAGGACTGTGACTTCTTAGCTTAGAGAAGGCAGACTAACGAAGATTTAGCAATTTTTCTGTAGAGCGCCAGATAGTAAATATTCTAGGCTTTGCAGGCCATATACTTAATTTGACAACTACTTGACTATAATAGTGTAAATGAATGAGTGGGTCTGCATTCCAATAAAACTTTACTTATGAACACTGAAATTTGAATTTTGTGTAACATTCATGTGTCATAAAGTATGTCCTTTTGATTTTTTTCCCCCTACCACGTACACATGGAAAAAAACATTCTTAGTTCATAGACTTCACAGGGGGAACTAGTCCATTGGGCTGAAGTTTGCTGACCCCTGCTTTAAATATTCAAAGGATTTACACACAAAAGCTAACAGTACCATACTGTTTGTTTGTAGAGGACAAAACTAAAACTAAAGAATGGGAGTCCCAGAGCATCGATTTTGGCCTCAAATTTCCTCACATGATGGGAGCATTTCTGCAAGTTAGAACTTCCTACAATGAAAAAGGCTGCCGCAAGATGTCCCTATGCTTGAAATGTCCATGCAGAGGTGGGAGGTGCATTACATGACCTCTCATCTCCCTTTTAATTCTTACATTTCATGGCCCTACAACATGATTAAGATCAATCATTCTGCTAACGCTGTTTTAATGGTTTCTGAAGTACAGCTACTAACCACAAGTTTTAGGACAGTTCTTAGAAAAAGATATGTGTGTGTGTGTTGCCTTAACTATTTTAAATTAAGTATTTATGGTGCCACGGTTTGCAAAGACTTCTTGCTAGCCTAAACATGTTTGCACACAGCAGTCTTTTCTAATTTAAATTCAATCATAATCTCCAAACAGCCCTAGCCTAGACTAGTGGAAGGTATAAACTTCATTTTCATCTCATTAGGCCACCTGGAAGCTGCAATCAGTGAGTAGTCTTGACGTCAATAGTCTGTCTGCTTCATTAAAATGTTAATTTCATGGCTTTAATTCCCTTAGTGAAATGTACCACTGCAGGACACTATATGCAGATTTATTCTAATGCAAACTAATTTGCATGTCACATTTTAGTATATTTATTTCTCCAGATTTCTCTGTGTACCGCTATTCTTAGGAATTGCCTTTGTTTTGAAAGTGCCAATTTAAATACTAAGTTCACATTTTTACTCCAAAAATCTTGAATTCTGACTTCCCTTGTAGGGAAAGTTAATCAGAAGAGAGAATCAAGAGGCTGCTGCTACCCTGACAAGAAACGAAGAATCTCCCAATCCTAGTAATTAGAATGGCTGCACTGCAGAAAATTCAAATACAAATGTTTCAGTGTACCTAGATCCTTGTGGATTTCTTGGACATTCCTTTCAAATATTTGCATCTTGCTGATTTTCCTCATAACTGTTTTCTCCTTTTGGGTCTTCTTGGCTGGCTTCCTTTCCTTTTCTTGTCTCCAGTGGAAAAACCATTCCCCAAAGTTGCTCTGCTTTCAGCTCATCTCTCATAGTCTCTCACTTGGAATATACCTCCGTGCTTGTGACTTCCACTGTCACCTGTGCTAATGATTCCTGTATTTATACTTCTGGCTAACCTGCCTCCTGAGGTGTTTCCAATAAGTGGTGTGGATAATTTTATTTAAATGTCTCTGTCATCTCAAGTATAATATGTCTTAATACCAAGCTCCTTACTTTCTGGAAATGTTCTAGGAGGTCGCCTACAGAGATTCAGTGTAGAAAATCAAAGAATTGTTCATCTGTTCCTATTGATGAATGTCAAAAATCTGTCTTGTTCTGGGCTGACTGAACAGAGTTAAGTTCTTCTCAGTCTACATACATCCATGAGAGTCATTTGCATTAATATCCCAGTGAAATTAGAGTTAGCCCCTAGTTACATATGCTCAGCTTCTACTACAGTTTATGTTGCCTGTCATTAGGCATGGAGGATGGGGGGTTAATTTGATCAGGAGTTTTTCCAAATCATGTGAAATTTTTATTGAAGTGAATGTAATTCCCAGAGGGTCCTAAAGTTACTCTGTTCTCAGGCTTCATAAGATGAAGGGCGGCCCGAGTCATCACCCCAGGGCTACTGGTTGCTTATTGGCTATAAATAGACCTGCCCTAGTTACTTGTTAAAATAGGAGTTTAGCATGTGGTTTCCCACTGTTTATAGAATGAGTGGCTCATGCAATTCTCTTAAGTACATGACTGGGGATCACATACAACTGGGCTTATAATTCAGATGCAATAAGAAAAGTAAGTACCCCCCAAAAAAGAAAAGTAAGTACCCAATTTTCTGGCCAATCTGATACCATTATCACTAATTGTCCCAGGTGACTCAGACATAAAAGTCATGAGTTTAAAGCCACATAAGTTTAAAGTCATTATTTTAAGACATAATTTAATAACTCCTTGATACGTAACTGAAAATGGTTGTTAACAAGGCTGAGACATTTTATTAAGCCAGTTATGATAGTTATCCACTCATCCTATTTATTGAATGTCTATAATGAGACAGCATTGAACTACATGGTATATGACATACAAAGGCATTATAATACTCAGACATTACTCTTGAGAAACTTATACAATCTAGTAAAATTCATACCTAATCAAGTTGGTGAGTTTAAAAAAAATGAGCTATGAGATTAAAAAGTTTCTTCCTTCCATATGATTCAATTATGAATTCCCAGGTCAGATAAATTTTGGAAGTCTCAAGTGTTAATTCTCACTGGGGTACATTCATAGGGATCAAGAGCTGATTCTATGACTATGTGTAAGCCATTCTAAGCACTAATAGGATCAAGAATGATGTCTTCTCCAGACATCTCCCACTCCCACTCCCACTCCCTGAACCCCAGCAGGGACAGCTTTAAAACTGATTTTGATATTGGAATTTAGGGCAGGATCCCCACCACACACACACACACACACACACACAGAATTAAGTGAGCCCCTAAGGTGCATCTGCAGCACTATATGAGACATACCATACAGGCTCAGGATGACTGAGCTGTTTTTCTAGTCTGAAAGATACACCTGAATGTAAGTTTAGCCTATTCATTTTAAATGTGGAAGCTCGTGTTTCTAAATGTTACTGAATGTACTTTTGCTATCAAGTTGCCTTTCCTACTTTTCTCAGTGGGAGCCATTTCTGTACATACACCTATGGTTAAGAATAGTGGAGACTCTATCTAGTGAGACACTGGGAAAGAGTCAAGTCAGAGACACTTGAAATCATCCTGTGACTCTAGCTGAGCCAGCTATAACAGAATCATGACAGTGTTTCTGTTTCTGTAAAGAAGGAAATATTGCCCTGGATTTTCATGAGAATGATGGATAATTGCATGACCATAAAGATAAAACTATAGACAGAGATAAATGAACCACAAAGGATATTCATTTATATGGTCTTCCTATTCACTTATAAACCTTTAGTTTTCTTTGTCAGGCTGGATATAAGAGATAGTTTATTAAAAGGAGGTTTATTCATATTATGTAGCAAATTTATTCTAAGTAATATAAATTCACTGGAATAAAAGGTAACTTAGTTCACACTAGGAATATGATAGACCATACCATTTCTCACTTAATTACAGATGAATGAAGGAACCATTTAAAAATTCCTAAGTGAGCCCGTAATTCTTTCAAATAAAATTAGGTAGTCTTAATCAGCCCTAGAAGAGTAATGGAAAACTTTTCCATTTCAGAACCACATGCGAGCAAACATACCATAGCCCAATCCTTTTCCATTGGACACATCCTCAATTAGAACAGTATGTTTCTTCTGCTGTGGGTAAATGTTGATTAATTGATGTTTTGTTTGTAATATGTTTCAGAAATGGAAAGAATTTCAGTTATATTTGCAGTGTAATAAAATTAAGATATTTAAGGTTGTTTAAAAGGCCTTTGCTGCTAAACTTAACATTTTGAGAGACTTTTAAAAGATAAAGACTGATTGTATTCTTCCAGATTTTAACTTTAAAAATTGTGCTCATTAAGAATACCAAAGTATAATTTTGAGGCCTTCACTCCAGTCCTTTTATGCAGTGGAAAGACTTAACTAAAGCTGGGAGACAGGAAACCTGGATTTTAAATTTAATCCTTTTATTCAGCCAACTCTAAGCCTATTTGAAAAAATTACTTAATCTCTATGATCAAACTGAAAATGAGAAATTCTGAACTGCTTCCCAACGTTAAATTTTTGACCATAACCCTAGGGCTTTAGAATCAGATTGGCCTGGATGAGAACCATCATCTTGTCCCTTACTAGCTTGGCTTTATAACCTTGGGCAAATTACTTGATCTGAGTCTCATGACCCACTCCACGGGGTTACTGTGAGTATTGAATAAAATAATAAGAGAAAATACCTAGCATACTGTTTGGCATTCAGTGTGTTTTTTGGTTTTGTTTTTCTTTGTCTTCATAATACAGAGGAATCATTTCTCTAATCTTTTCTCTGTTTCTGTGTTCTCTATACTATGGTCAAAGCACTGTGGAGAATATAAAGATGAGAAAGACATGCAGCCTGCCCTTGAGGAGTATATAATCTAATCCAAGAAATGTGATTTTGATGTAAACATTTAGTATAAACTAGAAAAATGGGAAGTGCTGTGAGAGAATCCCACAAAGCTGTGGACTTTAGAGAAGGCAGCCAACATATACATTCACATCAATTCCAGAGTTCAGATGGCTGGGAGAAAATAAAACGTAACCTTTGAATGTTAGGAGATGTTATAATTGTTAACACAAACTATGATGATATGGACATAAGAAGTGATTTTGCTCATCATGAGGTGCATCAGTTTGTATTGAAAAGATAAATGGATCCTGATATGATCCCCTGGGTAAGGCACATCATTACTTTGGAAGTATTCATACCAAAATGCATAACTTGGATTTAATCATTAGGAAACATCAGACAAACCAAATTGAGGGACATTCCACAAAATAACTATCAACATTGGTTCCTGGATTGGATCCTGAACCAGAAAAAAGATAATATTGGAGCAACTGGCAAGATGAGAATGAAATTGGATCTATAGATTAGCTAATAGTAAAGTATCTGTTAATTTCCTGGTTTTGTTTAATTGTGCTTTGATTATAGAAGATGTTAACATTTAGGGAAAGTAGGGAAGTTTAATGGAAGACTTTTTAGTACTTTGCAACATTTTTTATAAACCTGGAGTTACTTCAAAGTAAAAGCTCATAACATAAAAGAAGATAATGAATCATCCTATAGTATAAATGCTCTGCAGATTAAAATAGGTCAAGTAAATACCTATTTTAGATTTATATGTGAGAATTAAGGGAAGCTGAGCAGGCACAGCAAAGCCCCTCCTAAATTTAAAAGCATTTTGACAGGTTAGAATTGACCCACAACCCAAAACTAAGATACTGCACATAAGAACCAAAGAGATCTAAATAATCTTGTCTTCAGAGTTGGCAGTACTTGAGTTTAAAACAGTTTTTACTGGCCAAGACATCCTTCCGCCTTCCCCATCCCATGATGTGCATTAAAATCACAGTGTTCCATGGCAGTGAGAATTGACCTTTAAATCCTGTTTTGAAGGTTTGTTTAGCTTTTCATTTCAAATATTCCATTATTTGAGTGGATAGGTGGCTAATTTAAAGATGTGTGTGTTGTGTGGGGGTGTGTCTGTAATTATCAAGCTTGATTTGGGTTTTCTACTGTCTGTTATTTACTTAAGAATACTTCTGTTACTTAATGAAGACCTTGGTTTCAAGGGATTGAGTTCATCATCCTCATTGGTTTATAGGACATTGTCTTGGGCAAAGCTTCTTATTGTTGATTATTTATTCCACTTTATCCCTGTACCCAACTTCCGTTTCTTCTTCCTTCCATGGGCAGTCATTCTGATACACTTAATATGTATCTTTTTGCTTTATGTGTTCCTGTACAGTTTTGTACAGTTTTGTTTAATATTCCTGTATTTTTAAGATTATGCAAATAGGACTGTTATATATATCATTCTGTTCCTTGCTTTTTCACTTAGCATTTTGCTTTTAAAATATATTCATGTTGTTATGTGTGTATCTAATCCTTGGCTTCTGATTACTTACTGCCTTCTACTGTACGGTGTGCCCCTTCCACATCTCAGTTACTGAAGCTCCCCCAGACAGACACCAGGTGGCTTCCAACTTTCACCAGCAACACAGGTGCTGCAGTATACTTTACAGATGCTCTCATAGGGAGCCCTGTGAGTGCCCTGAGGATGTATGCCTAAGGGTAGAATTGCTGAGTTACAGGACCCGATAACCTTAATTTGACTAGCCACATATTGCTCTCCAAAATAGTTACTCCCCTCTAACTCTCCCACTGGCAATCCATTAGGATGCCTGTATCCTCTTACTCCTACCAGCATTTGGTATTGTCCAGCTTTCTTCCAGTCAAATGTGTAAAAAGTCGTACCTTGTTGTTTTAATTTGCTTTGTCTGATTATAAAGGATTTTCATGGGCCTGTTAGGTTTCTGGGTTTCTTTTTCTGTGTTTGTATCTTGTATTTTTCTATTGAGATTATTCTAGTGACTTAATGATTTGTAGTAGTTTTTTGTATTTTAGATATTAATCTCTTTTTCCATTTAAGATATTGCAAACATATTCTATTCTGTTACATAGTTATTGAATAGAAACTCTTAATGTAATCACAATCATTTTTATTTTTTGCCTTATAACTTAAGCTTTTGAAGTTTTTGAAGAAAACCCTCCCTGCTACTTGATCAGAAAAACAATCTCCATTCTCTTCTGTTAATTACATAACTCCATTTTACATTTAAGTTTATCTATCTGGAATCCTCCTTTAAATGTGTTGTTGGGGAGAACCTGTTTTATTTTTCTCCAACACCATGTACTAAGCCATCTATCATTTCCCTGTTGATTTGTGATGTCACCTTTGTTGTATATTAAGTTCCCGTATATATCCATCAGAATGGCTTTGAACTCTGTTGGCTTTGAATTCTGTTGCATTATTGTCTATTTTTTAGACAACTGTTTTTTGTTTTTCTATAACTACTTGATTCTTTTAGATGTAATTTCCGTATTGAAGACCCTATTTCTTCTAAATCTCAAGGAAATAGTTTATGCATGTGTTAAATCAGGGTCATCACCTTCTTGCTTTTAGGACTGTTGAGGCATTTCAGCCCACAATGGTCTTGTCCTTCCCTGAACTCAGAGTACTCATTTTCTATTAACACTCACTTTGTTTCTCTTAAAATTTTGTGTTATCTGTTATTCATCTCCTGTGTTATTACCTAACTTTTCACATGTTTCTATTTTGTATGTCAACTAGCTTATGAACTTCCAAAAGGCAAGGATCGCTGCCATGTCTTTGAATCTCCCATAGTAGCTGTCGCTAGCACAGGATCTGTAATTGTCATCATGACCAAGATTTAGTAAGCACTTACTAGATTTGTCATCAGTATTTTTGATCTGATGGATGTATGTCTTCACAGAACTGCAACATGTAAGGGCAACAACTATTTATGAAAGACACAGGACAAATACAGAGCTTCTGACTGCACTAATGCACAGAGCCCCATCTTCTGCAGGACGTTTTTTAAACCATTAGACTTTGTTATTTTGTTACATATGAATTCTCCATTAAAAATAAATTTTTTTTAACTCACCAATTCTTTTCTCTTTCTCTGTTTATTTTTAGTAATTGCATTTTATTTAGTTTTCCTTAATGAACCAGAAAGCAGTTGTGGTAAATAAATCATGTGCAGGGGAAAGTAATATATTATAATTAGGATTCCATTATCATTTAATTAGGCATTCCGTTATTGAATTGGTGTCTGGCTTCTCCTAGTCTCTGACTAGTTCTTTGTGGACACATATTAGCCTATAATAATTAGAGTATTCATCTAAGCTAAGGCTTTTCATTAAATCTCTTTCTGATTAAGATAGCTGCCCAAGTACAGACTGATTTAATTTAATGTGATTTATCCACTTGTGTATCAAGGTCTGGTGGAAATTGTTTTTAACACCAGAGAATTAGGAACATTAAGATCATCTATATACTCACAGATCTCTCAGGTATTTAGGGTCATACTGTTTGAAAAGCTCTGTATGCCCTGGGTCTGATGTCACTTTGCTAAATAAATTCAGGTGTATAACAAATGCTGCAACAGGCCGCCACGGAAAATGATCTACTGATTCTGTGTTAGAGTAAAATACTGAACTTAGAGCATTGCTGTATTCCTTGAGTTTGGGAATCAATTTTCATTCCAACTAATTGGTTCACTACATTAAATGTGCCTTTTCTGTTTTACCAGAAACTCAGTGTTATTAGAAAAACGTTGTATATAAATACTCTGAATTAAAGGCCTCCGTGGACATGAATATAACATCCTCTTTTTTTTTTTAATTCTTCAGACTTGACCATTATTGCTTCTTTACTCTTTACTTTCCTTCTGCTTTCCCTCTATTTCTCAATGATGGACATTCAATACATATTAAATATTGAATTGAATTTGGGGGGTGTCTTCTTACTTCTTTCTTAATCATTATCCCTGACTTTCCCCCTTACTTTATTAAAGTCCGGCCTCACCATTGTTCTTATACTTGCAGCCTTTTCTTCTGAAACTTTTGTCCAGCTTTTTATTTTTATTTCTCTCCTTTTCCTCTTTCCTCCTTCCCCACTATGTGTGCATGGGGAACCTTTATTGTTCTCTGCATGTGAACTGACCAAAGCTATGAGAATCACATGAAACCAAAGCATATATTCTAATTTGCTGCAGCCAAAAAAAAAACAAACCTGAAAATACTGTCCTTTTGTGATACCAAGAAAGTTCATTATGAAGTAAACTAACTGATTTGTTCTCATAGTTTAGCTCCAGTTTTTGGAAATCCCAGGGAGAGGTGAGAGTGCGTGTGTACGCATGTGCTCAGAGGAGTGCCCAGAGAGGGGAAAGAAAGGCATCCCAGCATCCTGAATGCCCTCAGGTCCCAGTCCCAGCCTCATCTCTTTAGTCGTCAGGTCTGAGGGTTGCTGATTCCTCTCTTTCTCTCCCCCTTACTTTCTTCTGCCCGTGTGAACTGCTCCCTGAAAACAGTGGTATGGCAGGAACCTGAGTCAGCAGGGCAAAGGCTGATAAAAGGTGCTTTGGAGTCAGGACGGCCGAGTGTCTCAGACCAAATCCGGCCAAGATTCTTAACAGGTCTGGGCCTGGTTTGAGGAGTTTTTTTTCTTAGATAATTATTTTTTATTGAAGGGTAGTTGACACACAGTATTACATTAGTTTCAGGTGTACAACACAGTGATTGATCATTTATATATATGATAATTCTAGGTACCAGCTATCACCATACCAAGTTGTTACAATATTTTGACTATGTTCCTTATGCTATACATTACATCCTGGTTACTTATTTATTTTACAATTGGAAGTGTGCACTTTTTTTGTGTGTGTGTGTGAGGGCATCTCTCATATTTATTGACTAAATGGTTATCAACAACATTAAAATTCTGTATAGGGGAGTCAATGCTCAATGCACAATCATTAATCCACCCCAAGCCTAATTTTCGTCAGTCTCCAATCTTCTGAAGCATAACGAACAGGTTCTTACATGGAGAACAAATTCTTACATAGTGAATAAGTTACATGGTGAACAGTACAAGGGCAGTCATCACAGAAACTTTTGGTTTTGCTCATGCATTATGAACTCTAAACAGTTCAAATATGAATACTCATTTGATTTTTTTTTTTTAATTATTTTTTTATTGAAGGGTAGTTGACGCACAGTATTACATTACATTAGTTTCAAGTGTACAACACAGTGGTAGAACATTTATATACATAATTCGAGGTTCCAGCTATCACCCTACCAAGCTGTTACATTATCTTGACTATATTCCTTATGCTATACATTATATCCCGGTTACTTATTTATTTTACCATTGGAAGTCTGTCCTTTTTTTTTTTTTTTTTTGTGAGGGCATCTCTCATATTTATTGATCAAATGATTGTTAACGACAATAAAATTCTGTATAGGGGAGTCAATGCTCAATGCACAATCATTAATCCACCCCAAGCCTAATTTTCGTCAGTCTCCAATCTTCTGAGGCATAACAAACAAGTTCTTACATGGAGAACAAATTCTTACATAATGAATAAGTTACATAGTGAACAGTACAAGGGCAGTCATCACAGAAACTTTCAGTTTTGCTCATGCATTATGAACTCTAAACAGTCAGTTCAAATATGAATACTCATTTGGTTTTTATACTTGATTTATGTGTGGATACTACATTTCTCTCTTTATTATTATTATTTTTAATAAAATGCTGAAGTGGTAGGTAGATACAAGATAAAGGTAGAAAACATAGTTTAGTGTTGTAAGAGAGCAAATGTAGATGATCAGGTGTGTGCCTGTAGACTATGTGTTAATCCAAGCTAGACCAGGGCAATAAAACATCCACGTATGCAGAAGATTTCTCTCAGAACAGGGGGGGTGAGGTTCTAAGCCTCACCTCTGTTGATCCCCAATTTCTCACCTGATGGCCCCCCTGCGACTGTGCCTGTCTTAGGTTGTTCCTCCCTTGAGGAATCTTACCCCTCTCTGGCTAACCAGTCATCTTCCGGGGCCATACAGGGAAATGTGAAGTTGGTAAGTGAGAGAGAAGCCTTATTGTTTGAAAAGGTTAGCTTTTTACATCTTTGCATATTTATGCCCTGTGGCTTCTATGCCCAGCATTTGTCTTGAGGTATCTTTACCACTTGGAAGAATTATGATACTCGATAAATTTGATACGAGGCACGAATTCTATTTAAGGGTTGTAATTAGGAAGGAAGAAGAAAAGCTGTAGAAGTAGCAGGCGGAAGAAAACATGGGAAGATTGATTATTTCTTTGGCATATCTTCTTGTAGAGTAACTTCAGCATGTACAGGTTTTAAGCTACTACTTAAATTGCGCACACACATTAACATAATAGGAGTATAGTTACATAACCAAAGCATATCTGTAATTACCAGCCATCTCCAGTGAAACCAAGAAAACCAGTTAGGCACCTTAGGCATTTGTGAAAACTTATCTATGACATGGTGGATATTGTCCAACTGAACTTGAACAGTCTGAGAGAAATCAGACAAATTAAAACAACCCATTCCTGGGGACTGTTCACATGCCATATGTTCTTTTAACAGTAAATAGTCTGTAGATGTAAGACTTTGGAGCGCTACAATTTGCACTTCTCCTAATTCTTGGTTGACTTCCAACAGTATAGATCCAGTCAAATTTGTTGTTTTACTGTATGCACAGGCCAGCTTAGATATCTCCTTCCTCATTCCCATGGCAAGTCCCGGAACCGGTGGGATGAGTGCATCTACAGCTGTAGCAGTGCGTGGATCTTTGTTGGGGTTTTTTGATGATCATCTTCTGGCATGAGTCTTCCAGAGAGTGCTGATGTTGGAAGTTCTTTTTCATATCGTATCTTAGTTCATTTTTGGGGTAGCCCAATTAGGCTTTGATCCTCTGTATAAACACAAACAGACCCTTTGCCTACACTTTTATATGCCCTTTATACTCTTGTGTAGAACTCGTTGGAGGTTACCACACAGGAACTGCCCTTTTTTTTTTTTTTTTTTTTTCTTTGTTTTTGGTATCACTAATCTACACTTACATGACGGATATTATGCTTACTAGGCTCTCCCCTATACCAGGTCTCCCCTATAAACCCCTTTACAGTCATTGTCCATCAGCATAGCAAAATGTTGTAGAATCACTACTTGCCTTCTCTGTGTTGTACAGCCCTCCCTTTTCTCCTACCCCCCCTTGCATGTTAATCTTAATACCCCCCTACTTCTCCCCCCCTTATCCCTCCCTACCCACCCATCCTCCCCAGTCCCTTTCCCTTTGGTACCTGTTAGTCCATTGTTGAGTTCTGTGATTCTGGTGCTGTTTTGTTCCTTCAGTTTTTCCTTTGTTCTTATATTCCACAGATAAGTGAAATCATTTGGTATTTCTCTTTCTCCACTTGGCTTGTTTCACTGATCATAATACCCTCCAGCTCCATCCATGTTGCTGCAAATGATTGGATTTGCCCTTTTCTTATGGCTGAGTAGTATTCCATTGTGTATATGTACCAGATCTTCTTTATCCATTCATCTATTGATGGACATTTAGGTTGCTTCCAATTCTTGGCTATTGTAAATAGTGCTGCAATAAACATAGGGGTGCATCTGTCTTTCTCAAACTTGATTGCTGCGTTCTTAGGGTAAATTCCTAGGAGTGCAATTCCTGGGTCAAATGGTAAGTCTGTTTTGAGCATTTTGATGTACCTCCATACTGCTTTCCACAATGGTTGAACTAACTTACATTCCCACCAGCAGTGTAGGAGGGTTCCCCTTTCTCCACAGCCTCGCCAACATTTGTTGTTGTTTGTCTTTTGGATGGCAGCCATCCTTACTGGTGTGAGGTGATACCTCATTGTAGTTTTAATTTGCATTTCTCTGATAATTAGCGATGTGGAGCATCTTTTCATGTGTCTGTTGGCCATCTGTATTTCTTTTTTGGAGAACTGTCTGTTCAGTTCCTCTGCCCATTTTTTAATTGGGTTATTTGTTTTTTGTTTGTTGACGCGTGTGAGCTCCTTATATATTCTGGACGTCAAGCCTTTATCGGATGTGTCATTTTCAAATATATTCTCCCATACTGTAGGGATCCTTCTTGTTCTATTGATGGTGTCTTTTGCTGTACAGAAGCTTTTCAGCTTAATATAGTCCCACTTACTCATTTTTGCTGTTGTTTTCCTTGCCCGGGGAGATATGTTCAAGAAGAGGTCACTCATGTTTATGTCTAAGAGGTTTTTCCCTATGTTTTCTTCCAAGAGTTTAATGGTTTCATGGCTTACATTCAGGTCTTTGATCCATTTTGAGTTTACTTTTGTATATGGGGTTAGACAATGGTCCAGTTTCATTCTCCTACATGTAGCTGTCCAGTTTTGCCAGCACCACCTGTTGAAGAGACTGTCATTTCGCCATTGTATGTCCATGGCTCCTTTATCAAATATTAATTGACCATATATGTCTGGGTTAATGTCTGGATTCTCTAGTCTGTTCCATTGGTCTGTGGCTCTCCTCTTGTGCCAGTACCAAATTGTCTTGATTACTATGGCTTTATAGTAGAGCTTGAAGTTGGGGAGTGAGATCCCCCCTACTTTATTCTTCTTTCTCAGGATTGCTTTGGCTATTCGGGGTCTTTGGTGTTTCCATATGAATTTTTGAATTATTTGTTCCAGTTCATTGAAGAATGTTGCTGGTAGTTTCATAGGGATTGCATCAAATCTGTATATTGCTTTGGGCAGGATGGCCATTTTGACGATATTAATTCTTCCTAGCCACGAGCATGGGATGAGTTTCCATCTGTTAGTGTCCCCTTTAATTTCTCTTAAGAGTGACTTGTAGTTTTCAGAGTATAAGTCTTTCACTTCTTTGGTTAGGTTTATTCCTAGGTATTTTATTTTTTTTGATGCAATTGTGAATGGAGTTGTTTTCCTGATTTCTCTTTCTGTTGGTTCATTGTTAGTATACAGGAAAGCCACAGATTTCTGTGTGTTGATTTTGTATCCTGCAACTTTGCTGTATTCCGATATCAGTTCTAGTAGTTTTGGGGTGGAGTCTTTAGGGTTTTTTATGTACAGTATCATGTCATCTGCAAATAGTGACAGTTTAACTTCTTCTTTACCAATCTGGATTCCTTGTATTTCTTTATTTTGTCTGATTGCCGTGGCTAGGACCTCCAGTACTATGTTAAATAACAGTGGAGAGAGTGGGCATCCCTGTCTAGTTCCTGATCTCAGAGGAAATGCTTTCAGCTTCTCGCTGTTCAATATAATGTTGGCTGTGGGTTTATCATAGATGGCCTTTATTATGTTGAGGTACTTGCCCTCTATTCCCATTTTGCTGAGAGTTTTTAACATGAATGGATGTTGAACTTTGTCAAATGCTTTTTCAGCATCTATGGAGATGATCATGTGGTTTTTGTCTTTCTTTTTGTTGATGTGGTGGATGATGTTGATGGACTTTCGAATGTTGTACCATCCTTGCATCCCTGGGATGAATCCCACTTGGTCATGGTGTATGATCCTTTTGATGTATTTTTGAATTCGGTTTGCTAATATTTTGTTGAGTATTTTTGCATCTACGTTCATCAGGGATATTGGTCTGTAGTTTTCTTTTTTGGTGGGGTCTTTGCCTGGTTTTGGTATTAGGGTGATGTTAGCTTCATAGAATGAGTTTGGGAGTATCCCCTCCTCCTCTATTTTTTGGAAAACTCTAAGGAGAATGGGTATTATATCTTCCCTGTATGTCTGATAAAATTCCGAGGTAAATCCATCTGGCCCGGGAGTTTTGTTCTTTGGTAGTTTTTTGATTACCGCTTCAATTTCGTTGCTGGTAATTGGTCTGTTTAGATTTTCTGTTTCTTCCTGCATCAATCTTGGAAGGTTATATTTTTCTAGGAAGTTGTCCATTTCTCCTAGGTTTCCCAGCTTGTTAGCATATAGGTTTTCATAGTATTCTCCAATAATTCTTTGCATTTCTGTGGGGTCCGTCGTGATTTTTCCTTTCTCGTTTCTGATACTGTTGATTTGTGTTGACTCTCTTTTCTTCTTAATAAGTCTGGCTAGAGGCTTATCTATTTTGTTTATTTTCTCAAAGAACCAGCTCTTGGTTTCATTGATTTTTGCTATTGTTTTATTCTTCTCAATTTTATTTATTTCTTCTCTGATCTTTATTATGTCCCTCCTTCTGCTGACCTTAGGCCTCATCTGTTCTTCTTTTTCCAATTTCGATATTGTGACATTAGACCATTCATTTGGGATTGCTCTTCCTTTTTTAAATATGCTTGGATTGCTATATACTCATTTGATTTTTATACTTGATTTATATGTGGATACCACATTTCTCTCTTTATTATTATTATTTTTAATAAAATGCTGAAGTGGTAGGTAGATACAAGATAAAGGTAGAAAACATAGTTTAGTGTTGTAAGAGAGCAAATGTAGATGATCAGGTGTGTGCCTGTAGAGTATGTGTTAATCTGAGCTAGACAAGGGCAATAAAACATCCACGTATGCAGAAGATTTCTCTCAGAACAGGGGGGGGTGAGGTTCTAAGCCTCACCTCTGTTGATCCCCAATTTCTCACCTGATGACCCCCCTGCGACTGTGCCTGTCTTAGGTTGTTCCTCCCTTGAGGAATCTTACCGTCTCTGGCTAACCAGTCATCTTCCGGGGCCATACAGGGAAATGTAAAGTTGGTAAGTGAGAGAGAAGCCTTATTGTTTGAAAAGATTAGCTTTTTACTTTGCATATTTATGCCCTGTGACTTCTATGCCCAGCATTTGTCTTGAGGTATCTTTACCACTTGGAAGAATTATGATACTCGGTAAATCTGAAATGAGGCATGAATTCTATTTAGGGGTTGTAATTAGGAAGGAAGAAGAAAAGCTATAGAAGTAGCAGGCGGTAGAAAACATGGGAAGATTGATTATTTCTTTGACGTATCTTCTTGTGGAGTAACTTCAGCATGTATAGGTTTTAAACTACTAATTAAATTACGTACACACATTAACATAATAGGAGTATAGTTACATAACCAAAGCATACCTGTAATTAACAGCCATCTCCAGTGAAACCAAGAAAACCAGTTACGCACCTTAGGCATTTGTGAAAACTTATCTGTGATATGGTGGATATTGTCCAACTGAACTTGAACAGTCTGAGAGAAATCAGACAAATTAAAACAACCCATTCCTGGGGACTGTTCACATGCCATATGTTCTTTTAACAGTAAATAGTCTGTAGTTGTAAGATTTTGGAGTGCTACAATTTGCACTTCTCCTAATTCTTGGTTGAGTTCCAACAGTATAGATTCAGTCAAATTCGTTGTTTTACTGTATGCACAGGCCAGCTTAGATATCTCCTTCATTCCCATGCAAGTCCAGGAGCTGGTGGGATGAGTGCATCTACACCTGTAGCAGTGCGTGGATCTTTGTTGGGGTCTTTTGATGATCATCTTCTGGCATGAGTCCTCCAGAGAGTGCTGATGTTGGAAGTTCTTTTTCATATCGTATCTTAGTTCATTTTCGGGGTAGCCAAATTAGGCTTTGATCCTCTGTATAAACACAAACAGACCCTTTGCCTACACTTTTATATGCCCTTTATACCATTGTGTAGAACTCATTGGAGGTCACCACACAGGAACTGATTTTTTTGTTGTTGTTGTTATCATTCATCTACACTTACATGACAAATATTATCTTTACTAGGCTCTCCCCTATACCAGGTCCCCCCTATAAACCCCTTTACGGTCACTGTCCATCAGCATAGCAAAATGTTGTAGAATCACTACTTGTCTTCTCTGTGTTGTACAGCCCTCCCCTTTCTCCCACCCCCCCATGCATGCTAATCTTAATACCCCCCTACTTCTCCCCCCCGCTTATCCCTCCCTACCCACCCATCCTCCGCAGTCCCTTTCCCTTTGGTACCTGTTAGTCCATTCTTGAGTTCTGTAGTTCTACTGCTGTTTTGTTCCTTCAGTTTTTCTTTGTTCTTATACTCCACAGATGAGTGAAATCATTTGGTATTTCTCTTTCTCCGCTTGGCTTGTTTCACTGAGCATAATACCCTCCAGCTCCATCCATGTTGCTGCAAATGGTAGGATTTGCCCTTTTCTTATGGCTGAGTAGTATTCCATTGTGTATATGTACCACATCTTCTTTATCCATTCATCTATCGATGGACATTCAGGTTGCTTCCAATTCTTGGCTATGGTAAATAGTGCTGCGATAAACATAGGGGTGTATTGGTCTTTCTCAACCTTGATTGCTGCATTCTTAGGGTAAATTCCTAGGAGTGGAATTCCTGGGTCAAATGGTAAGTCTGTTTTGAGCATTTTGATATACCTCCATACTGCTTTCCACAATGGTTGAACTAACTTACATTCCCACCAGCAGTGTAGGAGGGTTCCCCTTTCTCCACAGCCTCGCCAACATTTGTTGTTGTTTGTCTTTTGGATGGCAGCCATCCGTACTGGTGTGAGGTGATACCTCATTGTAGTTTTAATTTGCATTTCTCTGATAATTAGCGATGTGGAGCATCTTTTCATGTGTCTGTTGGCCATCTGTATTTCTTTTTTGGAGAACTGTCTGTTCAGTTCCTCTGCCCATTTTTTAATTGGGTTATTTGTTTTTTGTTTGTTGAGGCGTGTGAGCTCTTTATATATTCTGGACGTCAAGCCTTTATCGGATGTGTCATTTTCAAATATATTCTCCCATACTGTAGGGATCCTTCTTGTTCTATTGATGGTGTCTTTTGCTGTACAGAAGCTTTTCAGCTTAATATAGTCCCACTTGTTCACTTTTGCTGTTGTTTTTCTTGCCCAGGGAGATATGTTCAAGAAGAGGTCGCTCATGTTTATGTCTAAGAGGTTTTTGCTATGTTTTTTTCCAAGAGTTTAATGGGTTCATGACTTACATTCAGGTCTTTGATCCATTTTGAGTTTACTTTTGTATATGGGGTTAGACAATGGTCCAGTTTCATTCTCCTACATGTAGCTGTCCAGTTTTGCCAGCACCATCTGTTGAAGAGACTGTCATTTCGCCATTGTATGTCCATGGCTCCTTTATCAAATATTGATTGACCATATATGTCTGGGTTAATGTCTGGATTGTCTAGTCTGTTCCATTGGTCTGTGGCTCTGCTCTTGTGCCAGTACCAAATTGTCTTGATTACTATGGCTTTATAGTAGAGCTTGAAGTTGGGGAGTGAGATCCCCCCTACTTTATTCTTCTTTCTCAGGATTGCTTTGGCTATTCGGGGTCTTTGGTGTTTCCACATGAATTTTTGAATTATTTGTTCCAGTTCATTGAAGAATGTTGCTGGTAGTTTCATAGGGATTGCATCAAATCTGTATATTGCTTTGGGCAGGATGGCCATTTTGACGATATTAATTCTTCCTAGCCACGAGCATGGGATGAGTTTCCATCTGTTAGTGTCCCCTTTAATTTCTTTTAAGAGTGACTTGTAGTTTTCAGAGTATAAGTCTTTCACTTCTTTGGTTAGGTTTATTCCTAGGTATTTTATTTTTTTTATGCAATTGTGAATGGAGTTGTTTTCCTGATTTCTCTTTCTGTTGGTTCATTGTTAGTGTATAGGAAAGCCACAGATTTCTGTGTGTTGATTTTGTATCCTGCAACTTTGCTGTATTCCGATATCAGTTCTAGTAGTTTTGGGGTGGAGTCTTTAGGGTTTTTTATGTACAGTATCATGTCATCTGCAAATAGTGACAGTTTGACTTCTTCTTTACCAATCTGGATTCCTTGTATTTTTTTGTTTTGTCTGATTGCCATGGCTAGGACCTCCAGTACTATGTTAAATAACAGTGGGGAGAGTGGGCATCCCTGTCTAGTTCCCGATCTCAGAGGAAAAGCTTTCAGCTTCTCGCTGTTCAATATAATGTTGGCTGTGGGTTTATCATATATGGCCTTTATTGTGTTGAGGTACTTGCCCTGTATTCCCATTTTGCTGAGAGTTTTTATCATGAATGGATGTTGAACTTTGTCAAATGCTTTTTCAGCATCTATGGAGATGATCATGTGGTTTTTGTCTTCGTTTTTGTTGATGTGGTGGATGATGTTGATGGACTTTCAAATGTTGTACCATCCTTGCATCCCTGGGATGAATCCCACTTGGTCATGGTGTACGATCCTTTTGATGTATTTTTGAATTCGGTTTGCTAATATTTTTTGAATATTTTTGCATCTACGTTCATCAGGGATATTGGTCTGTAGTTTTGTTTTTTGGTGGAGTCTTTGCCTGGTTTTGGTATTAGGGTGATGTTAGCTTCATAGAATGAGTTTGGGAGTATCCCCTCCTCCTCTATTTTTTGGAAAACTTTAAGGTGAATGGGTATTATGTCTTCCCTGTATGTCTGATAAAATTCCGAGGTAAATCCATCTGGCCCAGGGGTTTTGTTCTTTGGTAGTTTTTTGATTACCGCTTCAATTTCATTGCTGGTAATTGGTCTGTTTAGATTTTCTGTTTCTTTCTGGGTCAGTCTTGGAAGGTTGTATTTTTCTAGGAAGTTGTCCATTTCTCCTAGGTTTCCCAGCTTGTTAGCATATAGGTTTTCATAGTATTCTCTAATAATTATTTGTATTTCTGTGGGGTCCGTCATGATTTTTCCTTTCTCATTTCTGATACTGTTGATTTGTGTTGACTCTCTTTTCCTCTTACTAAGTCTGGCTAGAGGCTTATCTATTTTGTTTATTTTCTCGAAGAACCAGCTCTTGGTTTAATTGATTTTTGCTATTGTTTTATTCTTCTCAATTTTATTTATTTCTTCTCTGATCTTTATTATGTCCCTCCTTCTGCTGACCTTAGGCCTCATTTGTTCTTCTTTTTCCAATTTCGATAATTGTGACATTAGACCATTCATTTGGGATTGTTCTTCCTTTTTTAAATATGCTTGGATTGCTATATACTTTCCTCTTAAGACTGCTTTTGCTGTGTCCCACAGAAGTTGGGGCTTAGTGTTGTTGTCATTTGTTTCCATATATTGCTGGATCTCCATTTTGATTTGGTCATTGATCCATTGATTATTTAGGAGTGTGTTGTTAAGCCCCCATGTGTTTGTGAGCCTTCTTGCTTTCTTTGTACAGTTTATTTCTAGTTTTATGCCTTTGTGGTCTGAAAAGTTGGTTGGTCGGATTTCAGTCTTTTGGAATTTACTGAGGCTCTTTTTGTGGCCTAGTATGTGGTCTATTCTGGAGAATGTTCCATGTGCACTTGGGAAGAATGTGGATCATGTTGCTTTTGGGTGTAGAGTTCTATAGATGTCTATTAGGTCCATCTGTTCTAGTGTGTTGTTCAATGCCTCTGTGTCCTTGCTTATTTTCTGTCTGGTGGATCTGTCGTTTGGAGTGAGTGGTCCCTTTGAAGTCTCCTAGAATGAATGCATTGCATTTTATTTCCTCCTTTAGTTCTGTTTGTATTTGTTTCAGGTATGTTAGTGCTCCTGTATTGGGTACATATATATTTATAATGGGTATATCCTCTTGTTGGACTGAGCCCTTTATCATTATGTAATGTCCTTCTTTGTCTTTTGTTACTTTCTTTATTTTGAAGTCTGTTTTGTCTGATACCAGAATTGCAACACCTGCTTTCTTCTCTCTGTTGTTTGCATGAAATATCTTTTTCCATCCCTTGACTTTAAGTCTGTGCATGTCTTTGGGTTTCAGGTGAGTCTCTTGTAAGCAGCATATGAATGGATCTTGCTTTTTTATCCATTCTGTTACTCTGTGTCTTTTGATTGTGCATTCAGTCCATTTACATTTAGGGTGATTATTGAAAGGTATGAACTTATTGCCATTGCAGGCTTTAAGTTTGTGGTTACCAGAGGTTCAGGGTTACCTTCTTTAGTATCTTACTGTCTAACTTAACTCGCTTGTTGAGCTACTATTAACGCGGTCTGTTGATTCTTTATTTCTCTCCCTTCTTATTCCTCCTCCTCCCTTCTTCATATGTTGGGTGTTTTGTTCTGTGCTCTTTTTAGGAGTGCTCCCATCTAGAGCAGTCCCTGTAGGATGCCCTGTAGAGGTGGTTTGTGGGAGGCAAATTCCCTCAACTTTTGCTTGTCTGGGAATTGTTTTATCCCTCCTTCATATTTAAATGATATTCGTGCTGGATACAGTAGTCTTGGTTCGAGGCCCTTCTGTTTCATTGCATTAAGTATATCATGCCATTCTCTTCAGGCCTGTAGGGCTTCTGTTGAGAAGTCTGATGATAGCCTGATGGGTTTTCCTTTGTAGGTAACCTTTTTTTCCTCTCTGGCTGCCTTTAATACTTTGTCCTTGTCTTTGATCTTTGCCATTTTAATTATTATGTGTCTTGGTGTTGCCCTCCTTGGATCCCTTGTCATGGGAGTTCTGTGTACCTCTCTGGTCTGAGAGGCCATTTCTTCCCCTAGTTTGGTGAAGTTTTCAGCAATTATTTCTTCAAAGACACTTTCTATCCCTTTTTCTCTGTACTTCTTCTTCTGGTACCCCTATAATGCATATATTGTTCCGTTTCGATTGGTCACTCAGCTCTCTTAAAATTCTTTCATTTCTGGAGATCCTTTTATCTCTCTCTGCATCAGCTTCTCTGCGTTCCTGTTCTCTGTTTTCTAGTCCATTAATGGTCTCTTGCATCTCGTCCATTCTGTTTTGAAGTCCTTCCAGAGCTTGTTTTATTTGTGTATTCTCCTTCCTTAGTTCTTGCATATTTCTGTGCAAGTCCATCAGCATGGTTATGACTTTTGTTTTGAATTCTTTTTCAGGAAGACTGGCTAAATCTATCTCCCCAGGTTCCTTCTCAGGGGAAGATGTAGCAGATGCCGAAGCTGTCTGGGTTAGTCTTGTCTGGATCATATTTTTTTGCCTTTTCATGTTGACAGGTGCTATTGCCTGTCAGCTGGGAGGGCCAAACTTTTCACTTGCTACTGGCCTTTTTTTACTGGGACAACTGCAACCCCTAGTGGCTTTTGTTGGGTAATTGCATGTAGGCTGGGTCTTTGTGTCTTTCCCGGCCGATATGGATGCGTGGTTTGCCTTAGGCTGTTTCTCTGCTTTCGCAGTGCTGGGAGGGGTAATGGACAGGGGGGATGTTTGGCTGTTTACCTCTGTGAGGGGTCTCAGAGCTGTTGCCCAGAGGGTTAGTGTGCCTGGTTTTCCCTGTAATTTCCAGCCACTGGGCTGTGACCTGTGTTGTTTCCGTCTAGCTGTTAAGTCCCTGTCCCTTTAAGACTTTCAAAAAGCACTCGCTTTTCTTTGTCACAGGGGCATCAGCTTCGGAACCAGCTCAGAGGTCTTGCTGCCCTATTTCCCTAGTTTTCAGCCCTCCACGCATGCACTGTGTCTGCGCTCTGTTGCGGGTGGCTGGGGCTGGGTGTTTAGCAGTCCTGGGCTCCCTCTCCCTCCCGCTCTGCCTGCTCTTCTCCCGCCGGGAGCTGGGGGGAGGTGTGCTCAGGTCCCGCCGGGCCGGGGCTTGTATCTTACCCCTTTCACCAGTCGCTGGGCTCTCACACGTGTGGATGTAGTCTGGCTGTTGTCCTGTGTCTTCTGGTCTCTCTTTTAGGATTAGTTGTATTGGTTGTATTTTCAAAAATATATATGTTTTTGGGAGGAGATTCCCACTGTCCTACTCACGCTGCCATGTTGGCTCCACCTACCAAGATTGGTTTGAGGAGTTCTAAGAAGCTCAGCAGCAGCAAAGGTGTGACTCTTGGAAAGGTGAGAGTCTGAATATACAACCAGTTAGTTGGAATGAAAATTGATTCCCAAACTCAAGGAACACAGCAATGCTCTAGGTTCAGTATTTTACTAACACAGAATCAGTGGATCATTTTGCGTGGCAGCTGTTGCAGCACTTGTGATACACCTGAATTTAGCCAAGTGACCTTAGACCCTGTCTGGGTCAGCAAAGGCAGCTCGCGAACGGTTAACAGGCCACGTGAACTAACAGACTGAAACTCTGAAAATGATGTAATACTATGGTCATTTTCAGAAGAGACCCACCTCCACCCCCAGCTTGGGGGTTGGAGAGAGGGAAGAGCATAAACAGAAGTGTCCTGTTGTAAGTAAGGCAGCAATTACTGGTTTCAGAGTAATATTTGGGCTGATGGAAATGCTAGCTCCCAAGTTTTTTTCAAGCTGCTGGGAACCCCATGTGTCTCATGGACAGAAAGAAAAAATATCACAGTAGAGAATTTCGAGGCTTGCTTTGAGGAGGTTGGTGGTTCTATTTAAAGACATTTTTGAGAGTTGATTAGGAAACAAAAGCTTCTATAACAACACCTCAATTAATGAAGAGGCTGCATTCCAGCATGCTTAATGAAGTGCCTTTTGTTATCAGAGAGAAATGATACAGAAGCACTCGGCATTGCATTCCAGAGTTTCAGGAATGAATTTCAGTGTAAAAATAGCATTGTGTACTTAACATTCTCACATATGCCAGAAACTAGATAATGTTTGGGACTTTGAAGGTAGTGGGAGAGGGGTAGAAAATCACACTCAGTTCTTTAAACCTACAGCGGCACACATCCCCATTGCTTCCTATCCTTTTGGCACCCTGTGGATATTCTGCTGCAGGTCAGTTAGCTCCCTGGCCTTCTGTCACCCTCACATACATAATGATCTTGATTTCCCAGCATATCAACCAAAACCATCAACCAGCTCAGGCTGCTGAAAACTCATGAAGAATACTAGTGCTTTAACAGTCCTATAGCAGTGATTGTTCAAACAGAGCCACAGAATAGTTAAGGCTTTACAAAGAATGTCTGATGCTCCTGGAAGAAGAGACGCGTCTACTCCTGTCTCCCTTCTCTCCTATGGCCTGGAAGGCCATTAATCACAATTATTCTCCAGCTACAGTCTCCCCATGCTCCCTTCTACTGCAAGCTTCTAGCAAAGGCTCTGCTCTCAGGCTCTCCTCCAAGCAGAAATACACCAGAGAGGGAAGCTCAGCTCAGTTTCCCTTTCTCTGCTCAGTCAAGTTATTCAGTAAACAGATATTTACTGAGCACAATGAAGCAGCACTGGGGATACAGCAGTGAATAAAATAAGACAAAAATCACTACCCTGTGGCACTTTTATTTTAGCAGGAAGCAGACAGACCACAAATAAAATATATAGTATGTCAGATGATGATAAACCCTTACAGACAAACATAAATCAGGGAAGAGGAAAGGCTACCATTTTAAATAGGGTACTCAGGGGCCCCCTGAAGAGGTAAACTGGGGGACATCTCAGGTAGAAGAATAGCACAGGTCCTGAGATGGGAGTGTGCCTGGTGTGTTCAAAGAACACGAAACTCAGTGTGGCTGGAGCAGAGCGCGAGTAGTAGTAAATTACGAGGGCAGGAAGGGAACAGTTGTCAGGCAGTACAGCGCTTTGGAGATCATCGTAAGGATTTCGGTGTTCCCTCTGCATGAGATAGCTGGCCACTGGGGTGAGGGGACAAAGCAGGTTATAATGTAATGACTAACATGAAATGATGACTGTTACATTGAAAAAAATCTGTAGTAGGAAGGGTGGGCAAACAGGGAAGCCAGTTAAGAAGATAACTGCAGTGATCCAGGTGAGAGAGGTGGTGGCTGGAGTAAAATCAGTGGGGTATTAAGAACTGGCTGGATCCCGGATATACTTTAAGGCAGAGCCAGTAGGACCCTGATGGAGTGGGTGTGTAGTATGAGAGAGGAAACAAGGATGACTTCAAGGTTGCTGGCCTGAGCTGGAGGAAAGACCAGTTTTGCCTCTAATTGAGACAAAAACTGAGGGAAGTACAGGTTTTGGGGGCAAGATCAGGAAGAAGTTCTGTCTGGGCCTTGTTAAGCCGGAGGTACTACTTAGATGTGCAAGAAGGAGATGTGAGGTTAGTCGCCAAATATATGACTCTGGAAGGGTGAGAGAGAGTCTGAACATACAGATTTGGGAGGCAGCAGCATGTATTTGGCATATTTCAAGCTTTAAGGCTGGAAGAGATCAGCCTGCAAAGGAGACTTGAGAATGGATAGTGAAACTGGAAAACCATTGAGAAATATGGGCAGAAAGGCAAGTAAAGTTTTTCAAGGAGGGAGGGAGTCATTGGATTTGCTTCTGTGAAGGTCACCAGTGACCTCAAGAACAGTTTGGTGAGGGCAAATGCTTAATGAGAGAGGAAGACTGAAGACAGTGAGCACAGACCACTCAGGTAGTTTGGCTGTGCAGGTGAGCAGAGAAATGAGTGGGAGCTGGGAGGAGCTGTGGGACAAGAGGGAACAATGGGAGAAATTATAAGCATGTGGACAAGCAAGACAGGAATGACTGATTAAAGGGGAAATTGATGTAGGAGAGGGGAAATTACTGGAACAATATCACTGAGGACTTGAGAGGAGATAAGATACAGCACATGGGTGTAAGGTTTGGCCCAGAATATGAATGTGGACATATCACCCATATAAAACAGAAGGTAAGTATATGATCTTGCATGGAAATAGATGGTAGATGACCCGGGTGGTAACAGCTCGTGAAAGTTTATGATTTCTCAGGGAAATAGGATGAAAATGAGGGATAGCAAGGAAGTAGTGGAGGTTTGACAAAAAAACAAAGACATGAAATATTCAAACCAGGGTGGATGGGACACAGAATGGACTGAGGAAATAAGTGCGATTGCACAGCAGTACCAAGGACCCACTTTTGGCTAATAATCAGGAATATGCCAAGGACTCCCACTAGCCCAAAATATCAAATACTCCCCACCAAAACCTGTCCAGTACACTCAAGTAAGTTGCTGACGGGTCGGGGTAAGGCAGCAAACTGAAAGAACGTCAGTAGCCAGAGCAGTTTTGTAAATGGGTAAAGTGAAAGGGAATATAAAACCTTAGGACCTGGGTATTCAAATTCAGTTTATTTCATTTATTTGCTTTATGGCGCTGTGGTAGAGAACTTTTACCAGGGACAGGTGAATTATACATCCATAACACGAAATCACTTACTACTTTCTAGATATGTCTTAAGACTGGTAAAAATGTTAAGACTTCTGGAAATTTCCTCTTATGAAAGTCATGTAAGGGACTAAATCAAGACCCTCCCCTGTGGAGTAGAGGAGGAGAGGGCGGTAGGTCACTGAGCAGGAGCCTCAGGCACCCAGAGAAGAGTAGCGATCACCTCTGGGTCCTTCACAGTTCTGCCTAGACCCAGCCTCATCTGCAGCTGCTGTGCATCGCTGATCTGACACCATGCGAGGTGCTGTTGACTTGCTGTGGCATGTCAGAGGATTGTTTGGGGGTGGGTGGTGGGAGTATTTGGCAGTGGGAAGGTTACAGTGGGTTTCCGATGTTTTATAAGTTTCTATGTCATAGTGTTGAGTAAAAGCAGAAATATGTCCTCCAAAATTAAGCAGATTAGATGCTATACTGATTCTGTAGTGTTGAAGGGTATGGGGGACGGGGGTGTACTTTGATAAACCTGAAGCCCTGCTACCACTGGATTAATATAATAAATTAGGGATGCCTGCTTCTAAAATTTTTATCTCAAGATACATTGTCTCCTACTTGTCTTATCTTTATTTTTTTTTTGTCAATTCGAATTGAATTATCTGTAATTGCTTCAGAAGAATGTGGATTCAATCTTTTGCCTCTCCAGTTAGTAAGCAAGAAAACATTTTAGGTATTATTTGTGACCCTGAAAGAAATTGGGGTGGTAGAAATTTTAAAATGTCAGGTTGCACTTAGAGTAATTCCTTAATTAGGGACTTATACCATGCGTTAGCCAGGGAAGGAAAAAATGGTGCAGAACAGTAATACAAAGCTTATGGATATGTTGTTTATTTGAATGAATAGGAAAATGTTCTGTTTCCAATAAAATGCTAATACCGAAGAAACCATTAAAAATCAGTGCCTGTGAATAAATTTGGGGTTTGTTTCAAACCTTAAATACTTTGTTTTCTAACATTTGGTTTGATGAGAATCCAACCAGCCTCAATAAAGCTCTATTTAGACTATACAGACACTACAAATTTGTGATATTTTACCACTTTAAATACTTTTTAGGGCACATGTTTGAGAAGCTCTGAAAAACAGCTTTCAGAGGTGCAGTGTTTACTTGCTGTAAAATGCAAGTACATTTTAAGTGTAAAATTAGATGTGTTTTGATAAATGCAGAGAGTCACATAACTACCATAGTCACAATATATAATATTCTGTCACCCCCAAAGTTCTCCCACATGTCCTCCTTTGCAATCAGACCTTTCCCCTGAACCCTTGTCTCTGGAAACTGTTGATCTCTGTCACTATACTTTTGCCTTTTCTAGATTTTTACATAAATGGAATTCAACAGTGTGTAGTTTACTGTATCCGGCTTTCATTTAGTGTAATGCTTTTAAGTTTTGTCTGTATCAGTTTATTTTGTGCACATATCAGTGTATTCCTTTTTATGGCTGAGTGGTATTCTGTGGTATGAAGTATACTATAATTTGTTTACCACCTACAAATGTATTGATGGACATTCAATTGAGGGATCTCTTCCAGTTTTAGAATATTATGTATAAAATTGCTACGAACATTTGCACAAAAGAATTTGGGTGGGCTTATATTTTCTTGGTAAATATACCTAGGGGAGTGCTTGCTGGGCCACTGCCAAGCTCTTTTCCAAAGTGGCTGTACTGTCTTACATTCTCATCAGCAATGCTGGAGCTGTGACATTGTCAAAACCAAAACCTGGTATTGTCAGCTTTTTAAATTCTAGACATGCACTGGTATCTTACTGTGATTTCATTATTATGTTTTTAATTGGAATATAGTTGAGACACGGTAGTATATTGGTTTCGGATGTATAGCAACATAGTGATTCAATAATTATATAGACATTGCAGTTTTAGTTTGTATTTCTCTAATAACTAAGGATGTTAGGCATCTTTTCCTGGACTTTACTTTTCATATACCTTCTTTGGTGATGTGTCAATCCTATTCTTTTACCCATTCTTAAAAATTGGATTATCTTACTGAGTTCTAAGAGTTTTTTACATATTTTGAATACAGGTCCTTTATCATATGTACGGTTTGCAAATATTTTTTTTCCTAATCTGTGGCTTGCCTTTTCATTTCGAACATTGTTTTATGAGGAGTCAAAGTGTTTAATTTTGATGAAGTACAATTGCTCCATTCTTTTCTTTATTGTTTTGATTCTTTATGTCCTATCTCAGAAATTATTGCCTAATCCAGGTCACAAAGATTTTTTCCTGTTTTCTTGTAGTTTTAAGTGTTATGTTTAGACTTATGACCCATTTTGAGTTATTTTCTGTAGATGGTATGAGGTAAGCATCAAATTTGTTGTACCTTTGCATATCAATACCCAACTGTTGAAAAGACCATTAAATCATCCAGGCAAACTTTAAAATGAATTATCAGTGTAAGTGTGACTCTTTTCCTGGACTCTGTTCTGTTCCATTTCTCTGTATGTCTAGCCTTCCTCCAGTGTTACACTGTTTCCATTACTGAACCTTTACAAGTGAGCCCAGAAATCAGTAAGGTCTCCAACTTTGTTCTTTTTCAAAATTGTTTTGTTATTCCAGTTCCTTTGCATGTTTGTAAAAAATTTAGAATCAGTGTGTTAATCAAAACTCATAGTATGCCTTGTATAAATTAAGATTACTTTGAACCTATGGATCAATTTGGAGAAATGTCATCTTAACACTATTGAACCTTTTAGTCTATGAACAAATCTATTCCTCAAATTATTTAGGCTTTTTAAATTTTAATGTTTCGTAGTTTGCAGTCTTGCACCTATTTTGTTAAATTATCCCCATATTTTTGATGATATTATAAATGGTGTACTTCCCTTGAAACTGAACTTCTAATTGTTCATTGCTAGTACATAAATTTTTTTATACTGAACTTGTATTCCACAACCTTGTTAAATCCACTTATTTATTCCAATAGATTCCTAAAGCTTTTCTGTCGTCTGTCATATTGTCTGTGCTTTTCAATTTGTATGCCTTTTGTTTCCTTTTCATGCAGTGATTAGGACTTGTGCTAAGTCCTACCCAGCGTCTGGTAGTAAGTGCTGTCATGTTAATGTAGACTGACATATGGCTACTTAGTGTTATTTTAAGATCTGTGGAGTTGAGAGACCAGGAATATTTCACCCAATAACTTGGGTTTGTTTTTCAAACACATCTCCCTACCTTACCCCTTTCTGAGTATCTCTGCTCTAGTGAGCTGTTAGGAATGGGGGGGGGAGGTAAAATAACCATATGTCTTCGCATACTATTTATTAACACCGGAACATTAAAAATCCCACTGTGAAGTATAGCCTCCGCTGAGTGAGTGTTGGAAAGTGGTGATACAAAACTTACTATCCCACATGGCTCTGAGACGCAGGTCACAGCTTTCTCTTTAGCCTTCAGGTACAGACCACAAAACTCAGTTCCCACCCGCTAACCCCACATTAGTCAGTAAAACTCTATTAGGGGTTAGCAGTCTTTCTCCTTAAAGCCCCACCCCCACCCACCCCTGCAATTATCCTACTGAGGAAGGTGCTATAAATATGAAACTTTTTAAATATCCTAGTACTAATAAAGAGGGGACTTGGCTCATGGACCTAATTTTCTTTTTGTTCTTTTTTGAGTGTGTAAAGGATTGAGAAACTAAGCTGAGTTAAAGGTCAAGGAAGCCACTCCTTTCACTCTCGCCAGGGCACACAACTCTGACATTGGACATGCCAAATACAGCAAGAGATAATTTTCAGTGGTAAACCCAGAAGCCACCAGGGTTTTCAGACAAAACTGCAATGTTGGCAGAAGTGATCTTTGCCTTCTTTCTTCCATTTTATATTTTTTCTTCCCAGTCGCAGTTGTTTTGTACCATATTGCTCTCTTACAGTCATCTGAAATCATATCCAGCAAGATCTCTTTTCAGTGCCCCAAAGGAGGAATAAACTCTTTCTAATACCCTAATCAAACCTTCCACCATATGAACACAACTTAGAGCAGTTACTGTTAGGATTAAGTCACTGTATAATGTGAATTCTTATCTGATCCCAGAACAAAGCTCTTAAACACAACTCCCCCCTGGTCTCTCCTTAGAACCATCCACACAACCCAGTGTTTTCCAGAGCACATCCCTGCAACCCTCTCCATCAGATCAGAATTTCCTAAGTGCCTGTTAAGATGCAGATGCTTGCTCTCACCCGAACACACGAAATGAGAGTCTTTGGGAATGAAGCTCAGGACTCTGCATTTTCAGCTGGTCCCCCCAGATGGTTCTTAGGCCACTGCAGGTTGAGAACCAGACCTCTCTTCTTTAACTAAGGAGCAGGTCTCTGCAGTTTGTAGGAACGGCCATAAGAGTAGCTGTGCATTCTCCATAGGAACCTGCAATCAACCTGTTCAGATAAATTCAGAAAATAAAGTCTTCATTTTCCATGTAACTGTCTGTATGTCAACCTTGCTCTTTACTCTCAAAGTGTATCTTCATAACTCAAAACTATAATAAAACTGTTTAGAAATTTCCTTCCCAAAAGTGGAGACTTGGAAAAAAAGAACAATCCTTGACATTCGCTATTTCTATATGTGTACTGTAGTGGTTTCCTAGGTTGCCATGAAAAAAAAAAAATCACCACAAACCTGGTGGCTTAAAAGACAGACTTAATTGTCTCACAGTCTGGAAGCCAGAGTCCAAAACCGAGGTGCTGGCAGGGCCCCCCACCCCTCCTCCAGAGCTCTAGGGGAGAATCCTCCCTTGCCTCTATAGCTTGTTAGCTCCTGACATTCCTTAGCTTGTGGTACTTAACTCCAGTCTTTGCCTCCGTCTTCAAAGGAACATCTTGTATCTCTGTGTGCCCTTTTCTGTCTCTTATAAGGATATTCCCACTGGATTTAAGGCCCACCTTAATCCAAGTATGATCTCATCTCAATCCTTACCTTAATTATATCTGCAAAGACCCTATTTCCAAATCAGGTCATACTCAGAAGTTCCAGTGGATATGAATTTGGGGGGAGACACTATTCAACCCACTACATGTAATTCCTCACTTCCCTGATGTGTTCTTTTCCCACGTTTAATTTCAGGATCAGTAGCTATTCATCCAGATGTTGACTCTCCATCCGTTTATAACTGAATTTAAACAGAAAGTCCAGTATTTACACCAATGACTGTTTTTAGGAATTGATCCATAGAAGGAAGCACTTTGCTCCACTCACTCCCTGTCCCCTATTGAATATTTCCAAAGAAAGGGCCTGCTCCTTACCGTGTCTTAGTGGTCCCCCAATTCTGCTGATCCCACCTCTCTGCTGCTCAATTATAAGTTATTTACTAGACAGTTGGGCTAGGTTATCAGCCCTGACCTGTTTTCTCATGAAAACTCAACAAAGTTTACTAGAAAATAAATTCATCCTTAACTATCTGCTCCCCAGCCCATGTCTCCATGGATGTTTGTCAACACTGAAGAATTTCTGATTGAACATTGTGAAATATTTACAAGGATCTTTGATCCTGTCTAATCGAAGGGATAAGATGTACAGAAAGAACATTGCTATATAGAATGTTCCCTTCCTCGTATCAGCAATTGCTTCCAGACTACTTGGGATACAAGAAAATGAGTTTTCTGCCTCGAAGAGCATATGGCAGAGGCTACAGTTATTCAAAACCAGGAATTCTAAGTCTACAAATATAGACTGCCACCTGTGAGAAGATACTCTGATCATTTAAAAAGGCCTAGTACTTGGGTTATTTTCCAGTTTAGTGTAAAATTAGCATCTGTCTTTGAGCTTTATCTACATATAGTTTTTTAAAAAGAGAAGAAAAAGTACAAAAAAAAAGTATGAAGAGAAAAAGAAAAAAAATGGGAAAATGTAACCTCTTTTGGCCAGAAGTATCAAAATGGTATACAGTTTTGTTAGCAGTATGTCTGCTCTGTTCTTTGAAACACATCTTTCTGAACTACATAAAGTCCATTTTCTTTCTCTTGTTTTATTTTAAACTTAAAGAGACTCCATATATTTTATAAGAATAGAGCCCACTACTGTTCTTTTGCCATCTTAGAAGAACCTGAGACCTTTGTCCTTCACTTGAGCTCCACACAGCCTGATGGCTTTATCCTTTCAGTAGAAAAGAAGGGACAGTCCTATCTGATTATGTCTTCATCCCAGTGGTGGCACCCTTCACACACATGAAGAAACAGACATCCAGAGAACTTGCGTTTAAGAATTCACTGTGTGAAGTTTTGAATATTCCCTGTATTGATCTGTTTCTTCACTCCCACAACCTCGCTTTATAGTTTACCTGACAGGACTCAGCAAAACAAAGTACAAAAATGAGGAAGGATGAAATAGCTTACTTCTCCTAAAGAGTACAAAGGCCATAAATTGCTTTCCCTAGGGGAATATTTAGTTGGGTCATATGGGGAAACATAGTATGAGCAGGTGGTGGTAAAGAGAGGAAGTGGGAGACACAACCTTCACAGCTCTGCTCAGAAATCCTGCCCACATGCCTTCCATCACCCAGAGGGTCTTTAGGATTAATAAGCCTCTACTGTAGATGCATACAGCCGTGGTCAGAGCAGGCCTGGATAATGAGGAAAGCCTTGTTGTAGTGAAATCCTCAATGCTCAGCCAGGCTGAGGTCAAGCTTCCTGAATGGGATTTCTGGTTGCTGAGTGGTCTTCCACGGAGAAGGTTAGGCCAGGAAATGTGGCACGAGCCTGAGGCAGTCGCCACTCTGAGACCGGCCAGTGTGGCTCCCCATGCAGTCAGGGCCAAGGAAAAGACCTTCACCTTCTACTCTATCATCTTACTCTTGAAGACAGCTGACCCTCCACCCCACTAATACTACCTCATCCTCACAAACTTCCTTTTCCTCTCGAAGGAGAAAAGGATGAAATTGCAGAGAATTCTTTCTTATATGCAAAACCTCATACACAAGAAAGACAGAGAGAGAAGTAACGTTAGACTCCACTTTAGGGCATTTTACTTTCTTACAAGTTTGAGCTGTATTATTATTCCCGTAAATGTTTTAGATTAAGGCAGTAACTTAGACACTCCAGTGTAGTTTAGAGAGCTGCCACAAAGTAGATGGTAGGGCCTAGCTTGAGATTTGGTGGGCCAATCAATTATCCAGGAGTGAGTAACAGAGATGTTGTCTTTTCAATGGATTTCAGCCCCAGACAAGTTCATTATGGATTCAACGTGACCAAAGAAATGATGGTAGAACGTTCTTGGGGTGAAAGCGTCTATAGCCAACTTTTTTCCCACACTGGCAGGTCAGTCACTAGAATCCCGTGCGCTCAGAGCGAGTCTGCACACAGCAAGCTGGTCTCTGCCTCTGGGCCTCTCTGCCCCAGCAGCCGTCTCAGTCTCTGCTCTCCTGCAGACTTGCAGCCGTACCACCGTGTCGCACAGTAGGGCGGAGCTCTTTATATAGTCAATAGCAATGTATTGTCCACAAGTGTGTAGTGAGCAAGCCAACCAGGGCCAGGTGAGAATCCCAACCACAGGAACCTTCACTTTTTCCACAGATGTACATAAGATCCAATCATTTATACTTTGTATAAAACTAACAAAACTCTGAATCAGAGCATGTGTTTGATGTGCTTAAAAAATGAAAATATAGTGCATTTAAAGAAACCTGAAGAATGAAAATAAGATCTTTCATTAGCAGTACAGAACTTTCTGTAAAAGTCTAGTAGACTATCTTTATAAACTGGCCAACACAACCTTCTTTTGTTTCTTCTACCCCACAAGGGAAGCATTATTCCCAGATTGCAAGTGAGGAGCCAGAGATGTTCTGTAACTCGCTCAAGTTCACGTAGCTAGTAAGTCACAAAATCAGGTCATTTTGACTTTGTAGCTCCTGTTCCTAAAATGCAGTTCTTAGAAGATAGAAAAGCATAGTCGAAAGGCTTTGGAGTCAGACACAACTGACTACTAATTAGCTGTGACCTTCAGCAAGTGACTTCTCTGTGCCTCGGTTTCTACAACCAATATCATAATATTTAGAAGTGACCATGTCCTGATAAGCTCCACAAGGACAGAGATCTTCCTTTTGTTCACTAGTGTGCCCCAAATGCCTACAGCTATGTCTGACACAGTGAGTATGTATCCATAGAGAACATGTTGAATTAATAATGCCTAGTCTTAGCTGGCACTCAATAAATAGTAATGTTCAAGTGCACCTTCAGTCATCTTTAGTTTTAACATCAGAGCATAGAGACTATAATAATGTGCTGTCTCTGATCTCATTTAATTCAAATACCAGAAATAAGTAGAGTATGTATGTGTTGTCATTTCTAATCCTTTAATATGTTTTTGATTCACATCTGGGGGTTTTGGAACATCTAAACAAATTTGTTGAGTCCAACAATAGCATAAATTATATTTTGTTATTGCTCATTTTTCACATTGAATTTTGAATCTCACCCCTCAACATTTCAGCACATGATTTTCTTTTAAAGAATAATGAAAACAAAGAGTATGAATTTTTGAATAACTGGCAAAATAAAATCATATCATCAATAACAGTCTACAAATGTACAAGTGTAAGTGACAGTTGTACTTAATAGGTGCTGGGAATGAAAACAATTTGCATCTAGAACTCTCACCTCTTTTCCTTCATACCACCTGTGTTCTCTTCATTACTGTCTATTTTTGCTTTGTGACTTCCACCTTGAAATCCCTGTGGTTAAGGAGACATGACACATGTGTGAATACAGCTGCTAGGCTGGCCTGCCTATAGAATTAGCACCTGTGCCTTGTCCCAGTTACACAGCATGACATATAGGTTGCATTTCTAGTGAAAATAGACTGAATAGTGATAGTTGATGATTTTTTAATTGAACACAAATTTTTATCAAGCAAATCTGTAGTATATATGGTATGCAAATCTACATGATTTTATCACACATGTAGATTGATATTCTAATTCCTTTAAATATTTTCTGTATTTATGATTTTGTTTTGCCATCTTTAAATATGTATGCCCTTTTCCCCCATCATTCACATTCAGAGTTTAGTATTTTATTCATATTTTCGAATAACTTTCATACTTATTCTTTCATTATTAGTTTTGTTGCTTTACTGATTTATCTTTAGTAATTTTCTCTTCCTGTTTCTCTTTTGATTCTTTTTTACCCTTCCCCAGTTTCCAAGATGAGTAATTTTTTCATTTTTCTTCTTTAATAATGAAGCATTTATTATTGAGTATAGCCTGCACTTATAACCCCGATTCCATTTTTTCATTCCTTTTAAGTAGTTCATAATTTTTCCTTTTGAGTTTATCTTTCATCCATGGATTATCTAAAAGTATTTTTTTAAAGGGGATGTATTTCATTTTTATGTTTATTTTTATGGAATTTTCATGTGAGAATGTGGCTTATAAAATCTGAATTTTTACAAAATATATTTAAATCTTCTTGCCAACAAATAAATAATCAAGTACTTGTGTTCCATTGATACAACCCCCTCTAAAATATTTTTGAGGGACATGTGGGTCTAAAATTAAATCAAATGTATCAACTATTCAATCCCTTTAATTTTTATCTACTGGAATTATCCTATTAAGAAAGATACTGAAGACCACACTAAAATTTTGTTATTTTTCAATTTCTGATATGCTTCATTCTGTCCCTTCAAAGATGCTGAAAAGGTATTTTGATAAACCTAAGCCATCCCTAATAAAAACTAGAACAAAATAGAAGTTAACTACTTAAATATAATACTATTTCACCAAAACACAACAGTAAATATATCATACGCTAAGGCACTAAAGCCTGCCTTTTGGCTAAAGTTAGAACTGTCCTTTTTGTTACCAAGTAAATGCTAGTGAAAGCACCAAGAAAAGAGTACCTTAAAGATGAGAAATTTGAACATAAAACTGTTTTTTGCTGCTCATAGGAAATCTAGAAGTCAAAAAGAGTCTTGTGAAAAATCAACTCGATTTTATAAGAAATTTAAGGTGGCTACATACAAGGTAAATATACAACAAATACAGATTTTCTGTTTTGTAGCAGTGAGTGCCAAAAAGTAGAACACATGCTCCATTCACTATGCTGACAAAAATATAAAATTATTTAGGGATGAATTTTTATTTAAAAAACACAGAAGTAATGTAAGGAAAACCAGAATGTTATAGACAGACAAAAAAGATTTGAGCAAATGAAAAGCATACTTTTTTTTCTTGGGTGAAAAGACAACGTGAAAGTAGCAGTTTTTTTCAAAGTTAATAAAGTAAACGTAATACAAATGCAATTTCAGGATAAGTTGGGAGATTGTTATTTTAGAATTGAATAAATGCTCTTAAATTTACATTATAAACCAGTTGCCAGCAGGAACCAAATACAGCATGAAAAAGAAAACATGGGGCAGACTTGCCTTACCAGCTACCATGTCAGCAAGGAAATCACTGAGCTTGGAGCAGAAATAAGCAGATCAGTGGAACAGAAGAAAGAAGGGAGACTAGATATATTTGATAATTTAACATATGACCAAGTTGGTATTTCAAAACAGTAGAGAGAAATGTTGTTTAATAAAGGATGTTAGAAAAACTAATGTCTATTCAAAGCAAGCTAGGTTATAAAACTAAATGGAAAAAAATGTTTTTCATCTTGCAGAAAAATATAAAGTATACATACAATCTATGGACAGGGAAGACCAAAATAAGAATCCAAAAGCTGTAACAGAAAAAGAAACAAACTTATATAGACACATAAATACACACACACACACACACACACACACACACACTTCAGAAAAAATGCCATAAATAAAGGTGATAAATCATGGGTTTGTGAAAATATTTGCAACAAAGAATACAGACAGAGAGGATTAATAATCCACGATGAAGAATGAGCTTTGCAAAAAAATCTGAACAGCCAACAGGCATATGAAAAGATTACCCACATCACTAATCATCAGGGAAATGCAAATTAAAACCACAATGAGATTTCACATCACACCAGTTAGATTGGCCTACATCCAACAGACAAGAAACAACAAATGCTGGGGAGGATGCAGAGAAAGGGGAACCCTCCTACACTGTTGGTGGGAATGTAAATTAGTTCAACCATTATGGAAAACAATACAGAGGTTCCTCAAAAAACTAGAAGTAGAAATACCATTTGACCCAATAACTCCACTCCTAGGAACTTACCTGAAGAAAACAAGATCCCAGATTCAAAAAGACATAGACACCCCTACTATGCTTATCACTGCACTATTTACAATAGCCAAGATATGGAAGCAACCCAAGTGTCCATCAGTAGATGAGTGGGTAAAGAAGATGTGGTACATATACACAGTGGAATATTATTTAGCCATAAAAAGAAAAGAAGTCCTGCCTTTTGCAACAACATGGATGGAGCTAGAGGGTATTATGCTCAGTGAAATAAGCCAGGTGGAGAAACACAAGTGCCAAATGATTTCCCTCATTTGTGGAGTATAACAACAAAGCAAAACTGAATAAACAAAACAGCAGCAGACTCACAGACTCCGAAGGGACTAGCAGTTACCAAAGGGAAGGAGTTGGGGAGGGTGGGTGGGCAGGGAGGGAGAAGGGGATTAAGGGACATTATAATTAGCACACACGATATAGGTAGGTCACAGAGAAGGCAGTCCAGCACAAAGAAGACAAGTAATGACTCTATAGCATCTTACTACACTGATAGACAGTGACTGCAATGGGGTGGGGAGGGGGGGCTTGATAATATGGGTGAATGTTGAAACCACAGTATTGTTCATTTGAAACCTTCATAAGATTGTATATCAATGATACTTCAATTAAAAAAAAAAAAAGAATGAACTTTACAAATTGGCCAGAACTAGACAAATGACCTGTAAGAACTAGATAAAGGAAATTATGCTGCATTGACAGAGCAGCATATCTAACAAAATTAATTCACTGTGACCAGGGAAACACTAGTGGCCAGATGACAGAATTAGTATAAAAGGTTTACAACATATATGATTGACAAATAACCTTCCCTAAATAAGGGCTCTCAGAAATCCATAAGACAACTGAATTTTCCAAACAGGCAAGATTATTACCAGTGGTATGTATCTAATGAGCTTGTTTATCAAAGACACATAAATTAAAACAGAAATAATATACTTCAGCAACTTTTAAAAAATTATAATACCAAGTATTAGTAAAAGTGTTGAAAAGAAAGCACATTTCTCATGTGTGTTTAAAATAATCTTTTCATGGGTTAGTATCCCATAGGTAGCAAAAGCCTATGCTAAGGTGTTCATATTCTTTGATTCAGCAGTTCAACTTTCTGGAATTTAGCCTAGAAAATCATTATCATTAATTACAAAGATATCAATTTAAATGTTGTTTACATGGAAACAATTTAAACATGTGAAAACAAAGGAAATTTTAAAATTCACATATATATGTAAAATCATATATTATGCATCCATAAAATGATATTTTAGAAAATCATTAGTGGCATGGATGGGAAAGCATGAAAAAATAAATTATAAAACAGTATGTACCGTATGGCCCCATTTAAAAAAATTTACAGATCTTTTTCAGGGCACATGTTTTATACATCTATGTACATGTGTATATGTATATCTGCCCTTAGTGCATACTGTTATTCATATCTTACATTTGATCTATTAATGCACTGATATTGTCAGAATTGTATAGAAAGTCAACATGTTTTCATTCCATCTAGAAAATGAAACTTTTTTGAAGAGCCACAGAACCAGTGACCATCGGAAGATGCTCAAAACTGAAAAGATTCCTGCATTTACACAAAACACAAAATGTTCAACAGATTTAGGATAGGAATGTGAAACTATATGTCCCTGAAATTATCTGTAAGAACCAAATTCAGGTGGGGTAAGCAAGATTGTTCACAAAGATTCCACTTTTAGTTTCACTTTTCTAGCCGAAGGTTGAGTTTTAAGCCCAGGCTGGATTCATTCTTAAAGAGTCAGTACTAACCTTGACCTATAAGAAAAATAAGATGGGCAGGAGGCCAGTGATCCTAGAACCTAGATCTTCAGCTTCTAATTGTGAATGCCATTGCAGGATTTAATATCTATGCTTGGCTTAACATGTCTTTAACATGTCTAAGAAATGAGTCAATAGGGATGGAGAGGTATATGTGTCAGGACTTAAATTAGGGCCTACCCCTAGAGCCAAGATCAGTCCCCAGATGCCCTCCTCTTCTAGTGGAGAGCAGTGTGCACTCCAGCAGAGTCAGGAGCTCTCCCCAAGGAAGAGGGAATCTAGAGAAAGAATGAAGGCCAAGGGTAGCCGCCTAAACCTAAACTCTCTTCAAGTAGTGTAAATGACTGTCCCACCTAGAGGATAACAGCGGCAGGAATCTGAGCACGCCCCAGATGCCAGGCACTTCCCCAGCCTCTGCAGTTCACATCCCAGCTGACCTGCACACAACCCCCTGAGGGTAGGTACTTGTTACTATCTGCATTTGCGGATGAGGCTTACAGTGAACATGCTATTGCTCACATTGCTGAGAGGACCAGGCGCTGTCTGACTCTTAAGTACCCAACTTACACAGAAGGAAAAATGAATAATGTTCCCACTAGGAAACATTTTTCTAATAAATAAAATGGTGCTGTTTGAGGCTTAGTATCATTTGATTTTAAATGGTTCATGCCCACCCTTTTATTTTGAAGCTGAAAGGTGTCTTATTTATTGGTATGTGTAGTCTATACGCAGATGTCCATTCAAAACTATTCCTTAAAGTGTACTGACTAGTGCCAGTTTGTTAGACTCATTAGTCATGTGCTATTCTGTGTTAGTGACTTAAGTGGGGCAGGCAATGACTGTGTAGTTACTAAATCCAACTCTTATCTCTTGGGCTAAATTTTTTTTAATCTGAAAAATAGTGCACAAAACCAGCAGCCTCAGCATTTTCCTTTAACACAAAGGCATGTTAGATGACAAGCTACTTTACCTAAAACTCTTTAATATATGTAGTTAAGAACACAGGCTTTTGTGTGTATGTGGTTTTTTTTTTTAAAGCAGGTGTTTCATTAAAAACAAAAATTTTTGTATATTTTGCATACATTTGATTGTGGAATGGAGGAAGAAAAGAAAAATTGCATTTGCTGTCAACTGTTTTAAAGATGACTTTGGGTTAAAAAGAAACAAAAGCAGCTTCTATTTGTTACTCTGCCATTGAACCGTTATCCAATTATAGCTGGATATGATCACCAGCAAACCAGGATTTCTTCACTCGGTTCTTTCATCCTAAACACACAAATGTGTAAAGATTTGGCTTTCTCCCCTGTGAGTTTTCCACATCAAGCAGGCGTCTTCTGACCATCATGGCCTCAACTTGATATGCTTGAAGATATTCCCTTCTGCTTATTACATTTGTAAATTCCAGTCATAACTTTTAAAAATTAAGAGTTGAAATATTAAGTCCTTGTTCTGTTCTTTCAGGGGGAAAAAAGCATGATCTTTGGGCCCACATGAGTATGGTCATTCTAACAGAGTGGTAGCTTTACAAAATAATGGTGAAGCATGAAACTTCCCAGTAGGCACAGTATCAGAAACAGATCTGTTTTCTAAGCCCATATTGGCAGATGACAAGTGCCTAGGTAGCATCTAGATTTGAAACTTAAACTATCTAAAAATCATTGTTTTGGTTTTTTTTAATGGGTTGTACTGGCAGCAGCCATCTTAGTTTGCAGATTTAGAAGTATATTGGTTTTTATACCAAAAAGACAATATAAACCCTTTGTAATGCAGAAACTTCTCTTTTCTTTATCTGCAATTGCATTATTTAACCCTATTATAAATGGGTAAGTGAAACAGAGGCACATCTCCCCTTTTGAATAGCCAATTCGTTAGTGTCACTCACACAAGAACCAGGCCCTGCACACCACGCTGACTCTCTGGTGCCTTCCGAAGGGGCTCACTTCTCTGGTGGGAGGGGTTCCCCTGGGCTAGAGGCCATGGAACCAGGGGTCTTGGTGGGATATGAAATGAAGCTCTTCTGTTACTAGTAAAGAATTGTATGTGGCTTTGGGTTTTCTGGAGACAACAAATGTAGTATAAAATTTTATCAAGATAACCTCCAGGTGTGAAAGCCTCTCTCCATTTCCTCCTCTCTTGCTCTGGCATTAATGCATTTCTGAGTCTGTTGATGCTTAAGGACCCAGCGCAGCTCAGGAAAATAAGAAACATGGCATAAGGTATCTTTCTTCCCCCACTCCTTACTTCTCCCTTTTTCGCTTTCTTGTCTTTTTTCGTTTCTAACATTCTAGTGTTGTTCATGTATAGAATATGGATAGTATTTTAATTGAGTTTCATTGCTACAAAGTTCTGAATTCCAAAAAAGCAAGTTCAAAAAAGCGTAGTGGAGCAAGACAGTCTCATGAACTGAATATAGAAGGTGTAGTAGATGCTAACATCTAAGAACTTTCTATGTGTCCAACACTATGCAAAGAGCTTAACAAACATTAGTTCACTGAAGTGTTATCAATAGCCTCAGGTAGAGGGCATTATAATTCCTCCTATATTTATAGATAAGATAATAGGCCATAAGGGTATTGATCAAATAAGCATTTCTGCAACCTCTATAAATGTACAGCACTGTGCCAGGTACTAAAGTTCTCAAGAGGCAAAGACATGGTCCTTGTCCTAAATACTTCTGGCTCCCTGGGAGTTCCAGCGAGCCCCCAGCCCCGTAGCCCAGGGCTGCGGATGCGTGCCTGACCAGTGCACCAGCACATGTGCCTTCTGCCTTCCCCAGGGCAAGACCACTCTGGGCCTGGATACTTCAAGAGCAGTCTTCTTAGAGCCCTTGAGACGAGCTGTCTTTGAAGAGAGCTGAGATCAAATATTTCAGGTTAAGAGAGTATATATTTGAGGCAGAGGAAACATTCTTGGAAATTTAGTGAAATAGTTTGAACATCTGTCTTGACTAGAAGACAAGGTCTCAAGTTGAAATCTTTGGGCCCCAGGCAAACAATGCCCTAGACAGTTGTATACAGAAGGTATTTAAATGCACTTCCACCCCACCGCCATAAACACCATGCTGGCATCTGTGGACTAAGAAACTAAAGTTAGACAGGTAGAACCTAACATGCTAACACTGGGATTCAATAATAATAATAACAGCAGCTAATAGTTATTGGGTACTTATCATATATCAGATCCTGTTGTATGTGTTTTCACATTTATTATCTCACTCAATCTTCACGACAACACTGTGAGGTGGTTAATAGATATAGGAACTAAACAAGCCACAAACTGATCAAGACATTCACTCAGAAAATGGTAGAGCTAGGATTTAGACCCAGGCAGCCTATTTCCACAGCCCTCCATGCTTTCCACTGCAGTAAATCTAGGTTCACTTAGGAACACTTCTGTAAGTGGTACCATCACTGTCTCAAGACTTGCCATCTATATATCTACTGAGAAGACACGTTTGTGCCCATTCACATGCACACACCCTCCTCGGCAGATTGTCAAGGAGAAAGCAAGGGGCAGTTGAGTTGCTTACTAGTGTAGCATATACCATTTTGATACCAATCTGTAACTAGTACATAACTGTATTTGTTCAATAAACATTAAGAATTACCTGAAGAAGAAAGGCTGGGGTATACGAGCAACTCTCAAAGGCGAGCTGTAGGAAGTGGTGTAGGATGACTGAGCAGGAGGCCGGTGGGAGCTGCCCAGGAAGGGAGACTGTCCAAGGCCGTGGACAAGTGAGGCTGATGAGGCCAGTGACCCTGGCGGAGGAGAAGGCTCTGGGCAGAAGGTGGAAGCAGAAATACTGACTGCAGAGGCACTTTGAAAGTAAAGGAAATGTGAGCTCAGTTCTGAATCAGAGCCTAAGTGGCATGACAAGCAGCAAGAGGTGAACGCTTTTCCTCTCCCCCTTGTCCCTGGTCTTCTCCAAACCATTCTTGTCACTGTCCCTTCTGTTTAAAATCCTTACGTGGTTCTCCACCACTAAAGATGCTTCTCTACCACTGACAAAATTTAAGTTCAGATTCTCAAGTTTGCCAGTGAGGGCCTTTACCATATGGCTCCAGCCTACTTTTAATGCCCACAGCCCCACTGTGCTCCCTGCTGGATGCCCCCTCCGCCAGTGCTGCCCGTCAGCCCTCGCCTTCTCCATCTGCCCTTCCAAAGGCCCGGCTGCTTTGCTTGGAGCACATGCAAGCCCGTCTCCCTGATTCTCCCTCAGACTCTTGAGTGAGGTTAGGGACTATGTTTATTTTATCAGTCTCCAGCATCTGCCATATGACTTTGCTGAAAACACTTAGCCCCAAAGTAATTAATATTCAGGTGGTATACTGGGTCAGGGTCTTGCTTGGACTTTTAAGTTGGTATGTTTTTAAAAATAAAATATAAGGAGGTTTCCATGTGTTTCTGACCCATTTATCAAGTAAGATTCTGAGCTCTTTCTGATAGCTGTCATGATAATACTGGATTCAAGGTGATAAACTTTGTGTTTTTATTTGGAGAGAAAGATGTATTATAGGGGGTATCAAAGCAGTGAACCCCATTGGTGTAAAAGGGCTAGTCCTGTGCCCTTCCATTCCTACCTCAACTCTGACTTAGTGCGCTTACCCCTTTAGTTCTAGAATGGCAGGTTACTGTTTCTGTGAATTAAGATAATTTCTTTCTAAAGGTCTTTGTGGTAATTAGCAAGGAGGAAAAAAACTAAAAATAACTGGTAAATACTGAGCCAAGTGGCCAGGGACGCCAGTATTTATAGCCCTTGTTTGATCATCGTGGTTCACGAGGCCCTGGGTTTTTCCTGTTTGGGTTCTGCCTTGCAGTGTGACTTGGCATTGCTGCCGAGACTGATCACTGCTCAATCTATTTCTGTCTTTCCAAAACCTAGGTGAGAACCTTGATGCTGTGCATGACATCACAGTGGCATACCCCCACAACATTCCTCAGACAGAGCGGCACCTCCTGCACGGGGACTTTCCCGAGGAGATCCACTTCCACGTCCACCGGTACCCGGTGGGCACCCTCCCCACCTCCAAGGAGGACCTGCAGCTCTGGTGCCACAGGCGGTGGGAGGAGAAGGAAGAGAGGCTGCGTTCCTTCTACCAAGGGGAGAAGAATTTTTACTTTACCGGGCAGACTGTAATCCCACCTTGCAAGTCTGAGCTCAGGGTCCTTGTGGTCAAATTTCTCTCTATACTATACTGGACCCTGTTCAGCCCTGCGATGTGCCTGCTCATATATTTGTACAGCCTTGTTCGATGGTACTTTATAATCACCATTGTCATCTTTGTGCTGCAAGAGAGAATATTTGGTGGACTGGAGATCATCGAACTTGCATGTTATCATTTTTTACATAAACGGCCACATTTAAATGCAAAGAAAAATGAGTGAGATTGTAAGGTTCACAGTGTAAAAACCTAGGGGTTATTTTGGAAATGTGCTAGTAAGCCTTTGTAAAACCAAGATGCATTTTTGCATGACTATGTCAAATATTTCTTACTACCATCATTATTTGTTAAAGATATTTTGCACCAAGTTTTGTGGAAAAATAATGCAACACACTTGACTTTTTAAAAAATCTCTGAATGTAAATATGCATAGCAGGAAGCAATCGCTATTAAATAATTCCAGTCAGAGTATTCTTCAATAATCATCAGGCTGTTAACAGACAAGGTACACGAAATTTTCCTAAACACCCAGTCCTGTTTCCTAACAAACCCCAGGCAAGATGCAGATCTGGGGCTCCATGAGCGCTGGCTCAGATCAGGTGCTGGCGCTTGACTGTGGGCAAGGGCCCTTCGTCCTGCCTCCCTCCTGGGGCACTGTCCTGCACTTATTCCATGCCAATCAAATCATTGCATCCTCCCATGAGACCAGAATGTGCAAATCCCTTGTCCTTAAACTGACCAAACATTTTGATAGAAAGCCCTTCATTACTCAAAAAATCTTGACATTTGGCCTCGCGCTGACCTAGATGTCAGAAGACCACCTGTGCCCTTCTTCCACGTGGAAAATAAGACCTGGACTTGTCTCAGGGAGCAACCGCAGACTCTCCACTTAGAAACCTTAGTTTGAATTTTTAAGGTAAGAGCTAACACAGTTTAGTTTTAAACTTCTACCTTGTCTTAGTGCTGGTTTCCTTACAACTTCTTGGCAAGTCTAGCTTTTTCTGCGTTAAAAAGGGTAAACATCAAGTCACTTACTTTTTGCAAGAAAAGCATAGAACGTTCAGTTGGTGCATTCAGAAACTCTTTTGAAGTTGTGTCTTTTAAAATGTTTTTTAAAACCTGCCAAAAAAGGGAAGGTTATTATATTTCTACCTGTGCAGCGGTATCTGACTCCTGCCAGTAAAACACACCAATGCTCGCAGACAGGGCATTAACGGTTTATGCTGTATTGTTCAACCCTTGTAGCCTTGACAGATTTTGTTCTTACAGCCACAAAAACACAAAAATGAACCCTTTCTAATGACAGCAAGGGAACCCTCTCTTTTTTTAATCCCAGGCTTCCTCTTAGAGTAGTAAAATTTAAACCCACTTTGACCAGTTGTTAGCCTAAATAGTCCCAATATTTGGAGTTAATGGAAGATCCAGCCAACCAACAGCACGTTTTGTGAGGCCAAGCAGCGCGTGGTCACATTCCCACTCTGCTGGAGCTGCATGCTGGGTTTTTTTTTTTGGTCATATAATGGGGATGCTGGTCACAGCAGAAAATAGGAGGCAATTAAAAGTTTTTAGCTGTTAGCAGACCTGTCAGCTTTACTCTTGCTTTGAAGCAGCCTCACAGGCTGGCTTCTGGTTTCTGAACTATTTTGGCATAAATGCCTCTCCGTACCTACATCTCAAGTTTTGCTGGTCAGTGACTGTTACCCTCCCAGCTGAACCGTGCTTTGCCATTAAAGGTAAGCGCATGGGGAGCCAAAATTACCAAGCAGATTGTTTAGGAAAGTACTGGTCCCTGGAGGAACACTGCTGATGCATTACTTTTATTAGTAGACTCCTAACTAGGGCTTCTGCCCCCCAGCCTATATTAACTGCTCCCTCAAGGCTGTTTCTAACTCTACTGGGAGCTACTAATTAGTTGTTATGCACATCTGCTCCAAACTGTTTAATTTCATGGTCTTTTACTTTTTGTTTTAGGGAGTTTTTTTTCTTTTAAGCCTTTTTTCTTAATAAAAGAGGGTTCTAATATAGGTTTCTCATAGATTTCTTTCATTATATTTGGAAACACGAAACACAGAAACAGTGTAACAATCAAGACTGCAACTGTCCTTGGGTAAAAGAGAAAAGCTGTTTCTCGCCCCCAAGTGCTTATAATGTAGCTGATCTTTCCTCCAACTTTTCAACTCTGTTCAAGGTGAAACTTCCATTTAATGGCATGCCTTCTTTAACACTCTGAAACCTGTGAAAGGGGACATCTTTTTTCTTTCTTTTTTAAAAAATATTTTTTCTTTTGATCATAAGAAACATCTTTAAGATAAAATGCAAACTTTTTTTTAACCCACCCCAAATTCATAAGCACTAATACTGAGCTATATAGACATTGTAACTTGCTTTAAGAAATGATGACTTCAAAAGGAAAAAAGCTGTGGGCTTTTTTTTTGTTTTTTGTCTTCTTTTTGCAATAAGGCTACTTTCATTTGTGTTTTCCTACACATTTGTCTTTTTCTTCTCTTATTTTAAAAAACCTTCAAAGAAATGGACAGTTAATGATTGGAACTTAGAGCTACCCAAAACTGATACCAAAGTGTCAAATAGAAATTAATCTAGCCTCAGTACTGTGACCGGCTTCAGGATGGTCCCCTCCACCCTGGGCCACTCAGAGCAGCTGATTACCTTGCTTCACCCAGACACCCACTTCCTACTTCAGGGCCTTTCCGTCCTTTGAAGGTAAACTCAATGGACTTTGGAATGTTAAATGTATGTCCAGTTGTTAAATCCTCACCATTTAGAAATGTTTTAAATAAAGCCTGTGTGGTTGACAGGGGACATGAACCATGACATATGTACTTGGAATAGGAACCTACAAGGAAGAGCACGAATCAGGCCATGAGCTCCTCTGCCAGACGTCTCTGACGTCTCTGAGGAAAGCGGCCGAAGGAATTGTGAATATCAGGAGAACATGGTAAAGACTAAAAGAAAAATAAATGCTAAAGCCGATAATTTAAAACTCCTAGTAAAATCCTCCCTTGTTTGTTAATATGACTGAAACAAAGATTAGGGAGGAATACCAGCTTCCACGTGAGTCACTTTGAAACTAGTTGCCTCCACAGGACCATGACAGAAGTTGGATATCGGTAGCCAAGACTGAATTCTGCAGAAAGGGACACATCCCCATTTTACTGGGACCTCAAGCTCTGGCCCTGCCCACGATGCCCTCTGCCCTTTTATAATAGAGGCTCTGAAGGAGGGAGCCTGTTGGCATTCAATTGTTTACATTTCTTTATATTAACAATGTGCTTTCAGTGCCTTAGTTACAGAGGTCCCTTTCTTTTCCTGTTCCCAGGTTTCTGCATTGTTGTTCTTAGGTAAAAGTCTCTTTTTGCTATTCACTGGGAGAAAATTGGTTTATAAACCCTGGTCGCTGGGGTACCCACCACTTCTTGATGACATCGTGAAAGAGCTTGGTGCTGAGGCATGGCTGCCTTAGAGCTGCTGTTTATGCTGTAGGAACAAAAATGGTCACCTGCTGAGCTTCAGATTAGATCAGATTTTTATTTCAGAAGGGAATCTTGGTTTTGGTAATTTATTTTTTAAAAGATCATTATGTGCAAGCACCCAGTTTTAAAAATGACTCACAGAATGGCCTTCGTTTTCCAAGTACACTGGTACATTTGTGAGTTGTGTGATCTGGAATATACATCCCAGAATAAAGTGGAGTGTATTAAATAGTTCATATGCTATGTTTCTGTTTTTGTAGGAATAACTGGCTGCTACTTGGTTTTCCCACACTGACACAGCCTTATAATACATAGTATGAAGGAAGGGCTGATCGGTTAAGACTCTTTCTTTCACAGATATTTAAAAAAGCCTGAGTAAACAGGGAAATTACTGCCTCCATAATTTAAAAAATCCAGGGGCCAAGATGAATTCAGGGCTCAGTGGATGTCATCAGAACTTGACTTTCTTCCATCCCAGTTCAGCCCCCAGGGCAGTCTGGTCATTCTACATGTTGGGTTTATTATGGTAAATATCAGCCCTGCCCCGCCGTCACTCTCGGAGAGCATATTAACTATGAAAGCAGGTCCTGGGCCAAAGCCTGACCAACGTATCAGAAGGTGCTTGGCAAACAGACACACCCGCGTGCCTTCCTCCTCAGGGCAGCACTTCCTCCATCAGATCTGGCAAGGTCAGCCCCCGCTGCTCTGAGTTCTCCCCACTCCAGTGTCAGCACAGTGAACCCCGTTGGTCTCACCTCAACTCCAGTTTAGTCACAGGACCCCCTCTCTCTTTACCCGCAGGGGCTTCCTGCTGACTGTCCGACAGTCCAGCCTGGCCGCCTTCCTCCCCTGGTGTGAACCTTCTCACATCAGCATAACTGGCTGCCTGCCCTTTCCCGCCTTTGCACGGATCCCTCACATGAGAAAGGGGCTTCCTCACCATCCCAAGTCAAGTCAAATGCTGACTTTTTCTCTGAAGCTTTTCCTGATCAATCTGGCCTGAAATGCTCTCCTGTCGTGATAATTTCTCTGCAGTTCTCACCTGACTGTGTTACCTACTATCTTCCATTACAGTTATTTCCTATCCTTACCACCTCATGGATTATTTCCTTCTGGAAAGCCAAGATAAGGATGTCTCATATTTCGCTTACCCTGAATAGTGTTTAGCTCAGCACCTTATCCAATCTTTTTACACAATAAAATCTTAACAGCAATTCCTTAGGCACCATTCAGAAAGGAGCCTGTTCTAAACTAAAGCTTGGGTGGAGAAATTTACAAATTTAAAATAACAAAATCAGATGCAAACTCATCCACCTTTGGGAAATAGATATTTTTGAAAAGAATTAAATCATTTTTGATTGATGATAACAATTTACCAAAATACATTAATATTTAAACTCTTAAAAGGAGAAACTTGGCCTAAAATGTACATCCTCAAGAAGGCTTGTCCAACCAATCTCACCTCCATCCAGCTTTCACTAGTGCCAACATCTAGCATAACTGTTAAGCGTTTACCTTTGTCCCACAATCCCTTGAGAAATCTATTCCAAAATTACACTGGCCAAAAAAATTCTAAGATGCATACACAAAACTCTGCATTTGTACATTCTATTTGTAATAAAAAAATACTGGAAACAACCTAAATGTCCATGGCAGAGAATGAGTGAATGCTCCATGAGTGTATGATTGGGTCCTGTGCAGTTGTGCAGAGACGTGATGGACATCCACATACACTAATATGGGACTTTTCTCCAGAATATTATGTTAAGTGAAAAAAGGAAGGTGGAGAACAATAGTTATGCTACCTTTTATCGAAGAAGGCAAGACCATGTAGACATACATATGCATGCTTATTTTTAAAAAGAATTAAACATAATTGAAAAATACAAATGCATAAAAGTAAAAAAATGGCTATGTACAGAGGCAGTGAAGGAACATGATGGATGGGACTAGGATAGAAACTAGACTTCTCTGAATGTGTCTTATTTTGTCTGCTTCATGCTGGAACCAAGTTAATGTTTTACATAATTACAAAATTAAATGAAAAACAGCAATTTCTAAAAATAAAAATGAAAACGAAGCAAATAAACCTAACATATCAAGTTTGTTTGGATTAAATACACAGGAATGACTTTGGGTAATTATAATGTATATCCTTAATAGTTTAAATTCCTGTAGACAAAGAGAACCACCAAAAAATCTTGAGTTATTTCTGTCATATTGTTAGTAATGAGAGTAATTTGTTTTCTGAAATTATTGCACTTACTTTAAGATAAACCATATAATTAATTATGATAACATTGCTAGGAACCAAGATTTTCAAGGTAAAAGATAAATATAAAATTTTAGAAGTTAATGAAAATTCCCATAATCCTAAATTTGAACTGAAAATAATCAGTATGAATTTATGATGTATTTGGTCTTAAAAAAAAAAAAGAAGAGAGCTACATACTAGTTCTGCCACTGAAAATGCTAGGAATAATGGTGAACCAGTAGCAATGAGCATCTTAGTGCCCAGATTAATAGAAAACCACTTTCCACTAAAAGGAACTAGAGGTCCTTGGAACAAGTAGCCCATTCCAGGTCTGTGGCAGGACAGATGGAAGGTGAGCCTGGACATCTTGAGACATCAGAAAGCAAGGAAACTTTCAAAGACCATTGAGTTCAGGTCAAAAAGACTCAAGGGCCAACTTAAAGAAGCTCCCATTGGCCAAAGAGGGATAATGTGAGCATTAATAAGAATAACAACTGAAACAGAAGTGTGTCAAGTGTGGTAAAAGCCAAGAGTTAATGATACTCAAAATAAATAAATAAATATACATGGAGGATGCTGGGCAACCGATCCATTATTCTGAAAACTGGTACCTAAAGGAAAAGAATTTCCCATTTAACCTACCTTTCCTATATGAACACAGTTAAGAAAGTTTCTCTCTATAGAAGTATTCTAGCTCATAAGTGATGAAACTATAGACTAAAAAAATGACTTGAGTCACATTAATCCAGTGCAATGTGTGAATCTTGTTTGGGTCCTTATTTGAGTAAATTGTAAATATAAGTCATGAGACAGCCAGTTACACTGACTGGATAGAATTGCCTTTTTTAGGTGTGAAAGTGGTGTGATTCTGATTTGAAAAAGTTTATGCCCTTAGGATCAGATGAAACAGTATGCTCTCTGGCCCTGGGAAAGAGTGGAAATGGATGGGGAGAGCCCTGAGTGGATGGGGTAATCTCATGATGGGTACACAAGCATGCCTCATTCTGGGCTCATTTGTGTGCACTTTAATATCAAAATAGTAAAAAAAAAATTGCTGCCAGGTAGTCAGCCTTGAGAGACTTTCAAGTCCATGCATGTCTCAGTTCCCTCACCTGAGTCTCAAGAGGAAACATGGATGCGGAGGGCAGGGGTCCCATCCAGTCCCAGCTCGCTCATATAGCAGGACTCTGAGCACATCCCTTGCTCGAAGTCGGGGCTCAGGGGCCCTCTCAGAGCCAGCTGCTGCCCCTCAGCCTGCCCTGGGCCTTCCAGCCCAAGTGCCAGCTCCTCAGCAGGGCCAGTGGGCAAGAGATGAATGCGTTCTCCCACTGGTGGGTCTCCCCAAAGACGCTCATCTGCAAACTCTCCCTGGAAGCCCCCCTCTAAGACCACACGGACACCCTGCTGTGGGAGCGAGCAGCCACATGGACAGGGCTCTCTGGCATGGTCCTCCTCCGGAGCCTCTGTCTCTCTCTCCCTCTGAGGCCAGGGCTCACCAGCCAGCTCACTGAGATCACCTGCAGAGCTTTAAACCTGTGCCCAGGCCCTGATTCAGTCGGGCAGGCATGCAGCCTGATAGCTTCAGGAAGCTGTCAACCTCCCCAGCTGATTCTGATGAGCACCCAGCGCGTCCACCCTTCTTAGAGCTCAGACTGAGGGTGTCCACTCTCCAGGTCCCCTGCCCTCATCCGCAAAATGAACATTTGGCCTCTGGAAATCTGGGATAATTTGTGAGGTGATTTAATTCAATAAATATTTACTGGATGTGGGCCCTGGCTTAGGGCTGGGGAGAGAGCAAAGGTAAGTAAGCTTTATTCTTTACCATTCCTGCCTAGGTACCTGCTTTCCTTCTTTCCAAAAAAACCCCACTGTTCATGAAGTGCCAGGGGTGAAGTCAGCCAGACAGTAACAAGAGGGGGTCCTATCCAAGGCATAGCCCTGTGTCTGGTGTCAAAGCTTGGGTGCAGGCAGGGCTGGACATTCTCTGAACCCAGCTGGCCCACAGAGGGCACCAGCCCCATAGCCATTTGTCCACTGCATAGGGCTAGGTAGGTGTTACAGACAGTAACTGGTAGTGCCATTTCAAGAAACTGTAGCAAAAATGACAGTTGACCACAACCCACAGTGGGAATTTACCATCCCACAGGCTGGCTGAGAAAGGGTTCATTCATCTTCTCTTCACCTCTTCATTCTGCAGACCACACCTCCAATTGGGAAACAGCCATTGGTGACCAGCATTTGCCAGGGAATCAAGCCACAGACTCAGTTCTCCCAGTTGGCTCCTGTGGGTGCAGGGAGTGGGCCAAGGAGGGGCCAGAGTGCTCGGAGGGTGTAAGTGCACGGTGACAGGTGCAAGTTGGGTGTGCAGCCAGATGCCAGCACACACAGGGCTTGAGGAAGCATCAGGTCATTTTGAGAAGGAGTGCAGGTGTGCACAGAGCCCAGCTCTTCCCCACTTGCCTCGTGCTTGGAGATGACTTCACTTGTTCTGAGGATACACAGGGCAGAGCACCAGCTGCCCTGTGGCCAGTCCGTGACTCTGCTCAGGTGAGTTGCCAAGGGTGAGAAGTCAGCTGTGGGTCCTTGTAAGCATGTTGCTGAGGAAATGACGGGCAGGGACTGCTCTGGCTTCACACGTGTGCACCCAGGACAGTAACACAGGGTGGGGCTCAGAAGGGTCCCCCACTTGGTCCAATGTTCTGCTGTAGCTGTTGTGAAGCTCTTAATGATTTTCTGAACAAGAAGCTTCACAACTTCCCTTTGTACTGGGAGCTGTGAATCATATAGTTAGTCTTCACTGAAGACCAATCATATAGTTAGTCTTCACCGGGGAAGTCTGATTTAGAATCATGGTCTGCAGCCCTGGCTACACATAAAACTCACCCCATGCTTTTCAAAACTACAAGCAGCCAGGCCTCCCCAAGCCCTGGCACTCCCAGAATGGCGATGGTGCAGGCGGTGGTGTTGGGCTAACCCCCTCTGCGCGGTTTTCATGCACAGCCAGGCTGGAGAAGGCTGATTGCAGGTCATGTTCTCCCAGGGACCTGCAAGAAGCCATGGCTGAGATGTGGGTACCTTTCGGCAGGAGGCCCTCACCTTGCCACCCTGCATCCTGGCACTCCCCACACTGCCCTGGAAGCCTCACTCCTGTCCACGCATACCTGAAGGCAGGGACTGATAGTCTTCAGGACACACAACTGCTGCTGAAGCAACTTTTCCCCCCTCTTCTGAACTAAAAACCAACACGCGATCTACAATGTTACCACTACCTCTTTAAGCCTTTGGGGGTAAAACACCACGACTCACCAGTACAAACTGCTCCTACGCACCGGAGTACCGGATAAGGAGGAGGACTCAGTCTCCTGGCTGGAATGTATTCTGCTCTGACATCCAGCTACAACTTGAGAATTATATTTGTGTCACAGCCCGTTTCTTAAAAGACCAATTTCCTTATCAGGTATTTTACTTATCCTATTCCTTTTCATAAACTTATAAAATTGTCAAGTTTATTTTTGAAATCTCCACTATTTTCACAGTGGGTGAAGCACACTGGTATTTTTGCCCGGTGTATTCTGGGATGTTCTTCTATGTTGATTTTTGTGGAAATCAGAGTTTAGGAGCCTGCTTCCCTGGCACTGTGGTGAGGTGGGGGATGGTACAGGCTTTCTGAGACTCCATCAGTGCTCAGAGGATTGGAAGGTGGTAAGGGGTAGGTCATTTTTTTAATTGTTAAATCCCATTTGGCTGGGATATTCTAGAAAAGCAGAAAAACCTTTCTAGAATATTCTAGAAAAACATTTTGGTCCTGAGACCTCTTTTGCACTTAAAGATTATCAGGAAACCCAAAGTATACTTTGTATGGGCTCTATCTGTCAGTATTTACTGTGACTATACTTAAAACACTCCTTTTTTAATTCATTAAAATAATAAACCCATTACATGTTAACAAATATAAAGCATTTCTTAAGACAAATAATTGTATTTTCCAAGAAAGAAATCAGCAAGAAGTATGGCACTGTTTTATTTTGCCAATCTCTTTCATGTCTGGCTTAAGAGAATATGGCTGGATTCCCATATCTGCTTCTGTAGTCAATCTGCTGATATCACATGTCGTGGAGCCTCTGGAAATGCTCACTGTGCCCTCAGGAGAGAGAGTGAAAAAGGCAAATAGTGTCTCAGTGTTGTTCTCAGATATCACAGGATAGAGGGCAGGGCATTTGGGGAATAACAGGTTTGCCCTGATGTACCCGCTCTGAAGGACCAGCAGGGGCTTCCAGATGTAAGCACCACTTCCAGAATGTCTGTCTCCTCTGGCGTGTGATTTGGCAGCCAGGGCTACGAAACAGAGGGAGGATAGGGAGACACCCAGGCTGAATCAGGAGGTAGGGCTGCAGTCCCAGCCCCCCGACTCAACAGATTAACTCTGAACAAGTACTTTCCCACTCTGAGCCTTAGTTTCCCTCATCTGTGAACCGATGACAGGTACAGTGACATGTCTCAACCGAGGCCACACTACAGAGCCGCCTGGAGAGCTGCAAGGATGTCCCAGAGCCAGGCCCCTCTCCAGAACAGCTACCCCAGGGTACCTGCCTGCAGAACCGTGTGAGGGTCTGAAAGAAGCTCCCGTGTCACTGGGGTAAGGAGCCAAACTTCAAAGCTGAAACAGTGCAAGCAACAGAATAAACAAACTGATAGAAATGGATTATACCCACAGAGTAAAGTCATGCGCATGAGTGCATCCTAACGCAAACAATTGAATACGTACACAAAGAAAAGGCATCACTCTTCCTTATAGTAGCATTCTAATTAATAAATGCAGAAGTAACAGCAGAAATAGAAATCACCATTTGGCAAACGCCGCAGTAAAGATTGTTACAGGCGATAGATTGATTGCAGGATTGGTGGATCCTAAATTTAGTGAGTAAAAGTATATGATGAAACACAGCAAATCCACAGAGACTCAGAGTATCTCCCCATAAGACAGTGAATAATTACAAAGGGAGAAACAGAATTTTATAGTGGATAAATCTGGAGAACAACACCATAACCAAGTGACCAAAGTCTCCATCACCAGGCCTAAGACATACTGACGTCATGTGTCCCCTGAGAAGGGCACATCGTCAGAGCCAAAATGCATGACTTTACCATAATCGTGAGTACACGTCACACAACCGCAAATTAAGAGACATTTTACAAACTAACTCACCAGTACTCTTTAAAAGTGTCAGGGTCATGAAAGACAAAGACTGAAAACTGCCACCAACTGGGAAACTGGGGAGTCTAGAAAGCCACACATGCCAAGTGGTAGCCGGGACTGAATCCTGGCAAAGCTTGAGTATGTTAATATTAAAATCCGAAATCAGTTAATATTACTGCCTCATGCATTTCTTGGGCTTGATGACTGCCCCCTGCTCATATAAGTTGGTAACATCCAGGGCAGCTGGATGAGGCGCACCCCCTGCCTCCGATTCTCTGCCCTGGGGCTCCTTCTGCTGAGATCCTTCTCTCCGCAGACAGCCACAAGGCTCGCCTGTTCATCCCTTCCTGTCTTTATCAAATGTGCTGAGACTGAGATGTCACCAGTGTTTCCACTGCAGGAGGATGTCATTCACCCAAGCCACATGGTCCCCATTCCCTTTTCAGGAAATGTCCCCACAATCTTCCTATTGAGACCATGAAGGAATATTAAGGGTGGGAGAGGCTGGCCCAGTGCGTCATCTTTCTTGGCTGGAAGAAATGAAGGTCAAGGGGCAGCAGCTGTGAGTGAGGCCTGCAAATGTCTGAAGGCCGGTGTTATTAGCCAGAACAAAGGGCAGCTTCTGCCCGCCGCTTCTACTGCTCAGGGCCCAGGGCCAGAGCCAGGCCTTCTCGGTGACAGACGCCAACGGCGCCTTCCCCCCCCACCACCAGGTCAGTTATTCCCAAACACCACATGCTCAGAGGGCAGGGCATCAGGCCTGCTGTGTGCCCTTGACTGTCCTGTGCAGGATACACACCCTCTTTGGGGACAGGAGGAGGCCAGACCCTGTCAGAGAGTTTTACAGAAAACTGCCAAAAACCCATCGCCCTTTTCTCACCCATTCTTTCATTTGAATCTCATGGCGTTCCTCCATGGAAGACAGCCCGGCCCTGGGCACCACCTCCCTTACTCAGGTGGGGAACCTAAGGCGTGCTTTAAGTATTTTGCCTAAGATCATGCAGTTATGAAGCAATCCTAAGCATTTTTAGGGAACTACCAAGCCTCTGAGCTGTGGCTTTTCTTCTCAAGACCAGTCATTGGTGCATGAGAGGAAGTGTTAGGTGTTAAATGGCACTGAACTTGGGATTTGGAGATTGAGTTTGAGTCTCAACTCAGCCAATTAGGAGAGTCTTGACCCTTTTGGGGTTCATGACCCTTAACCCTTTTGTTGTTCTTATCCTCATAACAGGGATAAAGTATGAGAAAGTGCTTTGCAAGCTACAAACCGTCCTGCCTGTAACTCAGGAGTGCATGTGTGGAGAGCAGAGAGCGTCAATATTCCATGGCTTGTAGTGATCATCAAGTGGCCACAGTACAAATAACAGCTACATGTATGGAGTCCTTGCGTCATACCAGGCACTGTTCTGCCCATCTTATGTGAAGTATCTTTCTAAATCTTCGCCGTAAGTCCACGAGACAGAGTCTGGGCTTCTTTTGCTGTGTAACCGAGCTCCCAGACCCAGGAGACTGACAGTAACACTCCTGGGTTGCCTAGGCATTTCTCCTGCTTCCCGTGGTGCTGACTGGGGCTCGGGACATGCTGGAAGGGTTGCAGTGGCCTCAGCCTCCAGGCTGGCAGGCGGTGCTGGCGACTAGCTGCAGGCTCAGCGGGGCTCTTGGCCAGCCCTTGGTTCTCCTCCATGTAGCCTTCTCCGCATGCCTGTCTGTGCTTTCCCACAGCATGGTGGCTGGGTTCTAAGAAGAAATGTTCAAGAGGACAAACCCCAGTGTGCAAGTACTCACGAACAGCTATTCGTGTCACCTGTGCTAATGTCCCTTTGGCCGAAGTTCATCACAGACTCGGCACCAGAGTCAGTGTGCAAGGAGACTCTACCAGGGTAGTATCATGTTCACCGGGCATCTGTACAGTCTACTGCAGAGAGGTACTATTGCTAGCCCCACTTTACAGGTGAGAAAACTGAGGTTTAGAGGGATTAAGTGGCTTGCCAAAGTCTCAGGGTTACTAGCTGGTGGAGTCAGAGCTGAGACAGGAAGACTTGGCAGATTCGGCTCCAGGGTCTCTGTTTTCATCACATCCTATGTGGACTAGGTGACTGTACAAGGTGATGCTACCTGAAATTTTCCATTTTATTGCTGCATCCCCTTCCCTCAGCCCCCCACACCAGCACCCTCCCTTCTACTGACTCTGAAATGCCCCCTCTGGAACTATCTTTCTCTCCCACCTCAGGGTGAACTTAGACGCCCTCCCCTCTTGATGCTCCCCCTCGGCTTCCTCCCTACTTCCCTGTTGCTCTTAGACGTGTACGAGCATCCTCGTCGGGGCTGAGGTTCCCCAAGCACCCTGGTGGTAGCAGGTGTTCATTCAGATGAGAGGCAGCCATGGAACAACCACGGAACTCACAGGCTGCACTGCACCCCATATGGGGTCACTGCCTGTCAGGGCCCTGGAGGCATGATGAAGCAAGTGGCCCCATTTGGGAGCCCTGTGTGGCTGCTCAGAGTCTCAGTGTTCCCCCTGATTCTGCAGCAGGGGGCACTGCCCTCCAGGAGGCAGCCAGTGCCAGGCTCAGCTCTGCCTCTCCCTAAGCTTGGCTCAGTCACTTTCCCTCTTTAGGACTCAAATGCTCACTGAGTCATACAGACGGAGGTTGGGCTATATAAGAACTTATAACTGCTGAAAGGAGGGAGTGGGAGTTTGGTCGAAGCTATTTGAGGATAGTGGAGAATTGGGTGTCTCCAAAGTGAGGTCCCTTTGCTCAGATGGAGGAGATTGGAAAAGACTGGGGGGCTTCTTCCAGCAAAGGAAACAATTAGCAAAATACAAAGGCGAACTGCTGAATGGAAAAAAACAGTTGCAAACTATCTGTTTGATAAGGGTTAATATCCAAAATATACAAGGAATTCATACAACTCAGTAGCTAAAAGAAAACAACAAAATGGGCAAATGGGCTTATATAGACACCTTTTCAAAGAAGACACACAAATGGGTAACAGGTACATGAAAAGATGCCAACATCACTAAACATCAGGGAAATGCAAATCAAAACCGCAATGAGACACCAGCTCACACCCATTAGAATAACTATTGGCAAGAAGATGAGAGATAACAAGTGTTGGCAAGGATGTGGAGAAAAAAGGGAACCCTGGCATACTGTTGGGGAGAGTGTAAATTGGTGCGGCCAATAGAGAGAGCAGGATGTTCCTCAAAAAATTTAAAATAGAACTATCATATGATCTAGCAACTTCACTTCTGGGTATTTAAACAGGGAAATGAAAACACTATCTGAAAAAGATATCTGCACCCATGAAAATAATTTCCGCTCTTCACTGCAGCGTTATTCACAATAGTCAGGATGTGGACACAACCTAAGAGTCAGAGTTGAGACTGGAGACTGGAATCCAACCTATTTATTCATAAGTGGATGACTGGGTAAAGCAGATGGGTAGGTATATACAATGGGATATTACTCAGCCATAAAAGAGAAGAAAATCCTGTCATTTGTGACAACATGGATGAAACTTAAGGGCATTATTCTAAGTGAAATAAGTCAGAGAAAGACAAATACTGTATGTTCTTAACCTACATGCAGATTCTATAAAAGGTGAACTCAAGAGAAATAGGGACTGAATGGTGGTTGCGAGGGGGTGGAGGTCGGGGAAAGAGGGAGATGTTGGTTCAAAGCATACAAACAGCCTGCTGTAAGATTAATACAATCTGGGGATTGTACAATACCAGCATGGTGACTGTAATTAACAATACTGTATTATGTACTAGAAAGTTGTTAGGAGAATAGATTTAAATGTTATCACCACACACACACACACACATACACTCGTAATTACATAAAGGGGTGGAGGTATTAACTAACCTTACTATTGTGGTTATTCTGATAATCATTTTGTAGTACATACATGTATGTTATCATTGTGTTGTACGTAACTTACATATTTTATGTGTCAGTATCTCAATGAAGCTGGGGGAAAAAAAGATGGAGGAGCAGGCATGACCTGAGGAGCAGCTCCGATCTCCTTGCTCACTTGCTCAGTCAACCAGCATCTACTGAGCCTACTCTGGTCCGGAGTGTGGTGGGGCGGCCAGGGGAGCAGCAGTGTGCAGCAGAGAACCTGCGCTGCGGCGTGGCAGCAGGAGGAGGCGGGGCCAGTTCACAAGGGAGCGTGTAGGCCACAGGACAAGATGTCTGTGTATCAGAGAGTTGTTACAGGGAGTAACATGACCTGGCTTACCTTGTAAATGAAGAGGCCACACCTCAGTGCTGTATGAAGGATGGGCTATGGGGGTGTGGAACTGGGGTGATCCCTTACCAATTCAGGGGAGGCCATGGGGCTAAGGCATCCACTTGCCATATGAAAGGGAGCACCATCATTTCACATTCCCCCATCCACTTCCAAGCCTGCTCTGGAATCTCCCTCTTAGATTGTTCTGTGGCCTGGTGTCTTCACCCATCCATCCACCCACCCATCCACCCGTCCATCCACCCATCCATCCACCCATCCATCCATCCATCCACCCATCCATCCATCCATCCATCCATCCATCCATCCATCCATCCATCCACCCACCCACCCATCCATCCAATCCATCCATCCATCCACCCACCCACCCATCCATCCAATCCATCCATCCATCCATCCATCCACCCACCCACACATCCATCCATCCATCCATCCATCCATCCATCCAGCTCTCCACTTGTGTGCCCAGCATCTGCTCTGTGCAGATCCAGGCAAAGGCACATGCTCTTGGCAAGGCTCCCACACCCAGACCTTCCCTTGCACCCATAGTCGGTCTCCATCCACCCACTGTGGGTGGGTTCCCTGGGAATAACACACCATAGCAGCCTCAGAGAATTAAAGGGGAGGAGGTATTCCACATTTGCAAAACTTCCCATTACAGAGCAGAGCTTCAGGCAGGCCGTGGGTACCGCAGGGCCGGAGTCGTGCTGTTCCTTCCCTTCCTCCCTCTAGCCACGAGTGACAGTAGGCGAGGAGCCCTTGACTTCCCTCAGAGTTCACTACTTAGCTGACACCATATGATGAACTAATCCTGGCTCAGCTTCTCTGCCCTCATTTACACCATTGACCGTTCTGGTGGCCAACAGCTTTCTCCTGCATCAGTAAAGCTCAAGCTTGAGACTGAGGTCATTCCAGTCTGAAGGTGGAATTTGTCATTTTCTGAGGACATCCTGGAGGGAGCACAGGCTCTGGGCACGGGACAATCTGGGTTCAATTCCAAAGTCATCATGGGCCCACTGCTTGAAACTGGGCAGAGCTCCAGGCTGCTCAACTTGCCTGAGCCTCAGTTTCCCCAACTGGAAGTTAGTGATAATAATACCCAGTTCAGGGCCATCAAAAGGATGATATAATGATGGATATAAAACACATGACATGTGGTAAGTGAGGAAAAAAAATCACTTCCTGCCCTTTCCCCTTTTTGGTAGCTAAGTTAGGCTCTGGATCTACCACCTTGAATTTCTGATTTATTCCTACAGTTAAAATTTGGAATGGTGCATTTCAGAGGTTAGTTTGAATTGTACATGTACAACAGTTTCATTTTGAGCATGAGGCAGGATAATTGGCCCTTGTAGAGTGGCCTGCAGTCACTTTTCCAAACCAGCTCTGTCACCTCTGTTCATTGGTCCCTGTGGAAACAGATCATCCCTTGGTATCATTCCAGAGAAAGGTCCAACCCAGGCTTGTAGTTCTTTTAATTTATGGTCCTGTTTCAACAGAACTCTATGCAGCCCCCAACCTGAAAAAGGGTACCTGGTAAATAATACAAAATGGCAGGAAGGTGGGGATGGAAGACTGATGAGGTCTGTGACTGCTCTGGCTCAGCATGGGCCCTGTGCATGCTCCCGGAATCTGGGTCACATACAACTAACTCTACACAGGGAACAGACCCCAGGATCACTCGTTTCTCTGAGGGTATGGGGATCGTTCTCAAAGCCCTTGGTCTCCCTCAGATGTGAACGCTCCATGGGTTAATCATTCCAACCGAGGGCTTGTGCAAAAGTATCCAGTTGATCACAAAAGCAGCTAATCAATATCTAGAACATTTTTAGCTTGAAGTAAGAATCTGCAAAGAAGACAGGCCTCCTCTGACCTGAAAGCTGTTGTGCTGGGTGAGTTAGTTCAGCACATGAAACTTCTCTTTGGGTAGAGCTTTTATTAGCAGGTCTGGGAGGCTCATTAAGTAAAAGAACATGGATGCTGTTTGAATCATGAAGCTGTTCCTCAGTCTTTGATGTGTGGCTTTGGGTCACAGTCATGTCTGACCTGCCAACCTGCTCAAGAACTCTGGCATGAGATGAGGGGTGGGGAATTAGAGGCAGAACTGAATTTTCAAAAACCTCCTAGGCCTTACAGGGACCGTTGGTAAGGATCTTTAAAGCAGTGATTCAACCCTCTAATGCCAGGATTAGGAATCTCCTCCCACTCCCAGTAAAAGTCAGCCCTTTGACCATTCTGCAGAAAGAGCAAGCCAGAGAAGGCAAGGGACTTACCAAAGGAATGGGGTGGTGGGTAGTTGAAGACTTGTGCCTTGCCTTGTTCGAGGAAGTGATTCCAATCAAGGAGAAGTTGGGTGTGTGCTTGTCATGCAGCAAGGGCCTTGAGCAGAGAGACTAGGCAACCCAGGCAGATGCCCGGCTCCCATATGGAAATAGCATGACTTGTCATGAGATTACAGAGGCTCTAACTATGGAGACCAGATGATTATTTGCTTGGAGGGAAAACCTTCCTCTTGGTGCAGAAACAACTGGAAATGTCAAGGCCAAAGTCATGGAGGATGAGCCTGGCGCCTGACCATCTCCTGAAGGAGGATGCTGCAGGGCCTCACTTTGACCACCGGGCCAGCATGCAGTCTCAAGGGACTGGCGATGTTGGGGTCCTGAAGCAGATACTGCTGATGGGATGAGCCCTTTGTTTGTCCACAACTGGGCTGTGATCTCATGTCAGCAATGAAACAGCCTCTTGGCCCAGACGGGAGAGACACCCATGTTCATCAGCCAGCTTCTTCACTGATGATCAGTCCCATCTGTGACCATTCAGGGAATCCTGCAAAGCAGGACTCTCGCCCATCCCAAAGCCACTGGCCAGGTGCACTGGAAGACGTGGCCTTCCCAGGCCTCTCCAGTGTGCTCAGGCTCTGCCCTCCCTACTTTTCCCCCATCACCACCCCTGCCATGCTGTGCTGTGCTTGCCGACACCCCTCCTCGTGTCTGCACACGAGGCTCAAACTCCCTGTCCTTCTAGGCTCTCCCTCGCTTCCCAAGCTCCTTTCTTAGGGCCTTTTGCCCTTGAGGTGATCTGTATGGTTTATCTCCCCTCGTGGACTGTAAGCACCTTCCAGCCAGGACTCCTGACTTGCCCGTTTCCTGCAGAGCTTAGCACTCTGCTCTACACACAGGAGGAACTGAAAAAGTGCTGTTGAATGCAGTCTGAACATAGGCGTGGAAGGCGAGCATTTGCTCCCGGGTCCCGGTCCATTAGCAGAGTGCGTCTTTCTCTGGGGTGACTCCTTGGCCTCTGGATACCACCACCAATAGTAAATCGTATCCCCAGTGCCCAGCAAGCCTTTCATTTGGCCTCATGACAACCCTTCTCATCTGAATGTGAACCGAGCAGGGGTGACGGGCCCCTGCCAGGGAGGTGGCCATGTACACATTCTGTGTCCTAACAGAAGCTCATTTCTAAGGCACCAAGGCCCATGTGAGTGTTCAGGGCCTGGGACCCAGCAGCCGCACTGGCAGGCACCACAAGAGCAGGCCCATGTGCGAAGAAACAAATGAAGCTGCCTCTTCCTGAGGGCCTTTCTGGTTCCCCATGAGGAGACTGCTAACAGCACACTTCAAACTTGAGGGGACCTCTCAGATGCACATCTGGAGGCCATTTCACATATAGCTCACAACTCTCAGAAAACCAGCCACATTTTATTGTGTCCCACACCCTCCCTTGGCTGCTCTGGCCCACATTCCACTCCCCTCTCCTCAGGGTCAGAATGAGAAGCAGGCTCAGGGACTCACATGAACTCATTTGCTCTCTTGGTTCTCTGCACCTGCTCCCTCCTGGGCCACAAGACCAGCCGTTTCCACAGCAAACAGTCATAAACAGGCGGAAGGGGACCAGGACTTCAGGTGCAGGATAGCTGCAAACACTCTGGCAAGGCCCATTTTCATACAGATGTTTCCAGCCATAAACGGTGGAACTGCAAAGCAAGAAGTGAGCCAGGTACTAATAAGGCCTGGGAAGTGCATTAGGCTGGAGCTTAGACAGTGACTCAGAGCTTCCTCAGGTGCTGGGCTCCATGCATGACAAGCTGGGTTGGGGCTAAGGGCTCGAGGCCCGGGGAAGTGGGGTGAACCTAAGAAGCTAGGCTGAGGAGGCAGCCCCTGGGTGTGCAGTGGGTTTGGGACACAGAAATCCCAGTTCCCAAGCCCACGCTGTGCTGTGGTATTGCCCACTTTCTTCAGTTCTAATTTGCACAATTCCTGAAATAGCTACCATGGGCAGGTTCTGAGAATAAGAGTGTCTGTGTCTAAGAGTCTCCAATCATGTAAGGACAAAGGGGGTACACACAGCTGGAAACAGGTCAGACTGTGTCTTATACTAGGATGGGGTACAATGTGCAGAGGAAAATGTGGAAGGGGTCAGAGCAATCAGACTTTGGGGGGCGCTAAGGCGTGGCACAAGGTGATCCTTCACAGGTGGGGAGGACTTGGATAGACATTGATGGGAAAGCACAGGCAACATGGGGAACAGTGTCAGTGTGACGGGCCAGCAGGTCCTGGAGCATGGCGTGGTTTGGGCCAAAAGCAGGGAGAATAACTTCTATGGGAGATGGTGCTGGAAGTGTAGGTGGGTTCCAGACTAAGGAAGGTCCAAAAATGCAGGAATAAGGAAATTATTCAGCATGTTTCAAATGTGAATTAGTTACCAACTTCTATAAATTAAGAAACAAAGCTGGGTTCTCACGAAAGTCTGGAAGGCCTGGCCATCCGTGGCTCTCTCATGGCTACACTTGGCTGTAGCCAGGTGGTGGCCGCCCTAAGCGGGACAAGCCGCCCTAGTGTCACGGCTCCTTACTGTGGCCCATCGCTAACTCACCATCAGCCTGCTTCCATCCACCGTGTCACCTGCCTGCCCTCCGTGGGCCTGTGAGTTCGTGGTCTTTGCCGTAGACCTTGAAGCGATACTAGAAGAGGGGAGGGAATTGCCACCGAGAAGCATTTAGGAAAATACATTGAGGGCAGTGAGGAGAAGTCGGTGAGGCCAGAGAGGGGCTTCCTGGCAGTCTCTGGAGGAAAGGGCCTGACAGAAGGCCGGAGCAGGAGAGCGGCAGGAAGGGGCCGGCTGGGGGGACAGGGTGATGGGAATGAGGAAGAGAAGGAATTGATGTGAGCTCCAGGATCCCCAGACAAGGAGCCAGGGTGAAGGAGGAGTAAGTCAAGGAGGCAGATGCAGGAGGCAGAGGACGGGGAGCTCTGCCAGGGTGTGTGGACTTTGAGGTGCTGGGGCAGCCTTGTGCAAACGCATGGCCATACTGGGCCAGGCCTCGGGCAGCCAGGGGACCAGAGAGCCGGACTGGGGACTCTGCTGAAAGGTGTGGTCAGGAGGGCCTGCAGAGGCAGGAGTGGAATGGCGCCATGATTCCCCCTTTGTTCCCTGGCAAGCTCAGCTCCTGCCCTGGGAAATCAATCGCTTGGGCTCTGAGGACCCCTGCCGGGAGGGACAGCCCTCCACCAGCACGTGCGTCACCAGAGGCCAGAGCAATGCCCACCACTGTTTTTCAGACAGGAGGTAGCAGTGGGTGGGAGCCAGGCCCGGCTATGCCTCTCTGCCTGAGTCACATGGAATAATTCTGTCTCTTGTTCCTCTGAAACCCTCCTGGGGGACAGGGCGGGGTGGGGGTGAGTCATGTGAGCCCTGTGCAGCAGATGGCAGGGGGCAGTGAGTCACAGCCCGGGGCCTTAATCGGAAGCATATCGGAGCCTTGAAGAAATGTGTCTGTGGCTGGGCCTGGGGCACTGGCGACTGTCTGTTAAACAATGACAGACGTGGTTGTCAGCGGCAGAGCTGCTCAGTTCAGATGTTCACACATATTTCTTCACTGAATCTCAGCTTCTAATTAATGTAACTTCATTTGTGTGGTTATTTGGGGAATGTCTGCCCCACCGCTGGAGTCCGAGAGCAGGCCTGGCTGGGTTTTGCTTGTCACTGTATCCTTAGCATTGTCTGTTTTAAATGGATGATTGAATGTATGAATGAATGAATGGCTCTGTTTGATGTTAACATGTAATATAACGTGAGTGCATGTGTGTAACCTATTTATATGTACATATATGCTATTTTGTGTATGGACCATCTTTGGAAGAATAAAAATGCACAAGACACTAATACTAGAGCTTGCTTCCTGGACACAGAGGCTGGGGATAGGAGTCTGGGGAGCTAAAGCTCATTGTCCCTTGGTATTTCTTTCCCTTCCTCCATTCTGTTTGCACCCTGGTGAGGCTGCTGCTCAGTGTTCTCCCTCAGAGCCTGCTCTCGGTTGGATGCTCTCCACATTTGGAATTGGGGATGCTGGCATGACCCCTTGTTACGTCAGGTTTTGAGGAGACAAAGGCCCATATGGTAGCCAGCTGGGATCTCATCCTAGAACTGGAAGAATGGAGGGAGTAGCACAGCCGGGGCTGGGCCTGTGTGAGGACCCCAGGCAGTCAGGCAGAGTGAGGGGAGAGGTCAGAGTCTAGTCAGCCCAGAAAGCTGTGGTGTGGGGTACACTGTGACCTGCAGGGTCTTCTATTGCCAGTGCACTGGCTGATCCTGATAAGCAGGACTTGGGCTTCCATAAATAGGGGGTACCCTTCTCAACTGTTTTCTTTGATCCCCTGAGACAACAATGGATGATTTTATTTCACTGGTTCTTCAAATCCCCTTGCAGCCAATCTCCCATCCTGCAGACGCTAGGCAGACCTAAATCTCCCAGCCCTTGGCCAAGGAGGTTCCAGGCAGGAAGCCACGGATGTTTGGAAGGAAGAACCTTGACCTGGGAGTCAGAAGACTGGGGTGGAATCTTGGCTCCATTACTCATGCAACCCCTTGAGCCTGGACTGACTTCCATTTCATAAGGTTTTAAGATGTATTTACTTAATAGTTGTGCAAAGCAGTTTCATGTGATTGTTTTAACTTTTTCTCTATTCCCATTTTTTTTGTTTTTGTGTCTTTTTAATTTTTCAATTAGGTTAGCCAATATCTTATGTATTTTATTTGCTCTTTTTAAAAAAACTGATTTTTTGATTCATTTATTATTTTTATTTCTCTGTCATCAAATTAATTACTGTTTTTATCTTTTCCTTCTTTCTGCTTAATTTACTGTTGCTTTTCTATCTTTCCAAGTTGGCTTTTAATTCATCAGTTTTATTTCCTTTCTTTAACTGGCTTATCTATCAAGGCTTATTATCCCCTGAGAATTGCTTTATTTGTTTATCCACTGGATTTAATATGAGTATTTTTTCATTATTTTTTAGCAATTCTTCTAGTATTTTTGCCTTTAACTTCAGAATAGGTTTAAAGAGAATTTATGACAGATGAAAGGGATTTTTTCAGATATAGTTTTTACTACATTGTGATCAGAGAGTATTACCTATACTCTGTACTGAGGTTCTCTGTGTGGTTTAATACAGTATTTTCATGAGAGTTCATACTGACGTGGGCATTAGAAAGGTGTATTCTTGATTACTGGGGTACAGAGTTTGCCCTATTTTCTTACTTAAGTTGACTGTAACTGGATCTATTTCTTTTTATTTTCTTGATCTGCTCTAAGCTGAGAGACAAAGTAAAATATCCTGCTGTGTCGTCCATTCCTCCTACATCCTGTAATTTTTTCTGTATGAAATTTGCTATGTTGAGTGGCATATAGATATTCATAATACACCTGAGTTGTGAATTATAACCTTTGGCATATCAAATGTGTTTATTTGACTTGTTTGATGATTTCTTTGACCTGAATTCTTCCTTTACTTGTATGTGCTTCATGACTCTTGATTTCTCCTTCTTGGCATTTGCCCATTTTTTCTGTTTCTTGTTTTTTTCTGTACTTCTTTCTTTCTCTCTCTCACCGACTTTACCCACTCTCTTTTTCAGCCTTCCTAAACCATTTTGCTTTAGTTAGTGTCTTTTGCATACAGCACAGAGTTGGGTTTTGTTTAGTGAACCAACCTGGAAATATTCTTAGGATGTGAATTTAGTCCATTTACGTTTATGGACGTGGCCAAGTGTTCTGAGTTTGGCCACACACTTCTGTGTCACAACTCTTGTTTTGTCTTTTAATTTTATCTTTTGGTCTTTCACCCTATGGCTTTCTTACTCTTTCTCCTTGACCTTGTTCTTTCTGTGTGGTTCTTCTCATGTTAGGAAGGTGATTTGTTTGTTTTCCTAGGGTTGATCTTAACTATTAAAGCTTTACATAATATCCTTAGCTTTATTTAGAAACATATATTCATTTGCTTCTATAAATAAGAAGGAAACATGTCTTTTCTTCCTTCCTCTTCTCCTCCCTCCCCTCTACCATGCTATGCTGGTTAATAAACCATCTTTCCCAGTTTTATTAGGAAATAATTGAAGCTTATTATTTAAGGTATACCGATTATATGTGTATTAAGTTTAAGGCACTCAGCATGATGGTTTCATTAACATGTACTGTAAAATGAAGACCACAAAGCTTGACATCCATCACCTCCTAGAGGTACAATAAAAAGAAAAGAAGTTCCTTTTGTGATGAGGACTCTTAGGATTTACCCTCCTAACTCTCCTGGCTGTCATGCAGCAGTGTGAGCTACAAGCATCATGTCTAGGGCAGTTACAGCCCTGGGACTTATTTATCACATACCTCATAGTTTGTAACTTTTGACCACCTTCTTCTGTGTGTGTCTTATAATTGTGTATGTGTACATTTATATGTTTTAATGTATGCATTAAACATCCTGTGCAGAATAACTGCAAAGACTGAGATAAATGAAATTCATGCCAGATGTGGGTCTCCCTCTTCTGTCAGTTAGTGTGGGGGTTGAAGCACTTAGAATCGGCAGTTGCACGGGATTTGGGTGTTGTAATTGTTATCATTTACTTCGTTGCAGCAGACTTCGCATCTCTCCAGTGGAAGACTGCTGCTACCTTGCACTTAGCACAGGGTCTAGGGTGCCAGAAAGTTTTTCTCAGTGTTCCTATGCACTGCTCCCTGCCAGTCTTCGAGAGGGCCCTGCATGCTGCACCCAGAAAGGGACTCTATAAGTTCTTTCCAAGCTAGAGGCCGTTACTGCTCAGTACTAGGTATGAAAGTACGAGCCTCCTATTGGGGCAGACAGGGCGCTCAGGTTTTCTGACCGAGCCTCGGTGCTAGGCAGACTGATGTGCATCCAGCCCTCATTACTCTTGCCCTCCACTTTTGTGGAACTCTAACCTTGCACTTGGGGGATGTCTTGGGCAGGGGAAGGCTTCTTGTCTCATCACACCCCCAACCCCAGCGGGCCTCTGCTCTGTATCAGAGCAGGATCCTGAAACTGAATGGTCTCTTGCCACTCACCAGCCTTGGACAGGGGCCAGAAGGGTTTCCCACCCCTCCTCCAGTGTCAAATGGCTTTTGTTTCTATCTTCCTCCACAGGTAATTGGGTTTAGCCTAGCCCTTTAGTTTCCTGTCCTTACAGAAGCTAAAAGCTTTTTCCTTGTAGAAGAGAAGAGTCCAGGACGAGGGTGGGGTCTTGTTGCCTGCCCTCCAGTGGCAGCTGATCTTCTGGGGTTCATGCCAGTTGCCACCAGTACAAGGCCTGCCTTTGTCTGATATTTTTGAAAGCACATGGTAGAGGGTCACAGTAAAGAGCATGTCAGTGCTTCAAGACTTAGCAATAGAAACTATCCCAAATTAAAGACCCTACTTTCAATGGTGCTGGAACAATTAGAAAACCATATGCAGAAAACAGACTTCAATCCATACCTTTAATCCATACCATATCCAACAATTAACTCCAAAAGGATCAGAGACCTAAATGTAAAACCCCAAACTATAACATTTCGAGAAGAAAACTTAGGAGAAAAATCTTTGTAAATTTGTGCTGGGCAAAGATATTTTAAAATATGACACTAAAACCATATCTAGTGAAAGAAAGAATTGATAATTTTTTCTTCATCAAAATTAAAATCCTCTGATTTTCAAAAAATACAGTTAAGAGACTAAAAAGACAAATTAGACTAGGAGAAAACATTTGCAAAACATAGATCTGATAGAGGACTCACCTACAGAATATATGAAGAATGCTCAAAACCAGTAGTAAGAAAACAACCTAATTAAAAAATGGGCAAAAGACTTGAACAGATCAAAGAACACACATGGATGGCAAATAAGCACACAAAAAGATGCTCAAACCCATATGCCATTTGGTAAAATAAATGAAAATGAAGACAGCTAGATTAAAAATGCAGATTAAACCCACTACCCTGAGATACCACTACACATCTATTAGAATGGCTAAAATTAAAAAGACTGATCATATCAAGACTTGGCAAAAATGTGGAGAAAATTTGGAGAAACTGGAATTCTCATATACTGCTAGTAGGAATATAAATTAGTATACTTTGGAAAACAGTTTGACGGTTTCTTAAAATGTTAAGCGCACATCTATGTGATTCAACCATTTCACGCCTAGGTATTTACCAAGAGAAATGAAAACAGGTGTCCATCCCAAAGACTTGGACACAAATATGCATAGCAGCTGTATGGGCAATAAATGTGCATTAACAGGTGAATGGATAAACAGGTTAAAGGAATTCATACAATGGAATACTACTCAGCAATAAAAAGGAATAGTGGTTGAATCTCAAAATAATTCAGCTGATTGAAAAAGCTAAACAATATAGAGTACGTAATAATGTATAACTATATTTACATAAAATTCTAGAAAGCACAAACTAATCTACAGCAATAAAAAGCAGATCCAGGTTTTCTTGGGGATGGGTGCTGGGAGGGCAGGAAGGAGGCATTACCAAGTGGAATGAGGAAACTCCGAGTATCACCTGGCCTCTGCCTTTGGAAATCTCTAGACCAGAGGCAGTCCCTGATCTCGGGAGTCAGAGGAAACTGCCTGGCACCCTCTTCTTCCGCACTGTGGGGGAGGACCTACACTGGGCATGTGTTTCCAGAATGTTCCCTCTTGTCACATGCCTCACAGCTGCCTTCAGATCTGCCACTTGGTGCATATGGCACAGCCTTGGACCAGGCCATCCGCCCCCTGCTGCAGATGCTCCAGTGACCAGGGAGCCCCTGACAGTCCCCTTCCCGGGGATTCCATCCATCTCACAGGCCCTGCCTTCCCTGTCCACCCCCAGGCCTCTTCCGGCACCTTCCAGAACTGCCGGCGGGTCGGGAGGGCAGAGCACTTGTTTGATAGGAGGGTGTCTTTTTCCTGGGTCTGTGGGGAGGAGCTGGTGCCACTGCAGGTAAATTTCTGAACTCAGAACACAGGGTCCTCAGTGCCTTTTGCCCTCAGCTTTGGTCCCTGGCTGCAAGTCTGGGACACAAGGGAAAATCCCACTTGGCATCTTGTTTCAACATGAAATCCATCATCAACTCACTCCTGTGTGCCTGACCCCACACTTCCTAAGCTGGCATCTTAATGGTGATAGTGGGGTCAGCGTATGCAGTGGAAAGGGCACGCCAGGCATCAATGCCTGGCTCTGCCACTTATTAACTGATAGGTAATAATACCTTGCATGGTGTCAGTGTGAGCACAAAATGAATATTTGCGAAGAGCTTAAAACAATGCCTGACATATAGTAAGTGAATTCTAAAAGTTTGCTATCTTATCATCATATTGAGTAAGCCCCCTCACCCTTCTGAGCCACAACCCCCTGCTGTAATATAAAGCTCTAACACTCCACAGGTAGGCTTGGAGGATTTCTTGAGGTTTGCATCAAGCACATAGTGCAATGCCTGGGACATAGCAGGTACTGGATGGATCCTGTTCTCTCCCGTTACCCTCTGCTATCATTTCACGTTACAGCACAGCTGGAAGCAACAGGGTTTGTCTTAGGTAAGCAGGTGCCGCTGTCCTCTACGCAGGGAAAGCAAGAGGGGCAAGAGGCATCTTTCCTTGCCTGGAACCAACAGGAGAAAGAATGTCACTGCTGTTCAGTGCCTTCCCTCCAGGTGGGGGGAATCCTGGGCCCCAAGGCACAAGGCTAGCTTGGCCTGTGCACCACTATACAGATTGGCAGGAGTCGAGGTCGCTCTTGGCTTGTCTGTGTTTTGAGAGGGGCCAGGTGACCAGCACCTGGGTCTGATTCTGGCCAGTTGCTCCCTGCTGGAACCATCTCTCAGGGCCTGCCCTCCCTCTTTCTCCCCCTAGCACTCTCGCTCGTCAACGTTTCACCTTGATTATAGTGTTTTTGCTCCAGACCATCAGATGTTGTCATTCTCTGGCACAGCCCAGCATATTCATTCCTCCTAGATGCACTTCTCTGCTCTGCCTGGAGAATGGCCATGAAGGGACATCTCCATGGCAACAGATGTTGATCTCATAGTTGCTTAGCGATGCACTGTAGGATGTGCTCTGGCTTCCTGACAGCTGGGCGTCCTTTGGTGTGTCTGTACTACTGGGGCTGGGACGAGTAGGAGGTTTCTTCCCTTGCTTCTACCATTTTTATGTAAAAGTGAAAAGCAAAAAGAACTGGAAATTTGTCTTATTTGGGAGGAATGCTGTCATAAGGAGAGCAAAGCACTGGGAGTCAGAGTGTGAATCAGAGGAAAGACATGAGGGCGACACGTTCCCCAGCAGGTCCACAGCCTGGGGGAAGCCTTGGAAACTGTGTCCAGAGGCAGAAGATGCTGGCCGAAAAGGACGACTCAGCGTGTCCTCATTGCCGCACCCGTCACCTGGGACAGCCGCTGCTGCCACCTGAGCAGCCCTGATATTTGGGGCCTGGAGCGAGAGTCCAGGAAGCCACATCACCATATCTCTATATACTTAAAATTATAAACCAAGGCTAAATAAAATCTATGCTATCCTCTGACTTCAGCAATTTAATGGTAGACAGAAGAGTGCCCTCCACAAAGACACCCAGGTCTCAATCCAGAAACCTGTGACTCTCTCATGTTGCATTAAGGTTGTAGACAGAATTAAAGTTGCTGATCAACTATCTTTGTGATAAGGAGAGTATATCTTGATTATCCACGTGGGCCCCGTGTGATCACAAGGGTCCTTAAAAGTAGAAGAGCAAGGCAGAGGTCAGAGTGATGCCCTGAGAGACCAGCCACTGCTGGCTTTGGAGAGGGGAGAGATCCCAAGCCTAGGATTGCCAGGGCCTTCTAGAAGCTGGAGAGGGCAAGAAAATGGATTCTCCCTTCGAGCCTCCAGAAGGGACGCAGCCCTGTCACACTCACTGAGAATTCTGATAAATTCGTGTCCTTGAGGCTGTGTTCAGTGGCTATAGCAGCAATAGGAAAGGAACACGTGATCCTGATCATGCCCCCAAGGCCTGTGGGGAAGGGTACAGGCTGAGGGGGCAGCCGCAGGGCCCGGGCCTTCTGGCCTGCATCTAAGAGCAGAACTGGTCTTGCTAGTGCAGAAGAAAGTCATTTCCTTTCCCTCCTGCAGCAGCCATTTCAGAACAAAACAAAGAAAAATCCCAGACTAGCCAAAACCTTCACCCTAAGGCCCAAGCCAACTCTAATTAGCAGGAGAAAGGAAAGTTGTGCTCCTGTGTTAGAAAAGATCATGGCCTCAGGGGCCTCGGGGTGTGGAGCATCCTTGCTTATCCAACCCTGTCGCTAGCCAGCTCCCCCTTATCATGCCAGGGGGTTTTCACCTGTGAGATGGAAGTACACCAGCCACGGATTAATTTCTCTTTTCCTGCCCTCAGCTATCTTGCAGTTTCATAAATTGTCTTGCTTAGCTGAGGAGTGCTCTGACCAGTCAGAAGTTGCAAAGGGACTGGGGGTAAATGTTCTCTCTCCCTTCTGCTGACCTATGTCCTGTAGGTCTGGGGCACACCTCACCTCCTCCAGGAAGTCCTCCCTGACCATGCATATCTGCAGCACTTCCTGGTGGTAACCCTGTTACACCCTCATTTTCTCTGTGTACAGTGACACATTATACATATTTAGTATAAACTCATCTGTTCAGTGACTATGTCATGTCTCCAGTCCCTAAGGTTAGCCACATTGCTGGTCTCACAGTATCATTGTTGGTAGGTATTTAGAGCCCTGAACAAGCTGTACATATTCAAATCCAAGCCTGAAGTAATTTGCAACACTCACTTACCTTCTCTGCTGAGCGCAGCAGCCTGTCTGGCTTTGTGTTTTGCAGCCCCCCAGACACCTTCCCTGGGGCCACTTGGTCATCTTCATATCAGCTCATCTCTGCTGTGGTCTCTGGTTCGGCCTTTCCTAAGTTGGGGAGAATTTAAAGTTCAGATGTCTCTAGGATTTGTTCTTGAGCCAGCCAGCCTAGGGTCCTTCTCTGGCCTGATCTCAGGCCTAACAGGCTTTATTCCCGTGGCTGAGTCCTGCCTCCAGTTCCTGCTCTCGGGGCCATCTGGATCCTCTGGACCTCGATGCCTGGCCCAGGTTCAGTTTCCTCTATGACTTACACCGGCTAGAGTCTAGCTCCTGAGGCCCTGTGTCCCCTGTGTGACCTTCACGTGTCTCCTGCTCTTGGGACACGTACCGACCTGCCTGCCTGGACACTCACTGCCCACCTCCGGGCAGGCTGCCTGTTACAGCCTTCCTCCCACCCAACTTCTCTGCACGTATCTCGGCTTCCCAGTAGGGCAGACTTCACCCTCCTCACCCTAGGCCCCCACCCCTCCAGCCTCCCATCACCTGGTGCACCTACCGCCTTCAGGAGCCCACTCCTCTGGCTTGGCTCTGACTACATCTTTACTCATTCCTTAATTTATTCATCCACGTAGCCACTCATCTGTCAGCAAATACGTGCTGAAGGCTGACTCAGTGGCAGGCAGTGTGCTGGAGGTGGGGCTCTGTGCTCCAAGCCCAGGTGAGCCTCTAAAAGATGCTGATCCCTGCAGTGTCACCCACTGCCCCTCCCCCTGCTTCCACAGGGTGAAATTACCTTAAATGGTGGGTGTGACTGCGGCCACCTGTAGTGCTGTTTATGACAAATGAACAACACTAGACAGGATAAAAGAGATTGCAATTCTAATCTTGAAAGAATTCTTTGGTATAATAAGCACCTATAATGATCAACAAATCAACTCCTAAAAACTACATGTAATTTTTAGATATTTAATATGTTAATCATGATATTAACAGTATAATCATAATATTAATCATGAACCTTTCAAGAAGCCATGGTTTACAACTAGGAGTCAAGGAAAACTGTCTTTAGTTAATTACAGTTCAAGAAAAAGGGAAGCCTGGTGACTGGACGACAGAGGCCTCCGGAGCAGCCTAGGTTGGCAGAGCGACCTCAGATGAGGGTCCAGTGAGTGTTATAAATGGGCACCATGGTGTGACGGTGGGAGCCATCTCACAGCAGGTGACGGTCCTAAGGCATTATTGTTCCTGCACCATAAAGTTAAACTAGAAATCCGAACATTATACATTTCATAATAAAAGTACAGCACCAATTACACATTTAAAATAAAATTTTATATTTATTATTGTATCCCAAAGAGTATCTATAATGGCAATATGCGGCTTCAGCCCAGTGTTTATTAACACTTGGCCGTTCTGCATGTGGCCAAGATGAATATCCAGGGCGCCTGTAAAAGAACCCCATCAAGCCTTTTGTGCTTCTTTCCTCGACAGATATTTTATCCCGGTTAAAAATAGTGCCTCACACAAAAGTTGTGCACGGGATTCTTCTCTAACCACTGCCTCAACCTGTTCCTGAATCATTGTGGAGCCAGTTCACTGCGATCTCGTGGAGACACACGCCGAGCAAGCCCACATCTCCTCCGGGGAGACTGACAGCAGTGCCCATCCCACTGGTGTTGAACCAGCCCCAATCAGGTGCTTTAAGCCAGGTGGTTCTGAAACACAGCCAGGTCTTTCTCCAGCGAAGAGGAAGGTCCATGCTTTCCCTGGCTGAGGGAAGCCAGCAGTCACACCTGCGTCTCTGTTTAGCCACAGCCCATTATCACCCACAGCAGTGCTTGAGACTCTGCTCCATATTCCGGGCAGAGATTTGAACTGTCATGGGATGGTTCACATGTGTGCAGAGGCAGCCGAGCAGCGAACAGAAGCAACAAGCCACAGCAATGGCAAACATCTGCGAGTGGAGATCCAAACATTCCCCCCAAATCCTGGTGAATGGGCACGCTCTGTTTTCAAGTCAGTCTGGATTTCAAACATTCAGTGCCACTTGCCTGATGAGTTCCTGGCATTCTTTTGAACCAGACCATGCCCCCATCCAGGAATCAGAAAGAGGGCGACAGCCCTTAGAGTCACGCCACTGAGTGACAGGACAGGTCCCTGGCTGGCTGGAATTACTTACTGTTGAGGCACTGCCCGCACTGCAGTATCACTGCAATCGAGAGGTTCTCTCCACTCTCTCCTAATGGAACTTGTGCGTGTATCCCTTGGCCATTCGCATTTAGCCACATGTATGTCCATATCTTCACCACAACTTTCCCATCTTGGCACATTTTAGAAAGCAGTTTGGCTGGTTGTCTGCCCAATCAATGCACAGCCTTAGTTTTAGATGATAAGCAATTTCTTTCAAGAATTTCAAGACTTTCTTTTCTCTTTAAGATTACAATCAATGTTTTCCATGCAGTTTGCCTCTCTGGGAGAATGTTCTTAGGGATGAGTCACTTTGATTTGCCCAGATGGTCTTCCTGTCAACTGCTTTCTGTGGTTTAGTGATTTCTTATTCTTATCTGTTTTCTTCAAAGTGATATGTTTGGTTTGAGATTTTAGGCAGAAACCCAGCTTTTTACTGCAAATTCCTGCCCAAGTGCCATTGTTTCATCTTTTTAGCCTACTGGGTGAAATCTGCTGCTTAGTTGAGATCATCAGGGCACTTTTCTCAAAGTCTGTGCAGCACCTGTGCCCGCAGTTCATGTTTCCTAAAAATGCAGACTGCTGGGTCTGGTTGCAAACATGCTGACTGAAAATTTTGGTGGGGCCTGGAATCTGCATTTCAAGTACAGCAGGGGATGGTACTTGTACACTGAAGAGTTTGAGAACCACCATTCCAGCTGAAGGAGCAGAGGAGGGACTTCCCAGGTCCCCCAACGCTGCCTTTCTCCACACAGCTCCTCAGCCCACGCTGTGAGGAGGGCCTGGGCCTGGGTCTTCAGGTGCCATCTTGCTGCTTTCCGTCACTTTCACATCCTGCAGCCTCTTGATGGGCATTCTGAGGCCAAGCTGCTCTGCTGTCGTGGACCCCACGGAGATGAATCTGGTCATGGTGCTAGGATGGGCCTGACTGGGCAGAAGGGGGCCTTGGGAAATCAATGCTTCCCTAAGTTTCCTACATGGGGGCAACGTAAAAAATAATGACATTCGACTTGCACACTGAGATTAACGACTGAGCCTTCTTGAGGCTGCAGTTGCTGGTCCGGATGCTCCAGCCTCCCCAGGCCCGGTGGAACCGCCCGAGCGCTGAGGAGATGGAGGGGCTCTCAGCATGCTTGTAGCCCACTGGTTCAGAAGCCCTTCATTAGACATCTCCTGCTTTTGTCCAGGTGAGAAATGGGTGATTGCTGCAGGAACAGAGAGGAGGGGATGAAATAGCACATATTGAGGAGGGAATTTTAAACTTAACAACTGATTAGATGTGGGGAAGATAGATGGGAAGATGTCGGAGGACTGTGGGTCTGAGCCCAGCTGGGATGTGGGGCCACAGTCAGAAATAATGACAAAACCTGGCCCTGCTGTGGTAGCTTTTCCTTGACTTCTCACCTCTCTCCTCCATATCCTGGTGAAACCACATGCTTTTCCCTGGTCATCTGTTCCAGGAGCTACTTACTCCAAGAGGTCTGAGGCAGCAGAAGCTGGAGGGGACTCCAGGCGGGTCAGGCTTCTCAGCTGCATTTTATGGAGAACAGTAGGCTCAAAGATTACATGACCGCCCCCAAGTGCCCTGGTCAGCAGGTGGCAGAGCCAGGAACCTGACTCCCTGAGGCTCATGCTCCCTTTTGCTCCAACAAATCACCAAATTCTCTAGCCCACAGTACGACCCCTTCTATGACTTGTACCCCCAAATCTATTTGCTGGTGCTAAACAGCAATATGATGGGGCCAGCTTCCAGGTAGGGCAGACCCAAGAGACAACTTTAGTTCAAAACCCAGGGGTGGATGAGGTGTTGTGGAGCCCAAAACGCATGCAATTCTGGAGAGTCTTGGGGGGAAAAAATGCAAACATACACTACTTTTGCAAATTTCACAGACAACATGGGACTGTGCAATGGAGGGGACCTGAAGATTATGCCTCATTAGCTACCCAATAATCTGCTTAAACATGCTCAGGACTGTTGAGGGCAGGCAAAACTGTAGGGTCACTTTTCCCTTCTGCTCATATCTTACCTGGCACAGATGCAAAATTACGGTATCTTTGCATTTGAAAACAGCACTGCTATCCCAATGCTCTAGAGGCCCTTTATAAATGTCAAGCTAATTATTAGATAATAGCTACAGTATGTGCCTGTGTGAGCTGCTGCTCCTACCAAAACACCTCAAGAATGCCAAATGACATGTTTGGAAAGATGAGAACGCTAAGTATTTCAGGCCTGGACAGTGCACACAAGCTCCAGGGCACCTCTGTCAGGGAGATACTTCAGAGGAAAGGACGCGAAGTGAGTGTGTGGCGGGAGTGTGTGGTGGCAGGCACAAACCTCTTCTCCAGAAAAAGGGAAGCAGCAGGAATTCATAGAGGCAGCTAAGCTCTTTATCTGCATTATTTCCTTTAATCCTCCAAACAACCTTTTAAAGCTGGGGGAGGGGCAATTGCCTATTATTATTATTAATTAGCAGATGCAAACCTAAGCCACACAGCTAGTGAGTGGTGGAGCCAGTATTTCAGAGCTTATGTGGAGAGCTGCCCAGCCTAGGTAGGATCCCTCTCTCTTGTGGTTTTCTTCACACACACTTGAGAGACCTCACTTGAGTTTATAAGGACATCCCCTGAACTCACTCCAGACCTGCCTGCAGCCAGGACTTGCCATGCAGAGCAGCGATGCGAAGGGGAGACCTCACAGTGCTCCTCTGGTCCCGGAGAGGGCTGCATTAGGTTGATGGTTTGCAGATGTCTCTGTAGAAACTTAGGAAGTTTCTGGAGCTTTACAGGAAAGGGGACTGGGGAGAAGAGGAGGGAGGGCATCTGATGGGGAGGAGTGGATGGAAGGGTAAATCCGCTCCAAGAAGCCCCTACTCCCAAATCCAAGCAGAGCAGCAACACCATTATATGATGGGCTCGGCTGGGCTTTCTGATACATTTTTGTTTGAACAAGGGGATCTACACTCCAGAAATGTTTACAGCCCCGTGTGGGAACTCCCAGCCCTGCACCTACCAGAATGTCTGGTTGGGTGGGAGGATTACACCAGGTTATATAGGGAAAGTGGGTCCTTAATGTCTCTCTTAAGGCAATCTGGTGATGCTTGTAACCCATTCCTCAGACCAATATTGTTAAATACATACAGAAGACTACAGCAGATTACAAAGGGGACCAGTTACACTGAAATGCAGTTATCAAAATATTTTCTAGACCTCAAATTCGTGATACCATATCACACGTGCTTCTCTGTTAACACATTCAAAAAGATCTAGTGACAGGTCTAACCACTATCATAATTCTTAAATTGTGATGAGCCTAAACAACAATTTAAGTTACCTGCTATGTGTGCATAAGCATGTGACATGGAAAGCATCTGTGATGCCTGCTGATGACAAATCACAGATGCTGCTTTCACAAGTGAGGTCCATCGCCTACAGCCAGAAACCAGGAAATGCTGTATTTTGGCTGATGATGAGTGAAAATAAAAAGGTAACCATTCTTCCCATCCAAGTTCACAGACCCCTGGACTTCCATCCATGGGCACACAGGACCTAGAGTAAATCCATCAGCAGAGTACGCATGAGCCTTTCAAGCTCTTACCCTCATCGTGGTTGTGGTGGTCTGTTCTTCTGGAGCAGCAGGCACTGTGGCCCGGCTCAGCTGAGCTCCGTGCGTGCATCCTCTGCTCTAAGTCCTGGTGACCAGCGAAGGCGGACGTTTCTCCATCTTTGCTCACTGTTTGCATCCGGCTGCCTCTGGCACAGAGTCCGGGCCTTCCTCCATCCCCACCAGAGAGGCTGCATAAGGAGGTCTGCAGCATTCCCTCCTGGGCCCGACCGACCGCGGGGCTTCATCCCTGGCCCCAAAAGAACCCTCCCTCCCGACCCTGTCCTCAGGCACAGGGCACTAGCTCATTCCCCAGGCCGACTGCAGGACCCATCGGGTGGCCCTCTCCGCTGTCAGAATAACAGGACTTCTCTGTTGCAAAGGCAAGGCAGCCAGCAGAGGCTCAGAGAGCTATTTGGGGACATGTGGCTTGTTCCCCTCCCTCTGGTTTGCTTTCAGATTCATTCACAGAATGCCAGGGAGGCCATGAAGGCCAAGGAGAGGGTGGCCCTTTCCTCCTGCCCCTGTGCTTCAGCCTCCTCCTGTGCTTCTCAGGAAGGAAATTGCCAGTTGCTTGAAACTTCTCAGAAACCCCACTCCCCTGCCAGGTGGCTCTCAGCTTAGGCTGGAAGATGGAAAAGGGCAGGGCAGGGCCTGGATGAGCCCAGACAGTGTAAGAATGTCAGAGCTGGAAGGGACCCCAAAGGGCATGCAGCCCACCTGCCTCACTGCCCAGATAAGGACCTCACAGCCGGGTCCCTGAACCGGGCAGAGCCAACACTGGCCACCTTCATCCCCTCTCCCCTGGTGTGACCCTGAGGGCTCAGTGACCTGCACTGTCGTAGCTCCTGCTACCCCATCTCTAAGCAAAGGGACTACAGATCTCCTGCCTGTAGGCCTCTGGGCTTCAGCTGCCCCTGCTCTGTGCCACAGGGATGAATCTTGCTGTCACGGTGCCGGAGACGCTCCCCATTCCTATCCCAGCACCACCCAGAGCTGGTGCCCAGAAATACGCCCCTCTCAAGGGTGACTTTGCCCTGGGACTTTATGGGATGGGGGCCCTTGACTCCAGCTTCATGGATCTTTTCCCTGTGGGCAGCCCCCATCTCCGACTTTAGGGGTCCGTGTCTTCACACCTTCCCTCCCCTGCCCTGTGAGATGCACTTCCATGAACGCATTTAAAGCTCTTTCACCCAAAGCAGATGTGCCCAGCTCAGCTTGGAGGTCTCCCGGCTCTGAGTCAGCCTGGATAGGGTATCCAAACTATGTGGAAAGAACACAGCCCCCCGCCTCAGGGGGCAGGGAAGGGGTCCGGCACCCCGTGCTCACCGGAGGGTGGAGATGGGGGCCACTCCCTGAAGCCGGCCTCTCACTGGGAGCCTCCCACTAGAGTCATGCGAAGCCCCTTGTTCAAGCCTGAGGCCTGGTGGCTTCACGGGGCAGTTAGTGTTGGCTTTGTGGCAGTGGTGGGCCAGTCTGTGAACAAACCCAGATCTCTAGATCCTCTGGCTGTGGCCTGGAGCCACCGCTTCCTTTGTCCTGGGGAGGAGAGAGGGCTGAAAGAACCTCTTTTTCTCTGCCCCTCCAGATGCCTCTTCCCTAGGCCTCTGGTTCCCTTCTCCATTTGTGCCCAATGTGTGTGGAGAAAAGGCACTCTGAGGGGCCCCAACAGTGGGAACGCCACAGAGGCGGGACTGGCCACACACTTGTCCCACCTGGAACCTTCCCGGCCCACGTGCTCAGTGCCCAGCCGTCGTGCTCTCTAGTCACTTCTATTCCCTCAAGAGTTCCAGCCATAACCGCCCTGGGACCACACCCCAAACACAGCAGGTTCCTGCAGGCCTCTGGGCCTTTGCACATGCGCCTCCTGTGTGGATGCACTTCCACCACTCCTCTGCCTCAGGAGTGGGCCAGGCCACCCCAAGCCCAGTCCCAAAACCCTCCCCCTCAGTGGAGCGCCCTCTGCAAACGTGGAATCATGTCTTGCTCCTTGAATCCCTAGTGCCTGCACAAAGCTGGGCTCAAAGTAGGTGTTCAGAAAATATTTACAGGAAGACTTAATTAGGTGTCAGCTGTGTATCGTGCACTTTGTACTGTCCAAAGCATGAATGCTCTTTCTTTGGCAATGTTTTAAGCCAGGTAGAGAAACAAGATACCAACCCTGCCTGGCAGGAGAGGTGCTCAGTGAACTGAACACACGATAAGCAAAATTCAAAAAAAAACAGAAATGCAACAAATGCCAAGGGTAAAGTATACCAGTGGTGGCCTCTCAAGTGGGTGTGCCCACTGACTCATTTGTTCCATTGCAGGATCCAAATGTGCATCTTTTATTTATGTTTATTTAAAACCTTTTACTTTACTATGTGTTTTTTGCAAGTTCTAATATGCCTAGTATATTTGTACAGTAATTCATGTCATATAACTTAGAAATAAATATGTGTTATGGGAGGGCATGCTAAAAGATGTTTTATGAATAGGACTATTAGATTAAAATGAGTTTAGACTGCTGGGTGAGAGCCTGCTGGGGAAGGCCGTGCAGGAGGGCTTCCTGGGGGTCTGGGCCACTCTGTGCTCCGTGTGTCCCTCGTTAAGGACACAGCCCCTCAGTGCTCTGACTTCCCTCCCTGAAGACGGGGCCTTCCAATCTATGCTCCTCGACTGGCCACCTGCTGCTCCAGCCCCTGTCACCGAGCCATCACCCTCCCAGGCCTGGGCAGTGAGCAGTGACTCAAGCTGCCCTGCTCCCCCCGACAGGGCCTCACCCTCTGCCTCCAGAGACAGGTGCTGGCTGCTGGAATGGGTCTCAGCCTAACCAAACTGGGAAAGTAGTTCTGACATGGGGGATGTGGATGGAAGGATTTTCTGTTCAGCTTTCCCAACAAAAAACACTTGGAATTTGTGTCCCTGAACATACCATTCCATATTGCTGCTCAAATTCCTCCCACTGTTGCTTAGAAGCCTTTAAATTTGTAAACAGCCCTGCCCTAGCATTTGGGAGGTCAGAACCATCCATCACCACCCGGCATTGTATTTCAACAAGGATTCAAGTCCCCACAGAGCCAGGCCTGGATGAGTCCAGAGAAAGCCGACACGGAGGAGAAGAGCAGGGACCACGTTTCCAGGACCTCACTTTCAACTTTGTGTCAGATACAGGGCTGGGCACTTCAGAACATAACTAATCCTTCCAGCAGATCTGTGAGGTACAGATTGTCACCCAGTTTTACAAGGGAGGACATTGAAGTGTGGGAGGCTGAATAATGCTTTCCCACAGAGACGTCCATGTCCTAATCCGTAAACCTGTGAATTGGTTTCCACCCACGGCAGAGGGGGCTTTGCCTCTGTGATTAAGGACATGGGGCTGAGATTATGCTGGGTGATCCAGATGGGGCCAGTGTGATCACAAGAACCCTCACAGGAGGAAGGCAGGAGGGCCAGAGGGGGAGAGAGCGATACCGTCACGGAAGCCAAGGTCCGAGGGATGTGAGGCCATGAGCCCAGGGATGCAGTGGCCTCTAAAAGCTGGAAAAGGCAAGGAAATGGATTCTCCCCTAGAGCCTGAAGGTGCCCAGGCTGGCAGGCACCTTGGTTTTAGCCCAGTGAGGCTGATTTTAATGCCTTTCCCCCAGAACTGTAAGATGATACATTTGTGTTGTTTAAGGCACTGTGTGGTAATGTGTTTCAGCAGTGGTAAGGAATGAATATATTAAGGCATTACTTTTCCCCAGCCACAGAGCCGGGGAGTGAGAGAGGCAGGATTTGAGTCCAGGTCTGTCTGACTCCTCAGGTCCAACAGGTGTTAAGAAACACTCCGTCAGAGCACAGAGCCCGGGAGCTCAGGGGGCTCCTGGCTGGCCAGGTGAGAGAGGCACCGGGGCAGTAGAGTTGGAGGGACAGACGCTGGGCGCCCTGAAAGGGACTCCGGCGGAGTCAGAAGGTGATGGGACTGTCAGATTCAGACAAGCTCCCAACTACGAAATGGCCCCAGCTGCTTCCTTCCAGAGATGCTGCACCGACCTGACAGCTCTGCCCCAGAGCTCAGGGCACAGGCGCTGCCCTGGGTGCCAGCGGGACTCCTACCCCTGCCTTCCTGTGAGCGGCCACGAGGCAGAGTGTCCGTCCCCGACACTCTCGGAAGAGACAATGTCCAGCCCTGCCATGGCCAACCATGAATCACTCTGTCCTCGGTCTCCCCATCTGAAAAATGGGTCGACAGTACCTACCTCACAGGTGGGTCTGAGGGGAGCTGGGTTTCAGCTGGTCCTCAGTGCTGCAGCCACCACACTGCCCCCTTTGTCAAGAGCTAGAGTCCATTCTGCTGCTAGGTGCCTCTGCTGGACTGTGGCCAAGTAATTTTAATGGTGCCTTGGGTCCAAGTCATGTGTTCTTAGCTCCAGTTACTTGCTCCAGCCACCTGGTAAATACACCTCTGGGGGCTGCCCTCCTGCTCTGAGCTTTTGCTCTCCTGTAACAGAGAGAAGTGGCCTTTTGAGCTCTTCCCTGTAGGGGAGATGTCTGGTGACCTGGCCCCCCAGTCAGCAGCCATTTATGGAGTGGTACCTTTGCTCTTGCTACCAATCTCCCTGGCCAGAATGCTGCAGGCCGGGGGCTGGGCACAGATCTCCCTCCCCGCTCTTCCGTTGTCTGGGAGCTCTGGGAGCATGGGGTGCGGGGGACAGAAGAGCAAGGGGAGAAAGCCAGCAGAGTCAGCCTCTTCCAGGACTCCTCCTGGATTTGTTTTGAAAGTTTTGTTCGGTGACACATCTTTTCACATCACTAAATTTATCTGTGAGAGAGACAGGATATTTTTGAACGGATGTAATTTCTGGCTCTTTCCCCTGAAAAAAAAAAAGCTCATTCCTCATCATTTCTTCCTGTCTCTGCTTCTGTCTCTTACACACTTGTTCTGTATAAACACACACATGCACATACGCACACACCTGCAGACCCGCAGACACACACATACACACAGGCAGGCAGACCCCTGGTTCAACAACTGCTATTCCGTGACTCCGGTTGACTCAGACCTATCTAGCGTGATGAATAGACAGAAACGTGGCTAGATAGGGAATAGAGAAAAGCATTGAGGAAACTGTGGGTTTGGTCTTTTTTTCCCTTCCAACTTCACTGAACATGCACTTAGTATGAAGGAAACTGGCAAGAGCAGGAGAGAAGGCCCCAAAGGGCACCTGCCAGAACTTGGGGCTGCAGGCTTCAGGCTGGAGTGAGCATCCTTCTCTCTGCTTCGATGAAGTTGTCCAGCACATGCACCATGCTTGCAGCTGACCCAAAGCTGAGCACTGAATCTGAGCAAGATTCCAAATGGCAGGGCAGGGTTGAGAACCACCGTCAAGAGGAGCTGTTCCAAGGTGAACACCCTCGGTTCTGCATTAAATGAAAATAACCAACAACCTTCGAATGTCTCCAGGAAGTAAATCAAGGAGGTAGGAGACTAAGACCACAGCTCTGGCCTCTGCAGCTGTATCATGGACAGATAGATGCAAGGTCTTATCCCTAGACAGCCATGTCACAACGATTTTTTCTATGTTCCTTCTAGAAGTTCTACAATTTTAGGCTTTACATTTAGGACTCTGATCCACTTGGAGGTAATTTTTGTATTGGGTGGGAAGTGGCTTTGCTCTCTTTTTCCATATGGATATTCAATTGTTTCAGTATCTTTCTTTAAAAAAAAGTCCTTTCTCAACTGAATTGCCATGATATTTTTGTGAAAAATCAGTTAACTATATATGTGTGACCTGTGTCTTGACTCTATTCTGTACAATTGTTTGATATATACATAGACATATTTAAAAATTTTTTCTCCAAAAAAGTATATATTTTCTTCTCCAAAACCACACTGTCTTCATGATAGTAGCTTTACAGTATGTCTAGTAAGTCTTGAAATCAAATAATGGGTTTTCTCCAACTTTGTTCTTCCTTTTCAAAATTGGTTTGGCTATTCAAGTTCCTGTGCCTTTCCATATAAATGTTAGCATTAGCTTGTCAATTTCTATTAAAAACTTTGCCAGGAGTTTTATTGGAATTGCACTAAATGTACAGACCAATTTGGAGTGAATGGACATCTTAACAAGTTCTCACTTTCAGGTCTCCCTTTGAGCCTGTATCTTAGAGAAAATTGCTCTTTGTGTTCTTGATCCACCCCAGCTATAGATGGCCATTGCCACTCAGCTCTGAGCAGCCTGGGGTTGGGGTTGGGGTGGAGTCAGGAAGCTTCCCTTCAGCCTTGACAGTGCTGTGCCCCTGTGTCTTGTGGGGGGTGGGGAGCAGTGGGGAATGTGTCCGTGACCTGCCCCTCCTGCGTCTGTCAGGCTCATATACCTTTTCCCAAAGGGTTATATGGTTTTCCATTAGGGATTTAGGGAGTGAACCTGTGTGGAGCTTCGTTCTTTTCCTAAAGCACTGTTCCTGTCCCCAGACCTGACCCAAGAGAGGCTTTCTCAGGTCTCCCTCCCTCCCCCAAGGCTTGCTTGTGAGCCTCTGGTGTGGTCCATGGAGAAGAAACTGCAAGGGGGTGTGGATTTCCCTCAGGGATGCAGCTTCCTAGGGGTCTGTACATTCATTTAGGACTCACATTGGGCTCTCAGCATCTGGTTGGATTCTTTTGCCCAGTTTGTAGGACGTCCAATGTCCATAGCAGGTAAGCAAGTACCTGTGTCCGTCTCTCCCTGGAGGTGCCTGTTTTTCCTTATATTTCAGTTTAGCTGCTGCCTTCAATCTCGGATCACTGATGAATTCAAGGAAAAGTGTCATTTTGTGGATTATTTGCATTTGGTTTTTTTTTTATAAGGGTGAGAGCAACGCTCTTTGTAGAGATCTACACCCTAAGCAGGAGCCAGAAATGCTACAGGTGTTCGAGTTCAAAAGACGAGAAGCTTCCTATGCTGAGCAATGTTAGGCAATCTTTAAGGATGGAATCTGTATCCTGACTGTAGATTCTTTGAGAGTACAAATCACTCGGTGCAGAGTTCATGCAAAAGACTGATGCAAGTCTTAGTGTTTAATCTCATGCAATGATTTTCTTTTTGTTCTTAGTGTATCCTATTCAAAACTTACAATATATACATGCCACATGGGCCACTTTTCAAAAGAGTATATATACAATGAAAAGTCTCCTTCCCACTTAGTTTCCCCACCTCCTAGCTCTCTCTATAGGAAGTCAATATTACAAGTTTGATCTCTTCAGAAACATTTTATGCAATTACAAGAAAACACCTCTGTTCTTTCCACTTTTTTTGCACAGATGGTTGCCTACCATGTACACTGTTCTGTTGTTTTTTCTCACCTAGCAATATATGTTTTAGAGATCTTTTCCTGGTCAACAGTTTTCTCACTTTAGAGGCACTATGAGGAGCTGCTGTCCCTCGGGGGTTCACCCCTGCAGAGGTGGGAGAGGAGGGCTGTGGAGTCACTGAGGGGTAGGGGGCAGGTAGGCATTCTAGGTTAGCCACAGCTAACTGGGTCTGGTTGCTTGTTAGGTTCCAGGCTCTGCTTTAAGCTCAGTAACTGTGCCACCTTAGTAAACCTTTACAAGCATCCCTACAAAGCAGGACTATTTTTACCCCCATTTAAGAGGTGAGGAAACTGAGCCTTAACTTCAAACAAGAGTGTCCCTGATTGATGCTCAGGGCAGAGGGACAGGGTTCCGGGCCTCTCAGCAGCTGACCAGCTGCCCTGTCCAGACCCCACCAGGCACAGACCTGAGGCTTTTCCCCAGTTTGCTGTCAAGTGAGGCCCTTAGGAGGGAGAAAAGAAGGCTGACTCTGGGCGGGACAAGCCCGTGGTGCTAGGTGTGCTCTGGCTCAGACCCGCGGGCTGCCGGGCCCCAGCAGGACACATACCTGCTCATGTGCCTTTCCGCGGACCTTTGGGGCCTCAGGGATTAGAGGCCACTGAGCCATAAATGCAATTGCTAGAGGAGTTCATTCAAAGGGGGATTAGTTGAGGATTTGGAAGAAGTTTCCCACAAATCACTGTGGTTCCTGGCGGCAAAGATTAATAGGGGATTGGAAGAGGTCCTTTGGGGCTCTCAGCACCCCCAGGGAGCCCCACTGAGCCTTCCCGGGCCTGGCCCTGTCTTCTAGTCCCTTCCCTTCTTGGGCCTCACATCCTCATCTGCCAAGCGAGGCTCCTGGGACTCACCAGGAGGCCACCAAACATATGGGCGAGTACCTGGGTCTGAGTCGGTCCCGGCTCTGCCTGCCAGCAGATCCTCCCACCTAAGCCCACCTTTGCTGGCAGCAGGTAACTGTCCCCTGCTGTGTGTCCTTCACAGGTGAAGAGAAGGTGCCTGTTAAGCGCTCCCTATGCGCCCTCTGTGGTAAGAGCTCAATAAAGAGCTGTGCAGCTCTTGTCACCCCAGGGTCCGTGGCTCACATTCTGTGAGGGGACAAACGGCCCAAGGAGAAATGGGCTCCAGTTCCGCGGCCCCACGCTGCCACCTGGCGGTCACATGGAAATAACACCGTTGGAAGAGGGTGATGAAACGGTAAGGAAGACGACAGCTCTTAGATGTGGAGGGTCTCACCTAGAGCGGTGGTTCCAGTGCTTTAGATGGATTATCTCATCGGAGGACAAGACACCTAACATTTCATATTAAATAAAGTGGTATTGTGATTTAGGTGGCCAGAAACATCACTTGTGTCACTTTACTCAATTTTTACAACAGTCTTGTCAGGTAGAAATTTATCCTCTCCACCAAATAGGGGAAAGCAAGGTTCAGAGATGTTAAGTAAATTTCCAAGGTCACACAGCAAGAAAAACGGCAGAGCTAGGTAGGATTGGAATCCTTTCTGTTTGGAGCCACACTCATCCTTGTTTGAGCATCATGCACGTCCCCCAGAGAAGCTCCAACTCCTCTCCCAGGGAAGGATTTGGCAAGGAGGACAGGAACGGCCATGGAGGGAGACCTAAGGGAAATCAACAGCTGTGGTCTGGAAGCTTCCATTTGTGATCTGATCAGCCCTGGACAGATGTGAAGACGAGGTCAGAGCCCTGCAGTCTTCTTTGAGGTCACCCAAGCACTCTGATTAAGCATCTCACTCCCACAAAGGTGGGCACAGACATGGGGCTTCAAACAACAAAGCCGGGGAGGAAACACATGTCTCTGGGGACCATGACTAAGGAAACCTTTTCATCTTTATGTTTTATGTGTTTTGTATTTCCCCCAGTGCATCTGAACAAAAAGTAGTATCACAATAGGAAGGCGGTTAGAAATCGTCACGCCCATAGTCAGTACTCAGTGTCCCATTCAGTGAAAGAAGAAAGGAAGGAATCTGATCTGGGGCACCTGAGGCACAGAGACGGGAGCGATGTTCCCAGGCTCCGCAGCTCCCACAGAGCTGGGTCTAAAACCCTGGTCTCAGCACACCCACCTGTTCTCTTTCTACTCACTGAATGGCACCCAGACTGGCTGTAGGAGGGAAGCCTGTGTGCCAGGCAAAGGCAATGGGGAGCAAGTGAGGACTTTAGAGCAAGGCAGTGGCCAGCCAGATTTGTTCTCACCAAATGGCCAAGTCCTTTCCCATTCCTTCATTTGGCTATGAGGTTTGTCTGGAGAGAGAGAGAGGACTCGATCTTATAAATCCTAGCCTGGGTCAGTTATTATACCCAGCCCCAGGGCCATATTTCTGTCCTGTCCCCTGACTTATTAACAAGATCACTTGGCCCAGTCTGGTCCTCAGTCCCACAGCTGCACCCGCCCCCAAAAGGGCCCCTGAAAGAGACAGGTCTTCTTGGGGGCGGGGCAACTGGCCACGCTCACCTGTTGATACCCCCTCATTCAGCTACCACGGACCCCAGAGTGCTCGGCTGGGCTGGGCCCTTTGACAGCATCATCTCATTTACTTCTCACAGCAACCTTAGGCAAAAATTTTTCCCCTTTTAAATAGATTTCAGTTTTCTGAGCAGTATTACATTCACAGAAAAATTGAGGGGAAAGCACATAGAGTTCCCACGTACCTCCATCCCATGTCCACCCATCCCACCTCCCAACCCCACAGCCTCCCCCACCATCAACATCCCCCATCAGAGCAGAACATGTGTCACAATCAGTGAGTCTCCATTGACATGTCAGTGTCACCTGAAGTCCACAGTTTACACCAAAGCTCACTCTTGGTGTTGTACAATCCGCAGGTTTGAACAAGAGGCAGTATTTCCAGTGGAGGGCTGCTGGCACAGAGGGGTTAGGGCCCAGGGCACACAGCCCAGAGGTGGCAGGGCTCAGAGCCTGGATCTGCCTGACTCTGTACCAGGCCGCACTGTTAGCCCTGGAGCGCCCGCTGCGCACGTGGCAGGCGTGCTGGCCCCAAGAGATCAGCCCAGCGGGCCGGCTGGCGGGGCTGCACGCACTTCACAGCTAGTTTCTGCCTCGTAGTTGCCTGGCCTACGTGACTGGTGGCACTGATTTTCCTTGCATCTTGAGTGGTTTGGGCAGTGTGATATGGAAGAGTTTAAGCTATTCTTACTCTTCTGTAGGATTAAACAGGCTGGCATTTGAGATTTTCTTAATTTTCCCCCTTCCTGGATGTGATCTGATAGATGGGCCACTTCTACAGCATCTCAGGAGAATCAATCAGCTATTGTAACATCGACAGGACCCCAGTTAATGGGGGAATGGATCACTGTTCCTTAAAAAGCCCCCATTCCCCAGCTTCCTCTCAACCTCTTCCACCTCACATCAGGATATCTGGGTAGGTCCAGAGCATGGGCTCAACATCCCCTTCTCCCCCTGGGGCACTTCTGGGGCTTTCTGGCCCAAGTTCTGACCCTCCTGCAGGCTGTCTAAACCTGCCCTGTCTGGGCAGCAAACGCTCAGTGCCTCCCAAGACTGGCCTGGCCCGGCCTCTCCCGGCCCTCTCCTCAGCCAGGAGCTGGAGTGGAAAGAGCACAGCTTTGGAGGGAGACCCTCCAAACACATGAACTCTGCCTCTTGTACCTGTGTGGCCTTGAGCAAGACCCTCCGTTTCCTCACCTGATAGCTGTGCTGTTACTCTTTACAAGAGGGTCAAAGGGTTGGAGATGATGGGGCATAGTTCCTGGCACATGGTAGGTGCTCAAAAGCTGGTGGTTCTTACTCCGAGGGGATAACGTCAGCATGTTCTAGCTCTGAAATACCTCCCATCCGAAAAGTACGTCTAAAGGGGCTGCCAGGAAAGGGAGCCAAAGGGTCCTGGATCCATCCTCCAATTATCTGACCGACAAGTAGGAATCAATTCTGCCTCTGTTAGAGCCATTACAACTTCATCACCCATAAAACAGATCCATGTGCCTTATTTGATTTTCATTTCAGGAACCAGGTGTCAATACTGACCTTTCCACGGGGTGCTGGGTTGAGAGGAGCTTGTTAGCATGAAGTCCCCTTCCCCCACCAAAGGCCAGCAGCCCCTCACTTTCCATTTGCAGCCCGGCGGAAGTTGGTGCTCCTCCCTTGGAATGCATCAGGACTGCGGGGAGCTTGTTGAATGTAGGCTCCCCTGCCCCCCACACCCATCTACTAAGGATCTCCAGGGGTAGCCAGCGAGTTTGTATTTCCGCCAAGCTCTCCCAGGGATTCTGGTTTGGGGATCACTGCCTTAGAGCTCCCCGGGGGCACCTGCCTCACCGCCGGCTTCTCTGGGGAGGAGAGTCCAGGAGGCAGTGCTGGGAGCGTCCCCGTGCGCTCCCAGAGGAGGGGCGAAGGGGAGGACCTTGCTCCCTTCATCCTTTAAAGAGACAGGTGAGGTTAGCCTGGTGCGGAGACACAGACTCCAGAGTCACACACGCATCAGTTTAAACACCAGCTCAGTCACATCAATTAGCTGCATATCCCTTTCAGATTACTTCTGGCTTTTAGTGTCTTCTCAACATTAAAATGGGGATGCCAACATCTATTTCAAGGAATTTTGCTTGAAATTATATGAGATTCATGAGGGAACTGCATAGTACAGGGCCTGGCACAGACTAGGTATGCTTGTTGGTGTGTTGCGTCTCACTCCAAATCCACCCCACTTTGCCCTACTTTCTAACACTGGAGCTGGACCGGGTACACATTTCTCTTTAAGCAGTTGGTGTAATGTTTAAGTCTTGCCAGTAGAGGGAGCTAGAGGATCACTGCAAGGCATACAGAGGAAGCGCGCCCCCTCCCGGCTCCAGTGTGCGTTTTCCCTTCCTGCAGGATGACTGCTCTCATCAGGCGTGCTTTCTCCACCGAGTGTTTCCCACCCAGCCCGGGAGCCTCCTGTGCTCCAGCTCCAGCCAACTGGTCCCCAGTGAGCTTCTCCACCAGCCAATGGGCTGCAGCCACACTCTCCCCAGTGTGGTCTGAATCTCATCCAAGTTCTTCATTCCTTCTTTGGGCAGTGCCCCCCAGCCCAGAGGGAGCAGCTGCTTTTTGCATTTTTTATTCCTGTAATCCTTAGAGTCCCCTATTGGCCCTCTTAGTACTTAACTACATTTCACTGGTTAATAATTGTTTATATTACATTTTCTCTATTCAAACAGCTAGTTGATTGTCTCCTGAGTGGCCCCTCACTTATATATAGGATCTATTTTTAAATGATACTCTATCTTGCTCTTCATTTGCAGAAAAGCATTTTTATATACACCATTTAATGATGAGGAAAAGCTACCACAGGTCACCTAATGCTGTGGCAATTGTAGAATGAGTGGGGTTCCAGAGCCCTACCACTGAACATTTCTTGGGGGCAGTCTACGGGAAGCCACGAGGAGTACAGGTGACATGAGCACAGCCTCATCTGTCCCTTTTCCGTTTATGTATTGGAAAGCACCATGGTCTTCTGTGGAAAGATTATACTTTAAAAAAGACTAATAAGCATAGACAAAATATTGGTGATAAGTGACCTAGTTTAAGAGACAAGGAGTCCAGGTCTTCCAGGATAAGAGTAACGTGGGGGTCAGGAAAGATCCAGAAACTTCAGTGTCTGTGTCCTCAGCCATACCAAAACAGGGTGAGTACTTGGCCCTGGGAGGAGGTTCTGAAGTCTTAGCATACAATCCCCTTTCCATTTTTTTGTGCTTTGTGAGGTGTCAGTGTGGGGAGGAGATTGTGTTAAAAAGAATCTAGCTGCATGACTCCTTAAGGATACATGAACCCAACAGACCCACCGATAGGCAAGATTCCAGCATCCAAAGGGAGCAAGACCTGCCCTCCCCACAACAGAAAACTAGCTCAATGAGGCTTCCTTCTGGCTAGTTCTGTTAGTTTTCTTCACCTCAGCAGCTGGCAGCCAGGAGAGAGGCAGGCCCTGGTGTGGAACATCTGTGGACAACAGCTGGGTTGTGTGGTCCTGCCTCATGGCTGTGTGGAGGTCAGTGTGGGGCAGGGCTGCGCATGATCCTGTAGGTGAACCCCCAGGGTCTCAGTGGTGGACACTGGGCTGCTCCCTCCCTGAGGGATATCCTGCCCACCATGTGGCCTGGGAGTCCTGACGATGGGCTGTAAGCCAGGCAGAGTCTCAGAGAACAAGGCAGTTGGAAGGTAAGGGCTTGAAGGCCAAAGTCTTATTTGAAGAGACTAAGGTCAGATAGAAAGGCAATTGCAAGACTGAGAATACAACCCAGGGCCCTGCCTTACTCACACTGGGGGTTAATGCTGCCCACCGAGTCCTGGGCAGGACAGGACTTGAGCAAGTGCTGAGAAGCGGGGAGGGGCTGCGAGTAGTGGAGATGGAGATGGCCACGAGGTGTCACTGTCGCACCAGCATCTGCAGCTGCTGGGGGGTCTGACTTGGTGACGCTAAGGACCAAAAGTGCGTGAAGGGGCTTTTAAATTTCCGTTGTCACAGGCGTCCTAAAAGGAGCAGTAGCGCTCAGACGCTGGGGTGGGAGGGGGGCCAGGAGAGTGCTGCTGATTTCCCAGAAGGTGGGTCCCAGCGAGAGCTGCTGTTGAAGCTTTCTTCCTGGCTACCTGCTGCCTCTTATTGATGATTGCTGATTAGAATCCTTAGGACCTGAGTCCCTAAGTTTGCGAAGGCACCTTGGAGATTTTATAGACCATTTTAGGGAGAAGGAAGCCAGGAAAGAGAAGGCCATTCCCCAAAGCACACACAGCTGCCTGGAGGCAGAAACCGGACTTGAACCTTAGACTGCAGAGTCCTGGCCCAGTGCGGGGGCCACTCCCCACGCCCCGTCTTTACCCTTGCTTACAGTTCAGTCACTCATTCTCTTGAGTATTTGCTGAGCACTTACTAATACTATTTTCTTTGTGGCTGAGCAGAACTGGAAGATGACACGGACATGGCATGTCAGTGACCAAATCAGGGTGGCCTAGCTGAGGGTCAGTTTCTTTCCCCTTGGTCCCAAATATTTGTCAATGTCATCCATTCTTTGTGCCAAAAACTAAAAATAAGAACAAAAACAAAAATGGTGGAAGCAAGACCAGGATTCAGACAAAGATGGAATCTGAGAGCTGACTGGGCAGTTCTGCTGAGGCGGCGGCTCAGACGGTGCGCGCTGTGGCCAGGCTGGCTGCAGGCCCTCGCGCCGGGGCCCACACCAGGCACCTGAGTGGGAAGGAACCTTGGAAGCAGGAGGTTCGAAGCTGCAATAACTGTGACCATCAGGGGGCAGTGTTTTATCACATCCTGTGTGGTCAGAGACTATCACCAGCACTCAAGAAAGTAAATCTTTTAAGGGAACAGAGGGGTGTTTGAAATAAGTTTAAGTGTGGAAAAGAGAAAGGTTTTTGCACTTGAAATGATCTCCCAACGGCAATTTTATTGTTTTGCCTGTCTCTCCTCTTACTCCAGTAGCTATACAGTTAACACCGTTGTGAAGTTGGGGAGTTACTTCTTTGTGTGCAGTCCCCTTTCACATGGCCCTTCTTCCACAGTCAAGAGTTGTTAATAATTTTAGAACCCCTCTGGGGGTGTTTGGAGGTCCAGAAAGAATGGTCTGGAATCTGGTTAGAGACGCCCTAGCCTGTGTAGCCTCCAGCCAGCCCCCATTCCCCTCCACGGCCCTCTGGCTGCTGCAAAGTCAGGCGCAATTACCCATCGGCCTCTGTCTTCTCAGGTCCCGCCGTCGCCCGTCTGCTGCAGCCCGTGCTGCTGCTGTACTCGTCATTGACCATTCTGCTGGGATATCAAGCACTTTTGGCTTGGCTGGGGGATGGTTAATCAACAACCTTGTCAGAGTGATGGATTCTTCTAGGATTATTGCTTAATTAGCTTGTTTGGAGGGAAACATCAACTAGAACATCAGTGGTCTGGGAGCTGGAAGGAAGGGGAGAAGTGAACTGGGCGGGGGTGGGAGGAGATCTTGGAGATACACCCGGGAGCAGAGTGAAGCTGAGGGCGGGGACAGTGGGAGGCTTCTGAGCAGAGCCGGCCTTAAGCTTGAATTCATCGCTGCCCTGATGACTGCAGTCCGGAGCATTTCCACCCTTCAGTGGAACTGCAAAAGCAGCGATTCCTCCAGTATCCCCAAGGATCATAGGCATCACTTGGGGAGCTTATAAAGAAAGCAGATTCCAGGCCAAGCCCCTGACTTTCCGGATCAGACTCTCTGAAGGTTTTCAGAAAGGTTGTTCAGGTGATTTTTATGCACAGGGAGGTTTGGGAGTCACAGCCACACTCCTGACCAGTGTTGGGCAAGTCAGCATTTCCACCGGCAATAATTCCAAGTGACGGGGCTGTAGGGCCAGCGCTCCCATCCACTCCCACGGGCCCCGCCTTCTCGCTGTTTCCATCTCCCGATCTCTGCCTTGTCCTGTCTCTCCTGTTTGTGTGCATTGCTGGCCGCTGAGCATTTGTCTGCCCCTCTGTCTGAATTGTCTTTCTTCCCCAGCTCCCCACTTCCACCTGCTTATCTCTCCCTCTTTTCTTCCAGTTTTCTCTTTTCTGTGTGCTCTTGTCTATTGGCACCTGATACCTTTACACCCCTCCCCTGTTCTCTCCTTTCTGGCAGAGGCTAGAAGCCTGAGGACTACCTTGGCAGGAGAGCTCCAGATACACTTCAAGTCCTACCAGTGAGATGCACATATGTGATATTTGGAAGGCAGAAGAGAGGCAGAAACCTTTTTACTCTGCCTCTAGCAGGGTGGGCAGACACGGCCTTTGGCAGGTGTGAGGTTTGTCTGAAGAGCACCTGTATCAGGCTACAGCAGCCATGGGCATCTCTGGAAGCCCCCCGTGGTGTCTAGTTCAGGTGGCAGTGGGAGCTTCTTGTTTCTGTGAAAGCTAGTGGTGACCCTGGGGTTAGAGGGGACCTTCTTTGTGCTCCTTGCCCACCACCTTATCTTTTGGAGACAACACAACCTGCTCCAGGACCCACAGATATGAACTCTTCGGCCCTGCTTTGGAGGCCTCGCTCCCTGGCTTAAGGAGGTGGGGAGGCCTGAGAACGTACAGCCTAGGGACAAGCTGGCCAGTCTGTCCTGTCCCAGGGCTAAGGATCAAGGCCCTTCCCTCCTGTGGGGGCACAGAGACTTTGTCTCCAAGCAGGGAAGCCCCTCTGTCAGGCCCCATGCTGCGTCCCTGAGCCCTCTGGCTGTGGTGTGGCTGTGAGAGTCAGCATTTCAGTTACTGATAACCTCACCCCTTATATCCTGTTCGTTTAAACAGAAAATTAAAGACTGGTTCCTGAGCAAAGCCCTGTGGGAGAGGAACCTACTCTGCTCCTGTGGACGCCAGCCCAGCTGGTTGCACAGGGCACAGCCGCCCCGGGGCTGCTCAGTGCTAACCCCAGGCCTGCAAAACTGTCCTTGTCTTCCAGGACCCAGGCAGGCTCAGAAGGAGCCTGGGTGACATGTGGTTGGGGCCCCAAAGTGTGCAAGTGTGTTGGCCTTTCCGTCTGGACATTCAGCTGCAGGTCATCTCTGAGTCCTGCTGGAGGCGGCACATTCTTCTTCTGGCTTTTCCCTTTATTAACAATTTATGTTGACCTGTTGGTACCAGTGTTTTGTGTGCAGAAAACCTTATGTAAGAAGGCATTCTGGCAGCCCAGGGCTCAGGGTCTTCAGGCACTAGCTCTGCCTGCCTCCAAGACCATGTTGATAACTACAGCCATCTATCCTGGTTAACCAAGCACAGGGCCAGGAGGCAAAATGACCTGGCCCAACCTGTGCTGTGTGTCTGCCCCTGCTATACTACTGAGAGGATCGTGAACACTTTGCAACAGTCCCTGTGGCATGAGGTTGGTTGGCTGTGTATTTGTTCCTTGTACCAGGATGTGTTCACTTCCAAAGGCTGACTGTGTTCCTGACTGTGGGTGTTTGCACAATGGCGCACCCCTATCCGTTCCATCTGCCTTCTGAGGGTGTCTGCTCAGAAAGGTCACACTCAGGAAGTTTGCCACCTCCTGTCCTGTTGACACGTATCTGCATCTCAACCAGGAAGATATTTCCAGGAACGAGTCCTCAAATCTCAAATTCTCCAGAGTGGGGTCTGGCTTGGTCTTTCTCTGGAATGTCTGCTACACCCCAGTGGGCCACAGTCTCTTGGAGATCCACTTTATGGATAAGGGAGGAGAGAGGGACATGCTTTGCTGGCTGGATTTTCTCTTCCCCAAATGTATTTTTCATCCAGAACTAAGATCCTACTTGCCACAGAGTCCAGGATCTTTACGGGAACCATGATTTATTTTGTCATTTGGCTGTGACATAATCAGAATTCAGACACTGGAGGGCGTGATTATTCTGCAAACACCCAGGGGACTGCTCCTGTGATACCCACAGCACCCTGTGGGTGCACAGACTCGCTCATTTTGGCTTTTACCAGGAAATGGACTGGACTGGTGGGAGGGCACCAAGATGCAGCTACCCTGCTTCTTTCCCACAGGGGACACCTTCTGCTCCATTCTCCAGAGGATTTCAGGCCGGTGACCCCACGTGCTCAGATGGCCTGCTCTGTGACTGCGCTTACAGGAGGCTGACCCAGCCGAGGCCCCAGGCCAGGCTCCTCCAAGGTGGCTCTGACTGCATTTCAGGAGGCAGGGCAGGTTTTGATGGATCACAAGCACGGGGCAGCACAGCTCCCCGGAATGGGAGCCAGACTCCGGAGTGATCAGTGGGAGTTGTCCTAGACAAAGACACAGACGCTCCAACACAGACGGCCCGGGGAGAGGAAAGCAGCTTTTCTTTCCTTTGGGTGACCACAGAGACCTGACCGCATTCCCCCAGACGTAGCTCCCGGCCCCCAGACAGCAGAGGGAGGAGGCACGCCCATGGCTCCCCATGGGTGGCACTGTCTCACTCCATTCCTCACACTTGCCTGCTGCACACTACCGCCTCCTTGGCCCTGAGTCCCAGCCACAGCCCACTTAGCCCCTGAGTGCCTGCAGCAGAGTGGAGGAGAGGTTGGGAGACGTTCCCCTGGCCTCCTGGGCAGATGGGAAGGACCGAGACCAGGGACAGCTGCAACAGCCCTGTCCTCTGACCCAGTGGGGCCCCTGTCTGCCGGCTCCTACGGAGGAGCAGCTGTTCTCAAGAGCACGTCTCTTGGGCTAAAGTGACATCTTGCATAGACATTTTTTTCTACACTTGTAATCAGCCAACTTTCCTGCCCACATGGTAAAGCAGCGGCCTTGGCTGTCTTCCCTGTCTCCATCCTCTTCTCGAGTTTTAACTCTTTTCTCTCAGACTCTATGCTACTCTGCTTACTTTTCATAAAAATCCAGCCCAATGTACATAATTTAAAAATTCAACATGCACAAAGGGAAAATAGCAGTCCCCTGTCCCATTCCTATCCTCAAGTCCCCTCTCCCCCAAATCTTCTGATGCTCACCTCCACATTTCTAAATAATATGCTTGCTTGCAGGGTCACCCCTTGACCTGTCACTGTGAAATGCCTGCTGACATCTTAGGATGGGGGACGGGGCTGGGGGGCGCCTAAGCAACTTCCACACTGGTACTTCTCTCCCTCCATTCGCCAACATATTTATGTCCCATATTTTGTTAAATCAATATTCAATTTTTATTTTATTACGACTATGTATGTAATGTTCTCTACTAAGTGAAGAGATATTCCAGGACCACAGTTCCTCTCTTCTATAATTCTTTGTTCATCCAGGAGTTAATAATTACCTCATTTAAAAAATCTGCTTAGTCGATGCCATTATCCTAATAATTCTCCTGGAACTCTCCGGCAGAATTTCAAAAGCCTCTGAACATGATTTCCCCATGATTAATTGATCAGAAAAACTGTTGGTTCCATTCCTCCCAAAGGTTGCCCATCTTGCTCTCTCGTCCCGCGGCACAGCTCTCTCCGTCCTTGGACTGCCTGAGTGAGTACAGGATCTGGGCGTGGATCTCCTGTCTCCTGGATTCCAATTCCCTCTCCTTCGTGGTTAAGTCCTTGGAGTGTCCACGTCATTTTCCTAATTGGGTACATTTCTCTTTAAAAGTCAGCCCTGGAAGGCTACGCACCCTCGGTTCTAAAGGTGCCTGGTGATCACCAGGTGTATATTTGCCTAAGTGGGTAGGCAGTTTTCATATCACCAGAGGAAAATCCAGACTCCCAACTCTCAAAAAGGATTTCTTCGGTCTGCAGGACAGGAGAGATGGATTTATCAGGATAGAAGTTGACTGGCTCTGGAGAAAGCTGTTGTCGGTAAGTCAGCAGGATCGGGGCCACTGCTGCCTGTATTTCAGCTTCATGCAGAGTAGACGAAGGTGGCCCATTCCTCAAGACACTATATTTCTACCTAGAGGGAAGTTGTTATAAATACTAACTTTGTTAGCTTTGTAAGGCACTTTATAATAATACTGACAGTCAATCCCCATGAATGTAGGTGATATTAACTAGACAAACTCTCAGCAGGGTCTGAAACCTCTGGACTCTGAAATCAGTTAATATCAACATAGCCTCAAATGTCCAAGGAACATATACCAGTGCACTAATGTTAGCATTTTTAGGAGTATGAACTTGATATTTTAAACAATTTTAACATAATATTGCCTGCATTGTGGCAATGGAGGTGCATGCTTTGTTCAAAATAAATAGATATGATGAGAGGAGAGGGAGAGGAGTTGCTGGTTATGCATATCTTTATCTTAATTTACTAAGTCAGAGGAGAAGAGATGGGTTGGAGACGAGAGCGAGAGAAACAGAAGTGTCCTTGATGTGAGTACACCCCAGCTTGCCTGGTAAGTCTGAGGGCAGACAGAAGCTTCTTGCACAATTCACAGCAGTGCCTGGAAGCCAAATGGACTGGTGAGGGGGCCTCAGCCCCTCCAGTCTCGGGGGGAAGCCCCCTCAGCTCATATGCCTTCAGCTTGTTCCCATGACTGGCTTGATGCCCAGAGGCCAGATGAACCTGGACTGAGTGCTGGCCGAAAGTGAAAGTCTCCTTTCTGGGGGTGACAGAAATACTGGAAGAAAGGAAGCTTAAGTTTATAGTAGCAAAGTAAGGGAATATTGGGCAGATTTTTATATTGATAGTAATTTTTATGTTAATATTGAAATGTGCCCTGGTCTCAGGAAAGCAGATTTCAAAAGGGTGAGAGGAATAGTAGGTCAGATCATAGGCTTTATAAAAGAATATAGGTCATGGTGTATTGAAGATTATAACAAGGTAATGTTAACTCTGTGCTCCCCAGTAATCCCAGTGGGAAAGAAATTAGGGAAATAGCTGAAATAGCAGGAGACTTGGGTTTAAGGCAATATTTACTCAAGTTGGGATGAGAACAAAGGAAGACATGTCCGACCCATCTCTTCTCCTCTGACTTAGTAAATTAAGATAAAGATATGCATAACCAGACAACTCCTCTCCCTCTCCTCTGATCAGATCTATTTCTTTTGAACAAAGCATGTGCCTCCATTGCCACAATGCAGGTAATACTATGTTAAAATTGTTTAAACATGGTAAGGTGTTTATTTACAAATAAAACTTATGTAGCCTTAGAGTCTAGCAGGGAATACAGACATTAAGCACATAATTAAAAGTGTGTTGACTTAGCTAACTACCAATAGAGGGGAATTTCCTCAACGTGACAAATGGTATCTACACAAACCCTATAGCTAACATCGTACTTATTGGTGAAAGACTGAGTGTTTTCCCAAGATCAGGGATACAAGTTGCTTTCTCTACCTCTATTCAGGATTGTACTAGAAGCTCTAGCCAGGATAATTAGATAAGAAAAATAAGCAAATGGAATAGAAGAAATAAAACTATCTCCATTTGTGATGACATGATTTTGTATATATAAAATTCAAAGGAATCCCCTCCCAAACAATTAGAAACAATAAATGAATTCAGCAAGGTGGCAGAATTTAAGATCAGTATACAAAAATCAATTCCATTTCTATACATTATCAATGAACAATCTGAAAATGAAATTATTTATAATAGTATCAAAAAGAATACAATACTTGGGAATAAATTTGACAAAGAAAGTAGGACTTCTGCATGGAAAACAAAACATTGTTGAAAGAAGTTAGAGACTATCTAAAAAAGTGGAGCAACATCTCATGCTCATGGATCAGAAAGCTTTATATCATGAAGATGGCAATACTCCTCAACTTGATCTATGGAGTTATGTGATTGTTATCAAAGCCCAGCTGCCTTTAGTTTTTCTGCAGAATTTGTCAAGTTGATCCTAAAATTCATATGTAAAAGCAAGGAATCCAGAATCACCAAGACAATCTTGAAAAAGGAAAACAAATTGGAGGATTTACATACCCTGACTTCAAAACTTACTATAAAGTTATTGTAATCAACACAGTGTGGCACTGGCAGAAGGACAGACATATAGATCAATGGAATAGAATTGAAAGTTTAGAAATAAATCCTTACATTATGATAAATTAATTTTTGGAAAGGGTGCCAAGAAAATAAAATAGGGCAAAGAATGATCTGGTGGGACAACTAGATATACACAGGCAAAAGAATGAAGTGGAACACCTACCTCATACTATACACAAAAATTACCTCAAAATGGATCAATCAAGGACCTAACTTAAGGAACAAAACTATAAAAATTTTAGGAGAAAAACATAGGAATAAATATTTATGACTTGGGGTTGGGCAATGATTTCTTAGATACAACAGCAAAAGTGTAAGTGCCAAAAAAAAATAGACAGGTTGGACTTCATCAAAGTTAAAAATTCATGTCTATAAATGATATAAGCAAGAAGCTTAAGATAATGTACAGGATGGAAAAAAAGTTTTACAAATCACATATATGATAAGGGACTTGTAAAGGAACATATACACAAAGAACTCTTACAACCCAGTAACAAAAAGATAACCCAATTTAAAAATGGACAAAGGATTTGAATAGAAATTTCTCCAAAGAAGATATACAAATGGCCAATAAACACTAAAAAGATTTTTAACATCATAAGCCATCACAGAACTGCACATCAGAACCACAATGAGCTATCACTTCACATCCTCTGCAATGGCTATAATGAAAAAAAAAAACAGATAACAACAAGTGTTGACAAGGATATAGAAAAACTGAATCCTTCATTCACTGTTGGTGAGAACATAAAATGGTACAGCTGCTTTGGGAAACAGTTTGTTGGTTCCTCAAAATATTCCACATAGAGTTACCACGTGACCCGGCAATTCTACTCCTAGGCATACATGCAAATGAAATGAAATTATACATCCATGCAAAATCTTGTACACAAACATTCAGAGCAGAATTATCACAATAGCCAGAAAGCAAAAACAACCTAAGTGTCCACCAACTGATGAATGGATGGAAATGTACAAAATGAAATATTGTTTGGCACTAAAAAGTAATGAGGTCTTGATACATGCTACCACATGGATAAACCTTAAAAATGCCATGCTACGTGAAAGAGTCAGTCACAAAAGACCAAACATCGCATGAGCCCAATAATAGAAAATGTCCGCAATATGCCAATATATTTTCAGAAAGTAGATTTATGGTTGCCTAGAACTAGAAGGGTGGGGCAAAAATAGGTGACTGCTAATGGGCATGGAATTTCTTTTTGGTGGTGATGAAAAATGTACTGTAATTTTGTGGCAATGGCTGTACAGCTCTGTGACTGTATGAAAACCCACTGCACTTTATACCTTAAATGGGTAAACTGTGTGATTTGTGAATTACATTTCGATAAAGCTCTAAAAAAAAAAAGGACAGAGTGGGCAACAACAAAGTGTTTTGAATTTTACAACTAGGGAAGTGTGATGTGTGAGTAAGTAGAGGAGCCCAGCTGGGGCTGAGACCTGAAGGAACAGGAGTTAGGCACCTGACGGGGCAAGCAGGGAGTAAGGGCAAAGGACCTGAAGTGGGGAAAGACTGAAGCATGGAAGGAAGTAAAGGTCATAATGCGGGTATGATGGCAGTAGGGAGCAGAAAGGAGGAGACACACAAGGTACGTTAGATGGTTGGGCAGGGGCCAGGTGATGCAGGTCATGATCATGACTGCAGACCTTGCCTGAATATCTATCTATAGGAAGCCACTGAAGGGTTTTAACCTGGGGAGTACAATGATTGGATGTGAATTTTGAAAAGAATAGTTAGACTCCAGAAAATTAACTTCAGGGATTAGGTGGATATAGGAACACCAGATAGGGAGCCAAGGCAAAAGTAAGGGCGAGAGATGCGGCCTGAGAAATCCAAATGGAAGTAGATGGAGGACAAAGGGGAAGGTGAAGGCGCGGAGCTGATTAGCTCCTGTATGAAGTCTGGCTGTAAAGAGAAGATGGCACTGGAGTTATAGCTGGAAGGGAATATGAGATGGAAGAAATGTAAAAGATAGTCATGTTTAAATGGGAATGGGAAGACTCCAGAAGACAGAGAGAGGCTTAGTATTTAGAATACAGAGGGGAGAATTCATTCAACCAGGCCCTTGTGTGGGTGGAAGATAATGAGCTCCAGAACACCCCCAGAGGGATATGCCCTCTGGCATAACAGGAGGAAGGTGGGAGATGGTTACAGAAAGAATTGGTCTGTAGATGTGGAGACAGAACTTCATCCTCCTGCCGCCAATTCTGCAAAGCAATCCATGATCCAAGAGTGATGGATATACTTCAAAAATGTGCTGTCAGGGGGCAGTGATTAATAAGGGAGGCAGGGGGCACTCTTAGGGATGATGACAGGCATTAATGAAAGAAATTTAAACACATAACCATGTGTCTTATATTATACTTCCTTCTTACATAATCTTCAGAATAGGAAGTCTGGAAAAATCAGTTCAGAGGGAATTCAGACCCTCTATCAGAGAAAGGATAATGAGAGAAAATCCAGTTATTTCATAAGTTTCAGCTTTAAGTCCTGCATGCTGAATTAGCTTAATATACAACTGAAGACTCACTCCCAATATTCGAAATCATACAGAATGGAATATAAAGCAGGCAGATTGGAAACTGGAAATGATCAAATGCCCTATTTTAAACAGGAGTGAAAGGAGAATTCAAGGAAATACAGTTGAATCGAATTAACTTTGATTTCTGCAATGTTTGTTAACATGTGTTCATTAGAAAGCACCAAGTGTTCATCAGGAAATACTTATATGAAAATATTATTTCCCTATGGAGAAAGTGTCTCTTGATTTCAAGATACATGATTGGGAGATTAAATAAATGCTGTTCACAAAAAGAATAAGGTCTCAGAATATGTTAATCATAGGGCTGCCGCATAGGAGAACTGTATACTTCAAAGGGTCACTGGAGTATGGTCACCAGTTAGTCCCAAATGACAGCCAACATGGATAACTAAAGAAGAGAGGCTATGGATGGGGTAGTAAAGCATCCTCAAGTAGTCCAAGATCTGGTACATCCAATCTTTTTTCTACAGTACTCCAGACAGCAGAGCTAGAAACATGGGTAGAAATTTCCAGGGAAGTAGACTGTTGCCACTAGATAAAGAATACTTAACAAGTAGAGATGTCCAATAATGGGGAACACAATATATTGAGCTGGAAGATTCTAGCAGACTCTACTGGAGTTTCTGCTACAGTAGGGTAGAGTGCAGACTATGTAAGTCTAGGGTCTGTTCCCTGAAAGTAAACATGTAGAAAAATGTGAAATGGGAATTAATTCTTTCCACACTCGTGTTAGAGGTATAGACTGATGCCTACAGATCTCTAAATAGCTGCATAGTGAAGCAATGGTAGATCTGGAGCTAGACCCAACTATCATACCCTCAAAGTCTGGTCATTTTTATTGCTCCACATATTAGCATTTCCTGTGACAAGTAATTGTTTTTCCTCTTTGGAACGTCAATTAAGAATTCTAGAGTGAAACCGGACCGCTATTTTCCCCCCAACAAAAATCAACTCAAAATGGATTAAAAATTTGAATGTAAGACCTGAAACCATTAAACTCCTAGAAGAAAACATAGGAGTAAGCTCCTTGACATTAATCTTTGCAACAATTCTTTTGAATTTGGCACCAAAAGCAAAAGCAACACAAGGAAAAATAAACAAGTGGGACTATATCAAACTAAAAAGCTTCCACACAGGCGAAGGAAACTGACTGAATGGGAGAAGATGTTTGCAAATCATGTATCTGGTAAGGGGTTAATATCGAAAATATATAAAGAATTCATACAACTTAGTAGAAAAAAACAAAACAAATAACTTGATTTAAAAAAAGGCAGAGGATCTAAATAGACATTTTTTTCCAAAGCAGATAAAAATAGCAAAAAATACTTTCAAAGGTGTTCGATATCATTAATCATCAAGCAAATGCAAATCAAAACCACAATGATATATTATCTCACACCAGTCAGAGTAGCTAATATCAAAAAGACAAGAAATAAGTATAGGAGAGGATGTGGAGGAAAAGGAACCCTTGTGCACTGTTGGTGGGGATGAAAATTCATGCAGCCACTATGGAAAACAGTATGAGGTTCTTCAAAAAATTAAAAATAGAACTGCCATATGATCCAGCAATTCTACTTCTCAGTACTTATCCAAAGGAAACAAAAATGCTAACTCAAGAAGATACACACACCTCCATGTCCACTGCAACATTATTTACAATAGCCAATACATGGAAACAACCCAAGTGTCCATCAACAGATGACTAGATAAAGAAAATGCGCTGTGTGTACACACACACACACACACACACACAGACACACACACACACACCCACCCCGGAATGTTATTCCGCCATAAAAAGAAGGAAATTCTGCCATTTACATGGATGGACCTTGAGGGCATTATGCTAAGTGTAATGAGTCAGAGAGAGACAAATACTGTGAGAACTCACTTATATGTGAAATCTAAAAATACAAACTTGTAGATTCAGAGAACAGACCCATGGTTGCCAGAGGCATTGGTGGGGTCAGGGGGTGGGCCAAAAGGGTGACAGTGGTTAAAAGATACAAACTTCCATTTATAAGACAAATAAGTCCTGGGAATATAATGTCCAGCATGGTGACTACAGTTTACGATACTGTATTATATATTTGCAAGTTGCTGAGATAGCAAATTGTGAAAGTTACCACAAGAAAAAAATTTGTATGTGTGGTGATGGAAATGAACTTATAGTCATTTCACAATATATACATATGTCAAATTATGTTGTACACCTAATGCTAATACAATGTTAAATGTTGATTGTATCTCAATAAGAAATTAATTAAAAGAAAGAACTCTAAATCCCTCACTCATGACTTTAAGCTACACTCTCACGAAAGCCCACTGGTCTACATGGCTTGGATGAAATTTGCAGCATGTATTAACCCTCAAACTCAGGGGCCTTGAGCAGCTCGGCCTTGGCTTACACACATAAGGGATCTGTAACCTCTGGGGAGGCTGCTCCCAGGGAGAGAATCTTCTGTGCGGTTCCTAGAGAAGAAAGGAAATTGTACTCCTAGGAGGAAAGGATTCTAAAGTCGTCACGTCTTACCTGGCCTCTGGGGACTGCTCTGCTCTCTGCTTCAGTTGTACATGACCAGATTCATCCACTGAAAGTAAGCATCATCATTACAATCAATCTTTAAACTTGTTAGCTTAATAAAAGAACAGGGCTAATGGTTCCCTCCTTCCTTGAAAGATCTCAGTTGTCTTATCAACCCTTTCCAGCTAATTCCAACCCAGGCAGGAGGTCTCAGCTCCCTGTCAGAGCCCATCTTCTGCTACTCCCTGAACAGCCAGTGTAGGGGGTAGCTGAGGTCGACCGGCTGGCTGGGCCAGGAGGCTCGCTCTAAAACTCACTGGGAGTAAATTTAACGTACAGTGGGCTCAGCAGGTGTTCTTCAGTTCCCTCTTGGATTTATGACTCCCACATAATCCTCTGCTTTATTAAGCTATTGGAAAAAAGTAAAATCTGTCTGCCAAGATCCTGAAGCAGCCTTGGCAGTCAGCAATATATAAAGGCAGTAATTGGAGGCAGGGGGGCGGCAGCTCGGCTGACCTTCGACAGGCTGTTCAATATTCTCAGGGAGAAAAATGCCCCCTGGAATCAGTGAGGAGAGGTGGCCTGGGGCTGGGCGCTGTCTCTGGGAGGGGAAGGCCCCTCACCTCCATTTTTGTCAGGTAGAGTCCTTTTCCGTCCTTAGAGAGGTTCTGGAAAGTCCCTAGGGTAAAATGGAGGAGAAAAATCAGGACGGGCCAAGGGAGGGAGGGTTGGGCCCTGTGAAGACAGAAACAAATGCGGTGACCCGGGGTGAGGGGCTCTGTCTCCACAGGGGGGGCATCCCCTGCTCCCCAGCCAAACTCTCCACCCGTGGGGCAGCTCAGGGCGCATCGCTGTCCGCTCTGGGCCGCACGGCCCGCCCCATTGGCCCTGGGGATGCGGGGGCTCATCTGAGGAAGTATTTCATTGCGCAGCCTGGGAGCCTCCCTTGTCCAGCTGAGAACTCTCTGGAGCAAGGCTCACGCCTCCCCTCCCCTGTCAGCTCCAGGCCTCTGTCCTCTCAGTCTGAGCTGCCCAGCTCCGAGCTGTCCTGCTTACAGAACTGCCTCATGCCGGTTCTGCCTCAACCATTCTACCTCAGCCTCACAGCGTCTGAGCTCTGTCACGGCTTGGGGTTTAGCATAAGGTTTCATTCACAACAAAGGTTTCATTTACAACAACATAAAAAGTGTCAAAACCTCTGACCCATGTAGTTGAATTTCTGAAGCTTTGGGAAAGACCGGCTGTCCCCACCTATTCTCTTGTGTGTGTAATTCCTTCAGCAGAGCCCCAGATCATTCATTGCCAGAAGGGGAGGTTTAAACTGTAAAGAACCCAGAGAGGGGACACAGGGAGGTAAATTAACCTTGTTCCTGAAAGAGGCACTGACAGGGTGATGAGGCGATGAGAGCCCTGGGAGGGGGTCACCCTGGGGAGAACAAGGTGCAGACGGGCTGCGGGGGACACAGACCGACTACATGCAGGCTGAGGCCGGTGCTCGCTCCTGCAGCCAGGGATCCACACGCAGGACCCCAGCCAGCCCATGGCTGAGGCCCTGCCCAGACCTGGGGCAGGAGTGTGTTCCTGGGCCTCTCCCGTGTTTTCTGCCCACTGTGACGGTCTCCAGGATGCCCCCAGGTGACACTTACTTGCCATGGCTTCAAGTCGCAACAGAAAGCAGACCAGGCTGGAGAAGCTGACCCTTCCGGTGTGGTCACTGTATCTGAGGGTCATGAGGTCCAGCAGCCCTTTGTTGACAGAGATCCCTGCAAGGAAGTCTGGGCCACGGGGTGAGCTAGTGAGCAGGGAGGAGCCGAGGGAAGGTCAGCCCTTTGCTGTGAGCCGTGCCCAGGGGGCCTAGCGGCCTTTTACCCCCACTTCCTCCTCAGCCTGGCTCAGTGGCTAGTCTGCTGCATGTCAGTGCCTTTATGATTCTGAAGTTGCCTCTTTCTCACTGGCTGCTGGGCCCCCATGACAGTGTTCTGGAGTTTGGCCAGAGACCAACTCAAGATACTCAAGATATGGACTGTTTGGGGGATACCTCAGCCTTCCCAATCATCTGATAATTCCCATGTGGAATGGGAGCTTCCAGGCCACCTGGGCTTTGCTCCCAGCCCTGCCTCTGTCAGGCCTCTCCGCTGCTGACCTTGTCAACAGCCTCCCCCTGGACCCCAGGACTCCAGATGGGGCCTGTGTGTGGACTCTGCTAGTGCTGGCAAGTGTGCCTCGTGGAAGAGGGAGGCACAGGCCTAAGTCAGCACCCAGCAAGGAGTGGCCTCAGGTGTAAGATGCCTTTCTCTCTTTGGGCCTTGCCACCTTGCCACCTAGTATGAGCTCCAGGAGGCACACAGCAGACAATGGCAGACTGGAAAACAGGCCTGTGAGCTTTGGGAGGCAGGCAGAATTGTGCAAACCAAGCCATCCATCCAGTGGATGAAGCTGGTGGCCTGCAAGCCCCATGCAGTCAAGACACAGTTTCTCCAGCAGTTAATAAGGTGATCTGAAGGCCCTAGAAGGAGCAGCACCCTCCAGCTCACCACAGTTTCAAGTTAGCCTCTTTCCTTATCATTAGCTCCGTGCCCCTCTACCTTAGCAGCCTGGTCCTGGACTGCTTTTCTGTTGAATTCCAACTGTTCTGTATCTTTTTCCCTTTTGTTATTCTGAAATCACTAGTGAGGTCTCCTTTAAAGATTCCATCTTTCTGTGGTTGTTCAGTGGTTCTCCTATTGTGTTCCCTAGACCAGGAGCACCAGCCTCACATGGGTAATTGCAAGAAATGCTAATTGTTGAGCCTTATCACAGTCCTCCTGAATCAGAAACTTTGAGTGATGGACGAGGTTCCATCTGTGCTTTACCAAGATTCTGGAGGGTTCTAGTGCACATTCAAGTTTGAGAGGCACAGCTCTCTGCTATGACGAATTAAGGGGAGCAGCAGCCCATGATTCTACTCAGTCCCCAGGCCAGGGGCCACGGGAGGGAGAACTGGGGACCTCTCCTTCCAGCGCTAACCTGGGGGAATCTGATTTTACATTTTATTAAGGAAAATGGCAGTTCCCTGACTTAACCTTCTTGCGATCTATGTTCCCTATTGGTACAGTTGAGATAATGACTCAGATGGCAGAGGAGCGGAGACAATCAAATGAGATGATGGCGTGAGTGCATGTTCTCACTGAACTATGAAGCACTTACGTGCCCTGCGGTATTAGGATCATTATCCTAGGGCTGAAAGCTCTGGCCTACTCGACCCAGTCAGATGCCACCTGATTTCATTTAGCTCCAAACTCTGTGAAGAGATTGCAGCAGGCTGCCCGTGGATATTTAACCCTGGTGGCCCTGGTGCTGAGATGGAAGCATCTCCAAGGTGAGTTCCAGCTCTGGGAGGGCATCAATCGTGTGGGGTTATTTTCTCACAATTAGGACTGTGCTGGGGAGAAAAGGCAATGGAGGAAATTGTCTGGCCTGTGAGAACTCAGTGGGGGAGGATGGAGTCTGAGTCCCGAGCCTGGGGCTCCCCAGAGGCCCATGTAAACCAGGGGGGATACAGAGCTGCAGCTCTGCTCTCTCCTGACTGGCCCAGCCTCTGCACCAGCATTGCCCACAGCCGTTACACACACACACACACACACACACACACACACACACCACACACACCCCTCATCACGGCCCAAAGGGCCCCCTGCCTGCCTTACCTGCATCCTTTATGGCCTTCCACAAATCTGAACTCAGGAAAACTCCAGAGTGCTTCTGGATGTTCTGGAAAACACTCTGATATGGGAAAAGAGGCAGGAAGCCCGTGTGAGTGCTGGCACCCACCTTGAAGAGGATGTGCTGGGGAAAGGGAAGCCCTTTACCATCCCCGAGGCTGCCTCACTAAACCTTGAGCGGGTCCAGCACACTGAAGATCGTAGGCAGGAGTTGGCTCTGCCTTATCAAGTCAACCACCCTGGCCCCCAGCTGCAGGGCTGTGGGCTCCTCCCGCATCTCCTCTTTTGTCTTCCTTGGCCCCCTGCCCCCTAGACATGGCTCCTGACACACAGGGCAGCCTGCTGCTTTTGAGGGAGGGTAGGGCTCTCTGAAGACTTGGCAGAGGGAAGTGGTTAAGAGCACCAGCCTTACAACCAGCCTGCCAAGTCTTAATCCCTGCCTGCCTCTTTGCCAGCTGCATAACCCTGGGCAAATTACTTAATCTTTCTGGGCCTCAGTTTCCCCATCTGTAGCACAGGAATAATTACAGTATCTACCTCATAGGTGGACTGCAAGGAGTAAATGCTCAAATATTCATTAAGAGTCTCGGGGCGTGTCCTACTCAATAGTGAGGGCAGTGCAGAAGCCTCGAGGTGGGGCGGAACTGCACCTGCTTCCACGCACAGCTGCAGGATGTAGTGACTAACACCTGGATTTTGCACAGGGAACCCTCCATTTATGCTGGACTTTTCTACCTGCCCTAATTGTCACTATAACTGGATCATCATATTACTTCTCAGGTGAGGAAACTGACACTCAGGCAGGTAACCTGCCTTGGGCTGAGCATGTAAGCGCCCCTGCTGACTGGGGACTAATTTGGCCTGTGCACAGCTACCCCACAAGAGCTGTTTTAAGGCAAAATACCCCCAAGTAGGCGTGTGATGGCAGCCAATGGCAGGAGACGATTTCTGTGAGATAGCAGCCTGAGAACTTTCTTTGGTTTTATTTGGCTTTTGGTGAGTATCAAGAGAGACCTAGAGTGTTCTACATTAGGTGTTCACATAGTCATTCAGTGATTCATTAGTTTAGGCACTTGTCCAGCATGTTTGAGTGCCTGCTGTGTGCAAGAGACCAAGGAAGGTGCTGGGGAAGGATGAGTATGAGGGCGCCCCTGCCCTGGAGAACCCCACAATTTAATGGAGGGCTGTGTTAGCCACTGCCGAGTCCTGTGAGAAACCCAATGACCCCAAGTCAGGGAGTAGGTGATACCCCCTGGTGCAGCCCCGCAGACAAGACTTCCTTATATGGACTCACGTGTGAAGAGCTGAGGGGCACTAACAGGGCCTTAGGGGCTGGCAAGACCTCTGGCGGGTGGGGGTGTCCGCAGGGGAGGTGCTTTTGAGGCTGGATTCTCAGGGCAGGTGGGCACTGGTCAGGCTCGTGGTTGGGTCTGAAGGAAGAGAAGTGAAAGGGCTTCTCCTGGACCCCAAAGTGGGGTCCCAGCTTGGAGGATCTTGTGCACAGCTTTGATGAGTTTAGACTTTGTCCTGAGAACAATGGCGAGGCCACAGGCTGCAGCTGTGGTTTCGATGTCTCTCCTGACAGATGGACTAGAAAATGAGATGGACTAGCGGGCTGGGGGATGTTGGAGGGGCCGGTGTGGAGACGAGGGGGGAAATGCTCGTGGTGGTCTCAGCTACCGCCCACCGTGGTCCTGTTCTCCTCCGGCCTCCTAGAGTGCTCCTCGCACGGCCACTGGCCGGGCCCTGCCTTGTGCTCTAGCAGCACGTGGACATCACCCCAAACAATACACATGCTCTCCTGGAGCGGGGAGGTTCCTCCTTTTGTGTACCCCTCAGCCCTGGTGCGGAGTTGGGCACCTAGTAACTATTTCTCAACTGGACAGAATAAGAGTGCTGGTCACACATGCTGGTACCTGGCAGCAGATGAGACGGCTCCACAGCCTTGAAAACTCCTCCTGGTCAAGACGCCCGTTCACTTTCAGCTGGTGGGGAATTAAGAGGTAACCAGTCCAGTGTGGAGTAAGCAGAGGGGCCATAGGTCCCGCCAACCCAGCCGGGAGCAGCTCCATCCATCAGCTGGTAGCTGGCAGCCCAGCGTCATCTGGATGGCCCCAGGCCAGCTGGCTCCTGCTGGGTCTGCAAGCAACCTGGCTTAGACTTATTTTACAAGGGAAAAGGGCAATTGGAGAACATCGCTTGAATCCAGGGGAAGAAGGTGAGCCCCGAATGCAGGCTTTACTGCCTGGAGTGGGGCCCCTGGTGGGGGAGCATGGGGAGGAGCATGAGGGGCGTCACTGTGACTCCTGAAGCAGCAAGACAGGTGAGTGTGTCCTTGTGCACGTGAGGGGATGGACTCACTCCGTGTATTAAAGCCCTGGTCACTCTAGGGCCTCATGGGAACTAGTGAGAGGAAGGGGAGCAGGGTTGCTCGTGGGGGAGGAGGAAGGAGCAGCGTAGCAAAGACCTGTCTTCTCTGCAGGGGTCCAGCAGATGTGACCTACCGACCTACCCTGGGGTTACTATCCCAGGCTGTGGGGCTGCCACAAACCATTTTGATTCCTCTGCAGTGGACAGGCAGTGTCTCTGAGTGATTTCAAACCATAGCCAGCAGAGACAGGGCCTGATTTATGATTTCATCAAGAAGGCTTGTTCGACAATGGCTGGCTCCATGTTCCCATCGAGCCTTGTTAACAGAGGACCGGGGGTCTGTCTCACTCCAGGGAGACAGCACACACTCGAGAACAGAGCTACAAGGCAGCAGCTGGGGGTCATGGACCCATGAAGCCAGTCTCTCTGGCCTGGCCTGTTGGGAGATGGAGCAGCAAGGGGAGAAATGGCTCTTTGCAGAGTGGAAGTCAGGACAGGAGTCAGGAGACCTGGGTTGATTCTCAGCCCTGCCACACCTGCTGTCCCCAACCCCCCTCACCTCAGCTGCAAATGCAGTGAGTGTGAGAATAATACCAGGGTTGGGGACTTGAATGCAGACAGGAGTTTTCCACAAGTTTCAGGGGCTGTTATCTTTATTGACTTGGGGGCTTATGGAGTCAGGTATTTACATAGGAAGGCCCCTCCAGTGGTAAGGGGAGGGGTGGATGGGACATAGTTCCCAGTGCCGCTACAAGGAGGCAGGGGAGATGTTGGGAACTGGACTCCAATTTAAACTCTAGGCACAAATTCTGACTAGTTGTGTGATTACTTAACCAGTTACTTAACCTCTCTGAATGCCTGTTTTTTCCTTTGCATGATGGGATAATACTTCTTGTGTCATTGGTGTTATTGCAAGAATTGCAAGGAAAACGCCATACACCCCCCCCACACACACACATCTATCTATCATCTGTCTATCTATCTATCTATCTATCTATCTATCTATCTATCTATCTATCTATCTATCTATCTATCTATCACCTATCTATCATCTACCTATCATTTATCTATCTGTCTGTCTATAATCTATCTATCTATCTATCTATCTATCTATCTATCTATCTATCTATCATCTATCTATCTATCTATCACCTATCTATCTATCATCTACCTATCATTTATCTATCTGTCTGTCTATCATCTATCTATCTATCTATCTATCTATCTATCTATCTATCTATCTATCATCTATCTATCCATACATCCATCAGTGCAATTCTCAGCATGCAGCAGATACTTGGTAGATGGTAACCACTGGCATTGTTGCTGTGGCTGCTCTGCTCTGGAGAGCTGGTGAGTTGGAATGGAATCCACAGAACCCAGGACCTTGGGTGCCCTTAGAACCAAAGAAGAGGAAACACTGAGAGTGAGCAAGGGCTCCCTGGCATCCTAATTAGATGGCTAGGGGAGCCCACAGAGCAGGTGGGCTCACAGAGCTGGGTGGGGTGGGGTGCAGAGCCACAGCAAAGGATACTTCCATCAGTGCCACGATGCTCCGGCACTCATCCAAAGAGAACGTGTCCCCTGGAGACCCTGGGGGGAGAGAACAGGAAGGACGGCAGTGTCAAGGTGCGCTGACGCTGGACTGGCTCGGCAGTGGGGATGAGGTTAGGGCCGGTGGGCCCATGGGTCTGACCTTACCTGTTAGCAGTTCCTGGTTGAGAAGGCTCTGAAGCTGGCTGGCATCGATGTTCAGCCCCTGGTTCAAACAAAGGAGGAATGCAGGAACCCTATGGCAGGAGCCCAGGGCACACCTGGCCGACTCTGTAAGAGCGCTCAGGTTTCTAAGCACTTGGCTTCCCTGAATGCCCAGCTCGCCTTTGTCAGGAAGCGTCCCTTGACTGCTCCAGGCCATGCTGATGAGTGTTCATCACACATAACCCTGTAGCTGTGTGCTCCCCATCTGCTTCCAGAAAGAGACTAGGAGAAAATAAGACTTCTGGGTGAGTGTGTGTGGGTGTGCGTGTGTGGTGAGAGAAAAGAAAAGCTCCAGGCATCTAGTCTAAGAGAACTGAGCACATTACCTAGCATTTATCTTCCCAGCCACCGGAACAAAAGGGGAGACAGCATGCTTTTCTTTGAATTAAAAACGGGAAGCAATTGAGGTTGAGGGGAGTGAAACTTCTCCTGGCCTGAACTTCTGGGGGTGTTAACTGCTTTTAATTTGCTTCTGGGGAGACTGAACAGCATTTGTGGTGGTGCCTTCCATGACGATTAAACAGAGACGCAGAGGTCCGTACTGAGCTGCTCGCTGCAACCCCTCATGCCAGCCACATTCTTCATTCCTCCTTGCTTTTTCCTTTGGGCCCAGGCTGCGCGAACAATTTGCCTTTGGGCTGCATCCTTGTTACCCCACGAGCCCTCTGAATGCCTGCCATCCTTCTTGTCCTTGGCTTTTGCCTGGCCCAAGGCTGGCACAGTTCACACAACCAGTCGCATCACTTTCTTCTTCCCACACCACTGAGACTAGTAATGGAAAAGGGCCCATGGCGCACAGCCCTTGGCAGCTACTTTTCTCCTGACAAGTCAAGGAGCTCTTTATAACAGTTTATTAAACCATTAAGAAATCCCCTGTGCACATTGGTGGCTTGGCAGGAAGAATGCTGTGATTTCTGAAACTGGCCAGCTCCCGGGAGGAATGATGCCGAGGCTGGTGGGAGGTGCCCGAGCAGGAGGAAAGGTTTCAAGGGGCTCTTGCCAATTGCTGGTTCAAAGACTGAAGAAGTACACCCGCCTCTATAATAGCCCCTCCCTTTCCAAGTTCTACATTCCATCCCAGGGGTCGCCCAGGTGGGGTGCCACTTCTCCGCAGGGACTGGTAGCCAGATCAGTTCTGGAAACACACGGCGAGAGAGGCTGATAAAACAACCCATGGAGTCACTCTCAGCCTCTGTGTCCTGAAAATGGCCTAGGAGAGGTTTCCTTCCTTCCATCGCCTGTCCCTGTGCCAAGTACATCTGCCGAGAATACGTGTAGAAGATGCATTTTGGGGAGCTGTTTTCTGGAAGACTTACCTGGATCAAAGGGAAAACAGCCAATATCAGATTTCTGGGGAAAGAGGCTACCTGTCTGGTACAATGAAGCACAAGGACCCCTCACTTAGATCTGAGACAGAGGCTTTATCCAAATTGGATAAAACCTTTAGGGGAATGGGAATGCTGAAGTCTGCAGAAGGAAGATGGCAGGCCCAGCCTGACCTTGGAGGCCTGGTCTCCCCTCTGTCCTGCCCCTTCAAGCCATCACCAGCCCATTATGGTGTTTCTGTTCTCATTGGTCAGTGGTAAGGCAAGGAAAGAGATAGACGCTCCTGCAGATGGGACGTGACCATTGACGCTCTCCAGCCCAACCTTGCTGCACACCTACCTTGAGTGCTCTGAGGTTGAAGTTGCTGCCCAGGTTCCTAGAAAATCAGGGAAACAATGTGACAAGCATGACCAGTGCACCCCTCAAAGGGGGCTTGCATATGGAGGGCATGGTGGGTACACTGGACATTCATGCTAAGGACCTCGTGGGGAATGCTGTAGGCACAGCAGGGTGGGAAGTGAGCTATCAGCAGACAGACAAGCATCATAACCACGTGCCCATTTTTGGGGACGGACATCATCTGGTCTTCTCACCATTTAGTAAATGGTTCCTTTCACCACTAGGCACCCACATGGAGCAATCTCTGTTGCCAGGATGACAGAAAAGCCTTGTTCTGTGTTCTGGCTCTGGTGGCACAGTGGCTGGCTGGTGCACTGGCCTGAGGCCTCACCCACACTCAGCTGTAGAGATGGCCTTGACAATGGTGGCAAATGCCCTGAGTCTACACAGCAGGGCCTGGACCTGTTGATCCCAGTCTTAACCACTGACTTGGCATCAAAGACCCTCCATGATCAGACTCTTTCATTGTCTTCATGGTATACCCCACATCCTGGTTATATTTCAGACGGTTGCCATGCATGCCATGTGCACACAGCTTCCTGTACATATGACTCACATCACTTATTCTTCAAGCCCTGTGCTCACCCACTTTTCTGGTTTTGCTCATGCTTTTTCCTTCTACCTGCATTGCCTTCCCCTTTAAAATACTAAATTATGGCTTCCACCAAGGACTAGCTCAAATGCCATTACCCACAAGAAGCCTTCCTCAGTCCCTCTTGCCAGGGCTGGATCCTTCCACTCTGTCCTCCCATGTGACTTTGCAAGGCCACTGGAGCAATGGCTCCATCCTGTTTGGCTACTTATTGGTTCATAGACTTTCTCACCCCACTTTGTGGGGAGCTTCTCAGAGGTGGGGCTCACACTCTATGTGCCACTGACATTGCAACGTGCTTTTATAACATGAAACAGAACAAGATATTTAGATTCCCAGAGGTTCTATACCTGTCACTCTCTGGCATCTTCAGGAAGATTCGGAGCAAGAACTCCACTGCTTTGTGCGCAGAGACGACTACCACATAGGTCCCCTGTGTCAGACTGAAGTACTTTGTGAGGTTGTAATTGCTTTGAGAAGTTATGCCCTTGTTGGGATTTCTGAACTGGTGAAAAAAGGTAGATGGCAGCCTCTCCCGGAAGTGCTGGAACTGGTGGAAACATGACCACAGTGAGAAAGCACCTGCGTGCCTGGCCCAGCCCCAAGCAGAGACCTGCCCCCTTCCACACCCCTCTGCCTTCACCAGAATGACAGGCCTGGGAGAGGGAGACAGTGCTTACTGTCTAAATGCAATAGAGTTTAGACTGTCATCTAATACAGATGCTAACACTGCAATGAATGCAAAGTAACATGACGTGGTTTTTAGCTCATTAAATCTAACAGCATCCTCGGTTTCTGCTTATATATAAAGAAGACTTCCAAGTAAACGAGTGAGATTGTTCCAACACTGAATTGCTTTTGGAGCCTCCAAAGCCCCTTCTGCCCTGGACCTTTTGCAAAGCATGCCTTGGATCATGACAGCACCAGAGTTAGACTCCTTCCATTTCCTCCATTTCATCTTGTCAGCAGAGTCCTGAATGCCTTCTCATTGGAGAATAATGAGCCCTGATCATTTTCCTTTTATTTCAGTATTTTTCTGAGAGATAAAACAATAAATATGAAGCAGTTCCTATTACTGGATGTCACATACATATTACCTAATAAAAACTCCTCACTAAATAAATTTTCCTCAATACAGTCAAGCATGGGGATTCCATTTAGAATGGCTGTGCAGCGTGAAATGATTATTTGTGAGCTCTACCTTGGGGAAAAACAGGGAGAAGGAGAGAGTTTCTTTTCCGGGGGTGTGGATAGGACTAGGCTACAGGATGAGAAAGGAGATAGGCCACTGCCCCAGGCATGCAGGGGGCAATCCCCAAGGTGATTTTGCTGATGTTAACAGCAGCCCCTGCAGGCTTGGAGTTTGACTTGCCTGGGCCCTTCTAGCAAAAGCAATGATGAGATCAGTTTTTCTCCAGATAGTCAGCACTGTCTTGTGGATCTGTGTGTGTGTGTGTGTGTGTGTGTGTGTGTGTGTGTGTGCACGCAAAAGTGTGCACATGGGGAGGCATTGCGTACAGAGGTATATGGGCATCATACCTCCTATAATCTAGAAGGTAGGGATTTCCCTGCTTCTCTGCTCTCCTGCCCTCCTCCTGCCACTGGACTCTTGCAGCCCTGTCCAGGCCCCCAATCCTTCAGAACAGACTTGCTCAATGGCAACAAAAAGTGTGAGTATGGTAGAGTGATGGGAGGTTCTTGGTCCAGCACTCAGAGGAGCCAGCATCAAATCACCACAGGGCTAGTCATTATTCACACACAGACCTGACCCTGTTGCTCTAGGAATGGGGCTCGTGCCTTTTCACAGATCAAGTCCTTAGTCCTGTTCTCCAGCTCTGGGAACTAGATCAACAATCTGTTCCTTCAAACTGATTGCTTTCTTGGAAACCCTTCTGGCTTCTGGGGACCCAAATCAGACCCAGCACTGTGGCTGCGCCACTGCTGCAGTGGCCTCCTTGATGCCTGCTTTCTGCCTGGGCTTCTGAGTATCCTCTGCTTGGAGACACCCCCTCCCACCCCCCTGCACCCCCGTCCTGGCCCCCGTCTGTCAGTTGGGGCATCCCTAGGGGGCGTGGAGTTGCTTCTCTATGGGGAACATGCTGAAGCTACTACTTACATGCTGCTCCCTGCCTTCCACCCTTGGTCCCCGGGGGCAGGTACCTCCCCTGCTGCAGTAGCTCTGCAGAGCCCAGGGCCCATGGAGGGGTCTGAGTGCCCATGAGGTCAGGTTTCCCAAATTCCATTTGTCCTCCTCATGCTTACTCATATTTCAAGTCACCCTTTCACCAATGCCGACCGAGAATACCTAATTAGGAAAAGGGTAGCAATTTGGTTATAAGAAGAGCTAGAGGACATGCCTTGAATTTGCCTTTGCAAAGCAAGGTATCCTGTTTATGGTAGATTTGGGGGCTGACAAAGAATATGAGAGGCTAAAGATCTGCCCTCTCCAAGGCACCCCCATTAGCCTTGCCTCTCATCTTAAATAAAAAGGATTCCGCTGCATCAGTCTTATCTACTGGAGGCCAGATGCCTGAGAATGGACTCAGAGTTGCAGCCCCTCTTGATGTCGAGCCAGCTCACAAGGTCCAACCTCCAGACCATCTGTTACAGGACATGTATCTGTTACAGGACATAACAAGACTGAATATGCAGCCTCCAAACAGTGAGAGATATGTCAAGGCCATGGTTTGGAGGAGGCTTAGCACCTCACCCACAGAAGGAACAGAAGCTCCACAGGCCCAGGAGGCAGTAGCGAACCATACCTGAGGGTCGACCTGTTGGGAAGAAGAAAGGTAGGTTCAGGGGCCCAAACCAAAACACAAGGGCAGTCAGATCCCAGCAGCCTGACTCAGGGCCCTGCATTCCTTCCTGCATGGTCAGCCTGTTCCCTGGCTCACCCGGGGGTGACTGGGAAGCATAACTCATTCCCTGCATGAAATCCTGAAAAAGGAAACCTAACAAATCAATCGTAGGGAGAATAAGGGGAGGGAAATTGAGAAGGAGACTTTCCCTTTGTCATCTCAGCCAAGTGTGGTCAATCTTCACGGCAATGATGGTAGAATCAGGAAGGAAAGTGAGACAGGAAGGAAAGAGAAGGCCTGGAGGCAAGACAGAACATGGATCAAATGTAAATTTCCCAACATCAGGAGCACCAATGAGAAATAATCTTCTCTTATTCCACCATACCATTGTAAAGTATGATGGGAATTTGTTCTAGCCCCTGGTGTTTGTAGGGAATGTATGTGTGCTTATGAATGGGGAAAGACCTACATTCCAGTCTTTCCGTGTGGCAGAAGGAAGCATTGAGGATTCAGTGCCATTTTTAAGCCATACCACCGTTAATAAAACACTTCTGTGTAATGTACTGGATTGTCACAGGAATCCTGCAAGTAGACACTAGGCTCCCCATTTTATGGATGTGGAAACTGAGTCTCAGCAGTCTAAGTAACAGAGGCAAGAATAGAGCAAGCTGTGTTGCTTCCTCTGTAATTAAGATCCACCACCAGGCACCATCTTCCATGGCTGGTGTGGTTCAGATCTTTCCCCCGCTGGTCCTGGGCCCCACCTACACATACTTGATTTGCCCAGCAGACTTCTCTGGAGATCACTAGTGAGCTGGAAGGAAGTGGAGAATCCAAGCCTCAGGGAGGGTGTTTGGTGTGAAGATGAAATGGCTTGTCTACCCTTGTCCTTTTCCTCTGTCCTGCCTCCTTCTTGCCTATTGGTAGACCACCTGTGTTTAGCTTGATGCAAGGCAGAGCAGTGCTCCCCTAGCAGCTGGGGAGTCACAGGCCCACACCCAGGCGAGAGACTGGATGTAGTTGTCACCTACAGCATTGTACCTACAAGCACCATGACAGCCCTGGAAACTTCAAAGAGCCTGGTTGCTGGCACGCACATGGCCTCTCAGCTGGTCTGTGAAAGGAACCCACGTGTCTCTTGAATAGCCAAGGTCTGGACAGTTCTTTGGCGTTTAACTCAGTTGGGATCCTGCAAGATCCACTAGGATCTCCAGGGAGCCTGAGGATATCTCAATCTGAGTGCCCCTTTGGGAAACGTGGGCAGCTGAGAAAGAATGCATCTCTGGCTGAAAAGTACAGAAACAGGTTTGACAGCATTTAAAAAACCTGCAATTAGGATCTTGCCAGGACTCCTGAAATGTAAAGACTTTGGGTAGATGACTTAACAGAAGGCTATTGTGTTGCCCAGCTCTGGGATACTAGACTGTAATGACGACGGGAACAGCATCCCCCAGGGCCGTGCACTGGGGCAGCCCTCATGGGCTTCTGTCTCACCAGAAGAGGGAAGAATTGGCTAAGATGTTTTAGTAGTCTTGTCTGATGCCAGCACTGTTCAGTCCTGGCTGGGTAGACCAGATCCCCCAATTCCTTCCCAGCCCTTCCCAACTCCTTTCCTTTTGTTCTTCTAAAGAGGTGAAAGCTGGGGGATTCTGAGGGTTCAGGGGCCTGCTAACCCTCGGGAGTTCAAAAGCAGGCTGGGATGCCACGAGGTGGGAGAGGAGGCTCAGTGGGTGGGGAAACCTGGCCTGGGCTAGGTGGCCAAGCAGATGCCTGCAAGCCAACCACTGAGCTAGGACTGGACTGTAGTCTGAAGAAAAACATAACTCCTAGCTTTATACCCAGGATTGTTTTTTTCCCCTTAAACTCCTCCCAAAGTTTAGCCATTCATTCTCAAAGTTTCATGTGCATAAGCAGCACCCAGGGATCTTAGTACAATGTGGATTTTCAGACTCTGTCTACAGACATTCAGAAGGTTTGGGGTGGTCCCAGGAATCTGAGTTGTTTCAACAGCCTGTTTTGGACCAGACTACTTTTTTAGTAACAGGCATTGGAACCTGCTGCATCCCTGAAGATGCTGACGAATGACATGGGCAAGAGATATGTCCCATTGAAAACTTGGTCAAACCTCATCTGGTCTCTGTCTGAGGTTTTCCTGCATATTTACAGAGTTGAACCAGATGAACTCTATAGCCTCTTTAGGTTTTATCTCTGAGGCTGTAGTTCAGTGAAGTTTCCCAACCTGGTTGGCTGCTCTCTCCACCCAACACACATACAAATGTCCCAGAGGGTAAGCCCTGAAGCCAGCAGCCTTACCTTGAACACATTGAAGGTGAGTGGAAATTCCTTGTTTTTTGTCCTCACATTTCGTGGCATGATGTTGAAGGACACGATGACATTGTTGCTTTCCATGTTCTCTGACGCACAGAAGAAGTACTGCATGTCCCTCTGATGTCCTTCGGCATGAGAAAGAGCTGTTACTGGAGCTCAGCTCAGCCCCTAGGACTCCTGGATGGGGCCAGGCTTAGACCACGGGCGCTCTGGGGAGTTGTGTTAGAAACTTTGGTTTTGTGCACCTGAGGCCTGGGTCCCAGTCCCCATGGTTGCTGATTATGGCACAAGGGTTTCCATTTTGGGAGCCTCAAAATGCAGTCTCCTCCGTTAAAAACCACTGGGGGAAAATGTTTCTTAAACTCTAAAGTTGAGGGTTATTTTTATAATAAGTGGAATTCCAGAGTCCTGAGGTATGCATGAGCTTATGTGTTGGTGATAACCTTCAGTGCCTTGAAATGATGTCAATCCCGCAAGTACCAATGGAGCCAGAGGAAATAGGCAGAGAGGCCAATTCATTGTCCTCTGCTACCCACATGTGCTCATCAAAGCCAGAGCAGGAGAGAACTAATGTGAGAACCATTAGATTCATCTGCATGAAAGAATGAAGATAAGATAGAGATGGATTAATACTCGTCAGAGGTTTGGGTCCAAGTTGGGAAGCTCCCAAAGGGAAATGGGGAGACGCAGAGGACCATTGGGGTCATAGGCTTTCTGTGAGGATTGAACAAGACGATTCACTGAAGTGCACTGAGCAGCACATGGCAGGCGCTGGCGCCCTTCCCTCTCTCCCTCCTAAGGAATTAGAATGGCCCCAGTGGGTAATTTCGGGTAGTTCACTGACATGTACTACATCAGCGAAGAGGGCTTTGCCCCTGGTGCGGCTCAGGAAGGTGAATCAGGAGATCTGCGGCCCAAGAGTGACTCAGCATTTTCGTAGAGTCTGCCTGTGGTCGTGGGTTTCCGCTGGTCCTGGGGACAAGGTTCCCTGACCAGCCCAGCAAAGAGTCTGGAGGTTGAAAAGAGGGATACCCTGGGGTTTGGGGTCATTCAAGCTAACTATTTGTAACAGGTAGCTGCCAAGGAGAGGGGATGCACATGGCTGGGTGCATACACACACACACACACACACACACACGTACACACTCATATATGCAGATATGTTGTTTGCAGAGCCCCTCCCATCAAGGACACGGAAGCATACTCAGGTTCATGTTCAGGGAGCTATTTCACTCATCCATGTCACAAATGGGTGTGGGAGGTGCATGAGAATATGTGACTCTGCCAAGGTCACCCTCAGCAAGGTTCACCTCAGAGGACCCCAAAGACAGGCTCTGAGGGATCTGCCGCTGCAGAGGACACCAGCCAACATGCAGCAGGAATGTGCTCCCTCGGCTGTGTGGCACTTTGTGCCTTTAAGGGGGCAGGCAGGGATTGCTGCCTCTTCTGCACAGTGGGGGAGGTGGAGGACAGAGAGACCAGCTGTGTTCCCAGACTCACAGAGCCAGTATGTGGCAAAGACAATTGGCTTAACCCAGGCCTTGACTTTTGTCCCGTTTTCTTTCCAAACTCCCCTACTGTCCCGGATAACTACTGAAGAGCAATGAGCCTGGTCTACTCCTGGGAGGTGGGTGGACAATGGAGAGCACGAATGGGCAGGGGAGGCACAGCTGAGATTCCCCTGCCCGCCTCCACCAGCAAGCATTTCCCTTGGAGAAGCACAGCTGTCCCTTTGGGCAGACAGATGCTTCTCTTTTCAGCTTCCATAGTCCAGGAGCCAAGACAGGGCTGGGCTTCCCTGGGACAGGATAATTACCAAGGTCATAACTTACCTGGAATGGCATGGTCCTTAAACATCATTTGGGACCATCTTTCAGGGGGCATGCTTCCACGGTCCATGCTGACTGGAAATTGGTTACATATAAACAGGGAGGAGAAATTCTCTTGGAAATCTCGACATGACATCCTGTTATAAACAGACACATGTCACCTAGTGTGCACTGGCCCCCAGGGGAGGGTTCCCATCCCTTCCCGGTACTTCTGCCTGTCAGCTGCAGCATCCAGTGACTTACTGCCGTCCTACCCAAAGACTGCCTCATTCTGGCTCATTCACTGTCAAGTGCACCTCTGCTTCCTCCAGTGGTTGGGAAGACAAGGACAGAGTCAGATTCTGGGTTCTGAATGCCCCTCGCACAGCTTGCAGGCTGGCTACCGTTTCTATCTGCTGTGGGTCCTTCACTGCTGGGAAGGCCGCCTTCCCCTGGGGCTCTCTGCCAAATTCATTGCTGAGGTCTTTATCAGAATGGAATGGATTCAACACCTAAAATCCCACCTTGTACTGTGATTAAAGTGGAGATACTGGAAATATTTTTCCTTTCTAATTTACATTTGTCTCTCTGAATCTTAATTATTTAGATCTAGCCTCTTTTCACACATGCTAAATTTCATTTAAATATGTTACTAAGTAAACCAGACAGCTCCTCAGAGAAATGTCCATCTTATGTTTTCAGATGGGAGCATACGGCTGAGAATGTGTTTCTAAAACATCCAGTCCACTGTAGCTGGCGGGTGGTGACCCCAATCGCTCACCCAGAACCCTAGAGTCAGGGTTGGGAGATTTACACTAAGTTGCTCTTTTGGAACTCATGCCAGGGGAGGCTATGGAGCTTCAGGGTCCCACAAGATGGCATGGAGGATATGGGCATGGTAGCCATGCCTTCTGGTTTCCAGGAAACTACTGATTTCAAAGTTTTGGTGTCAATATTTCCTATGACCACCAACACCTATATTTCTGGAAGTTCCAATATTTCAGAGCAGAAATATGTTTCACACAAGGAGGGAGCACGCAGATGATAATTTCCCATCCGAAACTTGTGTCCTGGTAATGAAAATAGCCCATGTCTACATAGGTCTCTGCGAAGTTAATCTCTGTTCTCACCAAAATTTAGGGGAAGGGTAGGATCGAGGGTTTGGGCAATAGTTAGTGACTGTAAATGTGATTTTAAAAGAAGAGTAAATACCAAAACTCGCCATCATCCTTATTCTCATGCAGCTGGCCTTTCCGCTGGCTGTGGGTTTCCTGCCACTCCAGAGACCTGAGCAAGGAGACAGACTGTCACGTGAGTGCTCCCAAAGCCTCATCGCAACCCCAGTGGCCTGGCAGGGGCTCTGTGCCCAGGTGTCCATTCGCTCCTGGGGTGCAAGGGCAGAGTGTCATTCTCCCCGATGACAGGATTCAATCATTCTCTGTATGCTGTTGGCTCCCAGACTGCCCCCAGCCTGATGCCCTTTCCTGAGCTTTAGGTGGATACGTGCTACAGCCCATCATGTCTCCACCAAAGTCCCACAGTGACCTAAAAACCAGCCTATTTGCAAACTCTCCTTACCCTCTGCTTCCTCCATTGCCCAAGCAAGAATACGAGGGGCCATTCTCTCTCTTGCACCCACACACCCAAGCAATCATCAACTATCAAAGATTTATTGATTTTACCTCCTAAACCCCTCTGAAAGCCCTCTACTTACTTCCATCCCTACCCCTCTTTTCCTGGTTTGGGGACCCTCATCTCCCTCCTGGGCTTCTCACTGGTCTCCCCAGCCTCAGGGCTGCCCACTTTCCTATCCTTTCTCCACACTGCCATCAAAATGATCTTTCTCTGACCGAAGTCTGATTAGGACCTTTTCCTGCAGAAAGCACATCAGTGGTTCCCTTTCACTCTCAGGATGAAGTTCAAACTGCTGAGGCTGAGCCTCGGCCTCTGCCTGCCTCTCCAGCATTTTCGAACAGCTCTCCCTTTCCCCATCCCACCCACTGCCTGAATTGCACATGCCAGCAATGATGAATGTCTTCATTTCTGTAAGAATATAACCTGTCCTCCCCCTGCCCCCTGGGCTTCACCGGGATGCCCCCTCTGTCTGGAATACTCTTCTCCTGTCAGTCCTGTAGCCTGATATCTTATACTTGTCTTTCCTCCTGAAAGGCCCTTCTGCTGGGAAACCTTGCTCGTCCCCGTGGCATCCCCACCCCACCTAGCGTGGTGTCCCTCCTTTGAATCCCATGGCACCCTGCACCACTCCTACAGCAGCACTTTGTAACCTGTGCTACTAGTGCTTGTTTATTTCTTGCTGTTCCTCCCGAGGCCCCAAGTTCCATGAGATCAATGGGCCTTGTTCACTATTAGACCAACACAGGGGTTTAACACAATGCCTTGGCATTCGTAGACATACAATCATTTTTTTGCCTGCTTAGTTAATTAATAATTAAAGCTGCCCACTTCATTAGAATGTGTTCCAGAAGCTACTAAGATGCACGGTGAAGGAGACCTCACAGGCAGAAGGGAGCAGCTGCTGTTTCCTTCAGCCTGTTCTGCAAAGTGGAGGCTCGCTCACAGGCAATGGGCTCTGGAGACGCAAAAGTGTCATAGGCTCTTTCTCTGGGAGTGGCTTACATGAGGGCTTGGGTCACCTCTGTGCTGGAAGAACGAGGCGGGGACCACCACTCAAGATTCTGGCTGCAGGCTGAGCCAGTCAGATGTGTTATTGTAAAATGGCAATTGTATAATTAAGTGATAATTACATTTTCTGCAGTGTGTAAGGGAAAATAAATGTAGTGTAAATCAATATGCTATCGATTCATGCAAGTTTGCCTTTAAGTGTGTGCGACTGAAATTTCAATTATGGCTGAGATTAGACAATTCTGCTCTCTCTATCCATCTCCGCTCCTTGAAAAGTAGGAGGAAATTGACCACCTGCAATGGAGCCAGTGATTTTGTGTCCCCGTCACTTCCTTCCAGCCTGATTCCTGGTAGGAAATGGTGAGCCAAGCCCTCAGCCAAGGGACATGATCCTTCAGGGTCGGGGCTGCCAGGTCTGGCTCCTGAGTCCCTGCTCTGCACACACCTCCCCCTGTTCAAAGGCCTCTATAAGTACCACACCTGTGGGGTACAAGTCCACATTCTAAGCTGGTCTTGGGCTCTTTGGCCTGAGCTGTGAGCACTTCCTGGCTTCCTCCGCCTCAGGCCAGTTTGTGGGCCATGAACACACTATAAATGTTCCTGACTCCGCACAGTGGCTACACCTCCCCTCTTACCTAAGTGATCTCTTCCAAAGTGAGGCATACTTAATTTTTTTGGTTGAACTCAAGTTTAGCTCCGTCCATGAAGCTTTCCCTGTACATGCCCGCCCATAGCAAGCATTGCTTCGCTGATTTCCACTCTTCCTGTTACCTTCACCAGTTATTTGATACTCAGCGTGGGAGATGTGGGCAAAACAATGACGCATGTGAATTTACTGTCTTCCCTCCTTCCCAAGGGAATGTGTCACTGACAATTGGCCTGCCTCCCCTCCCACCCCCACCAACCAACCAGGGACTCTGGGACTAACCACTGGGCCAGCCTGAGGTAATGACCGAGAAGGAGAACTAGAAGAGGCCAGAAGTAGTTAAACTTTCCATTGCAAAGGACAGAGGATACCCCTGGGGGAGAAGAGAGAATAGAGGCAAGATAAAAGGGGGAAAGGGACAGTGAGTGAAAACACTGTCCAGCGGTTCATGGTTTTGGGAATTCATTCCCTTCTGCAGAGGGGATTCAGCTGCCCTGTTCTCCAGGGGGCATTTGAGGTCACACCAGCTTTATTCTAGGGACTCGAGGCACTTGTTTCCTGCCTCCGTCTCCCCCTCGCTGTCCCACCCCTCTGGCCCAGTGTACCTTCATCTCACATTTGCTGAGTGCCCACGAATGCAGGCGCACAGCAGCTGCTGGGGCCCACCGTCCCTGCCACAGCCTAGCCTGGGCAGCAGGCCAGGTTCTGGGTGGCCTGGAGGCTGGGCAGGGTCACTGTCTTACTCTGTATTTGCCTTCCAGAACTCACTTCTCACTGTATTGATTTTCACTCTTGGCTGAACACTTTGCGTCTCCTCTCAGCTCATGTTCTCCTTCCCACCTCCCCCGACAGGGACGCCACTGTGGCCGGTCACCGTGTCTCAACACTTTTCATGGATCTGCACAGGCCCTCGGATGATGTGACACGTCTGGGCCTCGCTGGCTGCCAGAGGAGCAAGTAACCTGCCGCTGGCCCCCTACCCCTCTCAGGACTGCCATCTCCTCAGTCAGCAAGGGGCTGGGGACCAGGGATCAGTCCTCCTGGCAGCTGGGAAATGCAGCCCAGCGCCCCCAACCACTGACCACATAGCCGGGTCCCCACTGGTCAGCCAGGCCGGAGACCGGCTTGCTGGGACATGACCAACAGGGACAGCAAACCCCACTTAGTCCCATTCACTCCTACCAGGACAAGATGCTAATCTAGGCACCAGGTCCTGTGGGAGTCCAGAGCACTGGGGCAGGATGGACTGCCCAGGTGGACTCAGTGAAATGATCAGCCAGACCTCTGCTGAGGTGCCCCAGCTTCCCACAGAATGAAGTCTTCTCCATCCTGATGACATGGCATTGTCAGGATCAGAATCCCATGAGACCCCTTTATGGTCCAGGGCTCCTTTCTCCATCTCTCTCTGCCAAGTGGAACTTGGCTTCTGCCTTAGCCCCCCTACTGCTGCCTTTTTAAAATTAATGCTGGGTATGTGGGTTCACAGCTTTAGAATGTGATCTTCAGGAAGACAGACACTGGGTCTTGTCATCTGTATATATCCCCCAGCACCCACCTAACACCATGTACTTAGAACACAGCAGGTATCTAACAGATGCTCGGCAAATGGCATCGTGGGAGTGTTGAGACGGACTGACAACCTTACCTAGGTGTGAAAGGCACAGGCCTGCAGCGAGACGCATGGCCGGTGAGAGAGATGCCGCCTTTCTGGGGCAGATGCTCTGCACACGGGGTCTCTGGGAAGGATAGAGAGAGGCTGTCAGCAGCCTTACCCATCTCTCCAGCGACCTCTCCATTCAGTTTTGCCCCAGGGGTTCCACAGGCGAATGAGATCTTCCCAGCGCCTCCTGTACTGAATCTGTGAAGACGAACAGAAAAGGAAACTGTCAGTGTTCCCCAGCCAAAGTCAGCAGAAGAGGGGCTGTGAATGCAGCTCTTTTTACCTCCAAGGACTAATTTAACTTCTGACCTCATTTGGCTGCAGCCAGAAAAAAAATTGAACGGAAAAAAATCAATGTCTCTGGGCTGCCTGTGTGGAGTTGGAATGAGATAGAGGAGAAAATGGCCCCTCTTTCTGCTCAGCACCTCGAAGGGTAGGTGCAACTTAATCATTCTGTGGTGGCATCCTAGAACTCAGCCAAGCTGAGATTTAATAGCAGATAAACAGCATGAGATGTTGCTGCGGGCTGCAGAGGGGAGATCTGTATAGGACCCAGCCTCCTCCAAGCCCCGTTGCAGCCCGCATCTCTATTCCACGGACATAGCTGCTTCCCAGCAGCCTGTTGGGAGATGTGCTGGGGTCTCTGCAGTGCTGAGCAAGGACAGTAGAGGTGGCTGATTTCACAAGACCAGGATGGCCTAGGAACTAGCTGAAGCTAGCCCTCCTCAGCCGGCACCCTGGCGCTGCACCACGTCCCATCACCCTGCCTCCATGGGTGACAAGCACCTCATGGTCTGACCATTCCTTCCTCCTCTGGGGACCTTATCATCACTCACTCCAGATATGGAGCACGTTTATTCCTTCAGACCGCTGAGGCCAGAGGACAGGGCTGTTGAAAAGTTACAATGAACAGAAACAGCCACAATCTGTGAGCATACATTCTGGGGTCCAAGGGCCCTCAGCCCTGTGGGAGGAATTAGCAGATGACTGGGTTGTAGCTGTGCTATTGCTCTGTGCCAATATTGTCTGAGGAGACAGACGCCTGGAGGGGGGAGGGGAGGGGCAAACTCGGTGATTCCAGGTCAGAGGAGGTTGAGAAAGCCCCCGAGGAATGTCACCATATATATGGAAAAGGAACCCATGTTGGAGGCGGGGCACAGAGCCAGGAGCTGGCTGAGTGCTCGACATGCATTACATCTTTCAATCCTCCAGGGCAGATGTTCATACAACCCCTGTTTTGCAGATGAGGAAACTGAGTGTCAGAGAGATTAGGCAACTTTCCCAAGGCTACAGAGTAAGTGGCAGAGGAAGAATTCTGACCCCAGCCACTGTCAGTCTCTACAGTCCAGGACTTCATTTTGGACTGTGGAATGGGAACAGGATGCAGCTGCTCCAGGGCCCAGCCCATTCTCAGATGTGCCGCAACCCCAACCTTGATATGACCCCTGGGCCGTCTGGCCAAGGCCCATGTGATCACCGGTAGGGCAGTGCCGTGAGGAGCAGCACAGTCAGACCAGAAGCAAAGACCGTGGCTTGGACTGGGTTCTTCTCTGTCGCCTTCTATCCGGCTGGCTCTGCCATGGAAGGTACTCTGGCTTCTCATGTCACATGGGATGGGGGGTGGCTCTTGGCACAAACCCGGGTTTCCGGCCCCTCTCTGCCCCACCCCAGGCACTCTCGGCCTTGCACACATTGTCTTATTATTAAACCCCAGCACCTGGCAGAGCCCATGGAGCAGGGATGTGAGAAGTGGTCGCCTGGTGGCCCGAGGAGCTTGGTGAGCCAGCCTCAGTGCCTAACAGCCAGTCAGGGCTCGGGGGAGAAGAGTGGCCAGTGACTAGGAGGGGCTGCAAGCAGGGCTAAATGAGGCATGCAGATAAACACTCACCCCCTTGCCCAGGGGAATCACGACTGAGCTAGGTGCATAATAAAAAATGCCAATTTCATTTATCTTCCTGTCTGTGTCCCCCCCGAGGGAGGATGAGCAGATTAAAAAGCAAACTGCATTTATGAGCCAGTTTAATCTTAGCACTTGTGGTCAGAGTTATAACCTCCTTTTTCTGGAGGAGGAGCCTTTAACCAAGCCAAGATCTTGGGCCCTTGTCTGGCTGTATCACTCTTTCTGGACAGTCCTTATTGGTGACCACAGGGCCTTGGCCAGGTGGCTCAGGGTCACATTTGAGACCAAGGTCACAGCTACATCTGAGAATGAGCTGGCTCACTTGCTTCACTCTCCTGGCAGCTGACTGTACCCCTGGCCTGGTTGGCTCTCTCAGAAAGGGTACCACTGGGCAGCAGTGATTTAGGTTTTCTGTCCTAGAATAGGTTTTCCTCAAATGTGTTCTCTTTAATAGCAGTTCCACAGGGTAATAGCTATTCCTAGGAAAAATGGTTTCATGGCTAATGGTAAATTAAGACCAAGTTGTACTTGTATCATTAATACAGGCCTTCTCAGAGCCTTTAAAATGCTAATGTCCATTGTGAATCTCCAAGAAGGGGAAATGGTGAACAGCATTTTCCAAATGTACTTGGAGAACTGCTTCCACAGAGCATCTCACCAAGCTGGCACATCTTAGAGCACATGTTGAGAAGTGCTGGCAGCCACAGAGCGGCAGGGATGGGTCACTGGCTGTAGCAGAGGAGGTCTCCTTTTCAGACTGCTCAGTGTACTAAAAGGCCAACTCAAAGTGTGTGCTGTCAGGGAGCAAATGTTTGGGCTGTGAGCAGAATCCGCATGTGCCCAAAGTCCTACTCCCAAGTTCACATCCATGGCTCTGGCCCTAGGTGTTCACATGGTTGCTCTGTAGCTCGGCAGTCACTACCATCCCCATCCCCAGAGTTCCATGGGATTCACAAGTCCCTTCTCCCTGTGTTCAGGGGAGAAACAAAAGCTGTCTCAATGCATAAAAGTGCCGTGCCCAGGAACGGCAGATACGTCACATAGATACCACGGCTCCTCTATTCCATGCCCAGCCCAGACATCATCCACTAATCACAGCTCTCTTTCCCCAAAGCTGGAGGCAGTGCTAAAGTCTTGTCAACACAGTAATCCAGGCAGCATCACCGATTGATCAAGGCTGGTACACAAAAAAGCCATTTGCTCTCCCTGGCTTAGACCCGTCCACCTCTGGGATGTAGGTACTAAGGGGAGCAGTCCTTCATAAGGCCATTCGTACATGGCCGGTGTGATGATGGTACTGGCCATCCCCACTGAGAACTCAGAGGACTTGGGAGAATTCAGGGGAAGAGTCAGAAGGCCCTGTGACTGGGATCTCTTCTGGCCTGGGTATGTCAGGGCTTTCTCTTCCTTGCTTGGCAGAAATATATTTTGAGCTCTTCAGAAGTGTCCTATGATGGAGCATCAGTGATGTCACCTTCATGGCCAAGGACAGAGGCATTCATTCACTCATGCAAGCGCCCTCATCCATTGATCCAACCAGCATTTACTAGGTGCCTACGCCTACTGTCTCCCACGTGCTGTGCAGAAGAAACATTTTGTTACTGATTTCCTGAGGGAGATAGGCAGGAGACAGGAGATATTACCTCTGTTTTGTGGGCTGGAACGTTCACCAAAACCTGAAACAATGGGGCAACTGGCCTTAGGTCAATGGACAGGAGTGACAGATTGATACAGAGAGAGAGAGAAGACGCAGTCCACGGGAGCCTTACCTGCTCCGCATGGGTCACCGTGTAGGCGTGCTTATTCACCAGGCCGTTCTCCAGGACCGTGGCCTCTTCTGTCAGCTTCAAGGGAGAGAATCACACTGAGCTGTCAGTATTCTTTAAAGAAAAAGACATCCAGCTGTGCCATGGCTGGAAGGAAACATCCCACTGGCTCACCCTGGAAGGGCATGTTCTTGGCGCTCTTTTCTAGAGAGGCAGGGTTTGAAGGCTGCTGCGATTTCATGCCTCAAGAGACCACCCAGTTACAGATGGAACCCCAGCAAATCCTGAGGACGTGGCCCGCCTGCCTCTCCAATCGCTCCTCATCAGTGAGACACAGCACAGCACGTGTGTGCTGGGCATTGGGTGGGAGCTGGGAATACACAGCACCCTGTGCTGTAACTGGGGTCTTCAGTGCATCTTAGTTTTCGGATGGCATTTCAGATTAGGGATGTGTGACTCAGTGTGCACATGTTTAAAGAGGGGAGGCAGCTCCCTGCTGTCTCAGAACAGACCCAAATCCTCTGGAAGGTTGTCCAGGCTTTTCAAAATGGGACATACTGACCTTGGGATGCTGCCTTTTGAGTTACTGAGAGGCAATGGGTCCCCCAGTCACCCTGGACCCCACTGCTCCTGCTCATGGCAAGCACCAGGCCAAGGCTTTGCAGTGTGGCAGCAGCATGTGAACCCCTGCTCAGCCACATATTGGCTGCGTGATGACAGCTGGCGCCCTCTATCTAACAGAAGTGTCCCGCTGGCAGCCTATTTCCTGCTCTGTAAGTGAACTCTGCACCCTCTATCTTGGAGGGAGGGCTGCTGTGAGGGTTAACTGGGGTGGCCTCACTAAAGCACAGCAGTGCTCCCTGACGGCTGCTCGGCCACTCCCCTTACAAGACGAATGGGCCAGGGGTGGACACTCCCGCGTGAGGAAAGGCTTGAACCAAGGCACACGCTTCCTGCGTACTCACCCCCGGCGGGGTGGCGCAGGTCATCAGGGAGCCTGCCTTGGCCGCTGTCTTCACCACCATCACCAGGTCAGAAGAGGAGGAGTGCAGGTCAACGCTGGTGACCACCCCTCCCGTGAGGTCCACCAGGGCGTCAGGGAGGTAGCCGTAGTGCAGGTTGAGAAAGGACCCGTGGAACCTGGGTGGGGGGGAGTCAGACCAACTGCTGGGCGGCCTTTGAGGAGTCACTGCAGTGCAGGACGACCTGACCCACCCCCAGACTTACCAGCTTCCATTCGCCCAGCTGGCGGCTCCAGCAATGGGCCACCCTCCCCACCTTCCTCCCCGGGGCAGCCCCACGACTGGCAGTATTGTGTAGAGGCTAGCAACACAGGTGCTGCAGCCACAGGCCACGGCTGAATCCCAACCTCTCCACATATTTAGCTGCTTGGCCTCTGACAAATTACTTAACCTCATGGGACTGGGCTTAACATAGTGCCTGGCACATGGCAAGACCATAACATTGGATATTATGATAATGAATATCTACTGTTTCCTGTTCAATTAACAGTAATGGTAAGTACTGTGTACAGGGTACCATGCTAGCCACTGAGCATTCAAAGATGGGTGAGACCAGGGTCCTACTTGCAAAGGGCTCAGTCAATGATTCTGATGCCTGAGGTGGCTACAAGCAGCCTCTCGTCCTCACTTTGTGCAAAGCTTCATCCAGAATCCCCTTTCCCGTTCTCAGAACTAACCCACTCTCCCAGAATCATCAGGGAAATAAGTTGACTTTACTGAGGGTAACAAGTCTTATATATCCCTCAAAGCAAACCACCTAAAACCCTACCTGTTCCCCAGAGCACCCCTTCCCGCCCTCAACATGGGGTTTCTGCTCCTGGACCCACAGCCTGAGCAGTGCCTGGCCTTACTGCCCTTATCTTGCCTTCCTCCCAATTCTGCCCCAAACCTCAGGAGACCCTGTCACTTGCTAGGGAGGCAGATGGACTCCAGATTCAAGAGCCAAAGTGCATAGGTCTCACTGTGGCTGCCCCTCTCACGAGCTCTCCACCTCGGGCGGGAGGCTGAACTTTCCTGAGTCTCCCTTTGCCCACCTGGGGAATGGGCACGGAACAGTAGCTGCCTCCATGGGCCAAGGGGAGGGTACTGCCAGCTAATCCAGTACAGCACTAACAGAAGTGTCCGGCTGGCAGAGGGAGGGCATGCTGCTGTCATTAGCAGGCACAGCAAATCCAGCTCCAAGCTTGCCTCTTGCTTCACAACAGTAGGACCCACTCTCCTTCCAATGACCCCTCACGTTTCTTTTGCCTTCCTCGGGTGTGTGTTTGCTGAGATGCATGGATCACCTTGGCACAGACAGGAAGTGCCTGGGGGCCCAGGGAAGACTTCCAGGGTGGGAGGCGGGGGAGCACATTTCTGAGTTGAATTTTATGCAGGTAAGGACAGTGGGATGGGCATTCCAGGGAGGAAGAATTAAATTGGGGAGGCCCCTGGAGCCGGAAGAGCATGGAGGAGTGGGGTCTGTGATGGGCTGACTGGCACTCCCTGGAAAGAAGGTAGATTGATCAGTGACCAGGAGAACCACGAAGCAGGGGCCACATAAGGTCAGATTTGTGGTGAGAACTCAAGTTCTTGTGAGTGGGGTAAAATGGGAAGGTTCCAGAGGATACTCACTCTAGGCAGGCAAACCCACAAAGGACATGGAGCTGAGGCCACGCTGGGCAGGAAACCCTGCCTCGGGGTGTCAAAGCTGCCCAGTGGGTGTCTTCCTCACCACTGTCCCTGTCACTCAGGCTTCTCCCCAGGGACCTGAACACCTGTCCCTCATGGGCTGGTGGCAGTGCACTGTGGCTTTCTTTCCAGGGATACCCCACCGTGCTGGGGCAGGGGCCCGGATCTATGCCCGCTGGTCTAATGGGATTGGTGACCTTGGACAGACCCGTCTCCATCCTGTCCTCTGCCTTCCACCTGGTACCAGTGGGGCTGACTGGATCGGCTGTTGGGGCTCCGCAGGCACCCCTTTCTCACTGTACCGCCACCTCTGCCATTCTCTCCTCCTAGGGATCACCCAGAATCCACAGAAATTCACTTCAGAAAAGATGTTACCAGACACTCACTCTAAGCAGGACACTGTCCCAGTCACAAACCCCATGGATGGCTTAGAAAATCTTTTATTAAAGAAAGCTAAGCATACACAGAACAAAAAGGGCTATTCTACAGAATCCACATGCCATGGGATCCACATGCCATGAGACTGACTGATCTCGACTTGTTTATAAAACTGGTTCTGAATCTTATCTTCCTGTCTCTCCCCCTTTCTGACCCAGGGTTACACCTGGTACTACACTCTTATCACTGGGGTGTTTGCTTAGTTAACTGCAAAGCCTCCCTTTGATACCATTCATGCCCAGTTGGGTCTGAATGCCTGATTCTCTTGATTTCCCGCATGTATTCTGGCTCTGGGTCCTAGATAAAGAGGGTTTTGCTGAGGGCAGTAGAAATTCTCAAAGACCAGAGTTGTGGAACCCACCGCCCGGTTCATCAGTGTGACCTCCTGCACTGCAGCTGCCCCTTCCTGGTGGTCCACTCAGAGGTCCTCCCTGGCTTCAGATCGGGCTGCACCAGAGCCACTCCAGAAAAGCAGCTGGTGAGCCCTATCCTGACACTTCAGGCCCACTGCCTAAGGGCCTTGTCTGGTGTCCTGCGCCCATGCCAGACAAGTGAGGTCACTACAGAGACACCCAGTGCACGGGGAATGGCCCTCGCCAGCAGTCCCCTCTCTCGGGGGCCTCTCCACAATGCCTACAAAGCCTGGCCCAACAGCAGCTGGGTGTTTTGACAAGGAGCTATCTCTCTGCTTCACAAACATGAGCTCACAAATGCTGCTGACGCTTCAGGAACTTAGCAACTATTCTTAGCCCCCTTTGCTGACAGGAAATAGAAAGGAATGGAAAGATAGAGAACACGGTGTTTGTCACACCTGTGACTATGCCATGTCACCAGAACCCAGGAATTCTGAGAGAGCCTTGTTTGCATCCCTCTGCTTCAGCCTCATTTAGGGGAAATGTCTATCTGCCCAGCAATGATATGAGAGAGGGAAGAAATCGGATGCCTAAATCAGAGCCAAAAAGGATGTTGAAATGCTGCAATTCTTAACTGCAGAGATTCCATAAAAGATGATGTGCAGCCAACCAGATCTTGTCACCCAATCTCCTATTTTATGACCTCTAGAGGAAAAAAAATCTGTGTGGATTTTTTTCTTTCAAACCTGACTGACTTGACCAATTCATTTCCAGTCTCTCCAGCTACAAGGATATTTCAATGTTTGGGATCCACATGTTCACCTGGCCTTGTCTACACCCTTGGAGGAAAAGAGGGTCATCTCCATCTGGACAGATGGCTTCTCCAGGTGTGCCATGGGCTCTGTGTGCCAGGCACTGAGTTCCAAAGAAGCAAAAAGATAAGTCCTTCCCTGGAAGGGCTGATGGCCTCAAGGTGTGACAGAGCAGCACGTGACTACGGAGAATGGTTCTCGCACTGGCTTGGCCTCCAACACCATGTGACCTTGGGTAAGTCATTTTTTCTGAGCCTCAATTTTTCTTCATCTTTCAAAGGGGGAGGTCGGATTCTACATTGACAGAGGTCCTTCCAGCTCTGATATGCTATAATTCTAGTTGATTCACTCCTGAGTTCTGTAACTTTCTTCTTTAGTTGGAGGGAAAAGCTCTTAAATAGCTTACTAGTTTGAAACATTTTATGCTCTGCTAGATTTCTTTCAGTGGTGGTATGTGGCTTCTAGGTCTAGTTTCCCATTTTCTTTTCAAGCTGAATGATCGCTTTAGGTTGACTCTTAATAAAAATGGGGTCAAAGTCATCATTTTATTCTGCAAACTTTCTAATTCTTCAAGTGAATGGCCATCCTCCTCCTTTTACATAAGGAACAAATGAGGCCCTGGAGTTGTGAGGGCTGAATCTATACTGGAAAGATAGTGGCAGTGTTTGTGTAAGTAGCTTAGAAGTGAATTAACCTCCCCAAGCATATGGATTGGTTCAACAACCTTGGCTGTTATCTGGGCTTCGTTCTCAGTGCTAATGAACAGCTCTATATGACACTGGAAATGAGCAATGGCTTTAGTTTTTCACAACTTGGCTCAAAAGAAAGAACGCAAAAAAAGAAAAAAAAAAAAGACTTATTGAGATGGATGGCTGTTCAGATTGTGGCCTCCAAGAAGACAGGGACTGGGGGAGTCTGCAGGTTTGTTACGCTTCCTCAGGGGCTAGGATGGGCTCAGCATGATCTTCAGTCTTGCTAAATGATGTCCCCTAGTCAATAGCTAAAGACCTCAGCAAATTCAGGCTAGCTACTTACACCTGCCATTACATCACTATTTGGAGTCTTGGTTATCCAAGCTGTAAAATGAGGGGTTGGTTAAGACAATCTTGGGGAACCTGACTTGGTGATACACTCTACTACTCATTTCTCCTGAAAGGTGAGGTCCTTTAATCTCCTAGAATTGACCTCTAGCCCTGGTATGTCCCTCATCTGTGTGGGTCTCTATCTTACACATAAATGTACTTGCACACACCTACTTAAGCCAGTCTGAGACTCTCTCCCCCATGCCAAGCACAGTTGCTGGCCTATGACCAAATGCCCAATAAACATCTGCTGAAGAAAAGCAACCCAAAGAGTCCAAATGAAACATGTGAATTAGGGTGTTTATAAGACTTTGGGTTTGCTAACATCAGAAGGTAGTCCCTGATTCAAGGTGTTTGGGTCATATCACCACGAGCAGCTCCTGCCCTGCCCCACATATAAATGCAATCCCAGCAGCCACCCCAGGTCCCCAGCTGCCCTGACCTCACTTTGAACGGCCCTGCCACTAGGTCTTAGCATGAATCATTCCCAATTTTGGGGATGCCTCCCCAACATATCTTCTCTCTCCTTGCTGAAATTCTACCCATCCTTCAAGGCCTCACTTCATGCCACTGACTCTATACAATTTCAGGCTGACTTCCTGTGAATCAGAAAGTCAAGATTGTTTCCTCTCATCAGACTTTAACCATGATATTATATTTTATTTGGGCCCTTAGTCCAGCCCTTGCAATAATATCATTGTTAGTACATCCCTGTCCAGCCCGGCCCCAACCACCCCTCACTATGTGCTGGTGGGTTCCTCCCAATGCCCCCCACAGCTTCTACACAGTGGCCGTTTATGGAGGACACCCAGCTGGGTGGCCAAAGCTCTGGTGCTCCCAGGGGCACTGCCTGCATCTGGCAGAGCTGCAGAAAGTCCTGGGGCCAGCTAATGGGGAGCAGCTGTCAGGGCAAACAACTGGGCAGGCAGGGCCAGCACTGAGGCCCTGGGCTGAGCACTGGGCCCATCCTCACTTGGCGTAGGCTTTCTCCAGCAAGCAGGGCCAGAACTCTTGGTTGCTGCGAGGATACACAAACAGGTACTCCTTGTTCAGGACAGGGAGGCGATCATCAACTACCACTTCCACCCACTGGCCACACCGCCAGAACTGGAAGAGAGATGAAGATATGCCTCAGTGGAGTTGGGGCAGGAGGGAGCTCTTGGACCCCCCACCCACACCAAAAGATAACCACTGTCACCACATGACCTCCACAGGGCAACAGTGAACACTATGCAGAAAAAAATCCCAGCCCAGGCTGGCGGACAGGGGACCAGTGTGTAATCTCCACAGACCAATGAGTCACACATAGAGTTAATCAAGGAAAATACATGGAGGGAGGAGACCTGGGTTCTCGTTTGACTTTGCCACTAACTCTGGCCTCACTTCGGCAAGTCTTTTGTGAGCTTCAGACACACATGAGATTCCGGCACATCTTATATGCAAAATGGCAGTAGGTGGACCAGATGCCAAACAACAATGGAGGACAGTGGCTACAGAGTGCTGTAATGGGGAGGGAGCGCCTGCTGGAGGCCAGGGGCTGGAGGGAGGACGCAGGGTTTAAGTAGGTGATTAGGAGACAGGAAAGGCATCCCAGATGGCAGGGAGAGTGTAAGCAAAGGCCTGGAGGCTGAAGGACGAGGATCGCTCACAAGGACCAAGTGGTTACAGCCTCACTCTGGCCCTCCTCTCCTCACATCAAGCGGCTGCCATCAGAGCAGCAGAAATGGAACTGGTTGGCACTGTTTCTGCTAAGAGCACAAACGAACCAGATGTTTCTCTCCAAAACAGACTGTTTCAGTCTTCAACATTCGACTCTTAATGGTTCACCTGGGGACATCGCCAAATGAGGAAAACTTGTATCAAAGCCAGCCTTTTGGAGGTTCTTTGCTGGTCTCCCCATGCTGGATAAGCATCAGGGCCTCCAGCTTCAGGCCTGGGCCTCGACAAAGGCAAGTCTGTGACAGGTGGGCTCGCCTTTTTGTTCAGCACCTAGGAAAGTGCCTGGTGCCCAGTAGGCCACTAAGAACAAGTGAGTCCTGGGTGGGTGTGATCTATCATCTGCTCAGTGGTGATGAAAAAACCATCCACATGGCCTTTCCCACAATTGATATCCCAGGTGTTGGGCTGTTGCATCCAGCTGAGGACATGCTTTCAAAGTAGACAGGGAGACTGAGACAGAAATGTCAGTGGAGACAAAGCAAAGATGTTTTCCATCATTAATGAGCCAGTGCAATGCAGCTGGGTCTTGCACAGCTGAGGATCTGAGTCCCTGGTGTAGTAGTATGATGCATAGGTGGGTGAGGTGTTCTTCGGAGGGAGGTCATGAAACACATCGGGAGCACCAGGAAAAGCTAGATGTGGGGTACTGGGAGGACAGCCCCATCTGCAGTGCAGTTTCAATGGGATAGAAAAGTGCACTAAACAGTGTCCAGTCCGTGGAACTATGCCTGAGCCCTGGTTTTGCCTTTAGTTCCCTAAGCAGCACACACTGGGTGAGACACTTAATTCTCTGTGACTCAGTTTCCTTATCTGTTAAATGGTGGTAAGAGTAAAAACTACCCCATAGGTCTATGACCGGGGTCAGATGAGACTGAAAGTGAGATCCTAGTTTGGAAAGTAGGAACTTCTTAATAGCCTTTTTGTTCAGCACCTAGGATAGTGCCTGGTGCACAGCAGGCAGTTAAGAATGAGGGAGTCCTGGCTTGAATAAACTCCTCTGGCTGGTTTCCCCTCAGAAGTCACGCTCACCCCAATCTTCTCACACCAGTAATGCTAACCACATTTGCTCTCCCTATACAAAGGGAACACTAGACAGGGCCCTCATTCCTAGAAAGGATGCAAATGGCCCGACTGGTGGTCAAGGAGACCGCCAGTCTGCATTTCCTCTCTGGGTGGGGAGGGCTGGCATCTGGATGATGTCTGTGCCCTCCAGGAAGCATGCTGGTGCCATTTGCCTACACCCAAGTGCCTGGGGGAAAGTGTTTGGGGCAAAGCATCCAAGATGCCCAGGCATCAGGCTCTTTCTAGAGAGCAGTGTCCACACTCAGAGTGATAAGAAGAGATGTATGGAGGTGAGCACTCCAGCTATTTCTGGAGAACTGTGGAAATTTCTTTGCCACCCAGAAGGGCTGAGCATGTCCTGCCTGGGCCTCAAGTTGTCCTAACCACCTGTCACTCCACCAACACATGCCACCCTGAGGTGAGCTCAGACACAGGAGCCCTGCATCCTCCACCTCACTGCTCAGTGTGATCCTTGGACCAGAAGCAGCATTACCCGGGCACTTGTTAGAAGACCTACCATGCAAATAGTTGGACTTCAGGAGGAGAGAACAGGATAAAGGAGACACCCAGAAATAAAAGAGAAACTTAGCTGAATAGAACAAGGAAGTAGGACTTCAGAAGGAAAAGGCTCATTGAATTTCAGGCAAGATTAATTTTAAGAAGGCACCCAACTGAACACCTTCCAGAGAAATTTCTGAACACTAAGGAGAGAGGGAGCTTCTTACCAGCTGGCAGTTTGAAAGAACATGATGCATACAAAGTCAAGAACACAGATTAGCATTGGATTTTTCTTCTGCAACATTAGAAGCTACAAGACAAAGGAATAACATTTACAAGCTTTCAAGGGAAGGGGATGTGGTACAAGTGAAACATCATTCTTAAGTAAGAGCAAATGGAAAACACTCATGTAATTTGATGAATTTATTTGAGGAACTACTCCTACCCTAAAGAGGAAGAAATTAAAACAAGAATTTTAAGGGAACATGAAAGATGAAAGAAACAATGATGAGCAATAAGTTTTAAATATGCTTTGAATAAGAGACATAGTGAAAATGAAACTGATAATGAAGGGATGAGAAGAGCTATAACAGGGAACTGTAAATATCAGGAGGCTGGAGTGGCAGTTTAATACCAGATAAAGAGGAGTCCAAGGCTCAAAGTGTTAAATATAACAAAGAGGGATATTGTGTAAGCTTTATCCCAACAACCAGAGAGCAAGAACATAAAACCTCTGAAGAGGCACCAAAGAATATAGCAGGGAAAGTACAAAGCCAGAACATTTGAAATCTTACAGGAACCTGGCAACTATAACTTTGGAGAAGAATATCAATACAATTCTTTTAGAATTTGACAAATCAAGCTGACAAAAAATAAGCCAAGATAAAAGAGACAATTGCAGATAAGATTATCCGAAAATCAGAAAGCTTGATTCTATATATAAAACTTGTGACCATTGGATAAAAGATATACTTCTCATATGTCCATGAAGCATTTTTTACAAAAATTGTTGTGGACTTGCTCATAAATAAACCTTTAAATATTTTCTCCAAATGTAGAGATTTTATGAATTTCATTCTCAAATCATAATACAATAAATCAAAAACCTTACCACCAAAAGAGATTGCCTGCAAAACTTGAAACTAAAAACATATTATCTTAAAATTAATCAAAGAAGACATTTTATATCAAAACCTATAAATATAAATCTGAGAGGAAAATTTATAGTCTTAAAAGCTTTTATCATTAAATAAAGAATATCAAGTGTACACAGGAAGTACAATAACACAGGAATTAATAAACATAAATTGAAGTTAATTATATAGGAAACAAAACCCCAAAAGGAAATCAAAAGTTGATTTGTTAAAAAACTACTACAACAGATTGATTTAAGGAAAAAAGGAAAAATAAAAATACAACACAGGGATTGACAAAGTAGATTTAATCAGAGATTAGAATAAATTAAATGAATTTTCAGAAACTCACATAAACAACTTTTGGTCAATAAATACAGAACTATGTAAGAAAGAGTTGGTTTTCTTGGTGAAATATACATTTCAAGAATTAACTCCAGAAGGAATAACAGACCCAAGCAGATCAACAGCTATTGAACACATTGGAAAATTAGGGAAATCACATTTAAAAAAGAAGCAGGTCCAGATGATTTAAATATTGTCTATTTTACTTTCAAAGAACAGATAATATATGATTAACAATCATTACCTGAATTATTTCACATCAAAGTATATAAAGCTCAATAGGTTCATTTTTAAAAGCTAGCATAACTCAAACATGATAAAAATAACATAAATAACTAAAACAAATTCTGCCTGTGATATAGATGCAAAAATTCTAATAAAAGTTTTAGCAAATTGAACCAGCAGTATTAAAAGAACGGCAGAGTAGAGAAGTTACTAAAATCAAGAGAAGACAGGGCTTTGCTCCTGCCACTCTTATTCAAAATAGTGACGTTTTAACTAATGCAACAAGGCAAAAGAGCAAAATAAGTTCTATAAATATTAAAAGAGATAAAATTATCTTTATTTGCAGAGTATATTAGGCAACTAAAAAATCCAGACTCTACTAGAGAAAAAGACTAAAACTAATAAAGGCATTTTGTAAGATGGTTAGATTCAATATATAACAAAGAGTACTTTCCCTCTTTCCAGCAAGATCTAGTTTGGGGAAAATCTCATTCACCTTAGTTACAAACTTATAAAATAGTTGAGAATACATTGATCAGGATGGCTATGGTACCAATATGAAAACATAACTATAACATTTTATTGAAGGGCATAAAACTAGTCCTGAATAAATGGAAAGATATACCACGTTTCTGGAAAGGAGTAATTAAAATAATAAAAATGTAATTTTTCCAAATTGATACATAAATTTAATGCTGCTGCACTCTGTGTCACAGTGCCTTCTCTTTTTAATTAGACACAATGATTTAAAAATTCTCTTCAAAGAATGTGCAAGAATTATGGAGATATTTTTGAGGAAAGAATGACGAATAATGGAGAACTTATTCTACCAGACATTGCTCCTTACTCTAGAGCTACTGTAATCAAAATAGCAGGATTTAACATAGGAACAGACAGAGACAAAAGCTCAGTGATGTGCAAGGTTCTTGATCACAGACTTTTTTTTTGGTTTTTTTGGCTGATTGTTTCTTTCATTCCTTTTTATTTACAAGAAAATACTTTAACCTTCATCTCCCCTATGTGTTGTCAGATCAAGAACTCAAAGCCTTTTCTGGAGGTAGGCAGAGTAACTAACTCATAAGTGACTCTCCGATCTCAGGCTACCAGACCCTGATAATATGTAAGAATATTCTCCCTGTCTCACAGAGAACCCCATGTAAGGAGTGTCCCAGCAGGGCGCATACCCGGAAACGGAAAATCCCTGCGTACTGGTGTGAAAAGCTTTGGTCTATCAGGATCTTCTGCAGATGCTGTGGGCTCTGTGTCAAGGAGCCCAGTGCCGCCAGGAACCAGCAATCCGCTGTGAGGGGAAATAAGCCAAGAGAGGTCTATTAGACACCCCTGGAAGTCCCACCCCATGCATCTCACAGGTCTTTGTCACTAGAGTCTGTACTGCTGGATAACGAACCGTTTTTTTCTGTCTGAGAGACAAGTGGCGGAAGGACCCACTGGAGCCAGCTCTTTCCTTCCTATCTTCCAGCAGCTGATGCTTCTACTCAGTGCTCAGAATAAACTGTGCCCTTTTTCTCCCTTGTTTTGATACTTCCTCACCCTAAATGGCTCTACACACCCATTGCTGAGCTGGCTTGCAGGCTGTGGGAGGGAGAGCAGACAGTCTGTCCACAGCCACACTGAGGGTGCCTCCTTGCCTTGTCAGAAGCTGGGGCAGAACTCGGTGGGTCTGGGTGGGCACCGTCCTCCACCCTCTGTCTGGAGGCTGACTTCAGGCAGGCTGCCTGGAAGGGAAGCCTTCCCTTCCCAGGGCTGGAAGGGAAGAGGTTGAGTTCTTACCTGCTTTTCCTTGTCGGATGTCAAATCTGCTCACACCTTCCAGGATGAAATGAGGCTCAGATCTACCCTCTAATATATCCTTAGGAAAAAGGGAGAAAAGCCATGAACATCATCCATTCCTCTGTGTCCCAGTGTGGTGTCCAAGACATCACTCATTTCGTCTTTGAGGGATAGAGGTTAATTCTTAAATAGGTGCTTAAAATCTGAGCGAGGAAAGTTCCCCTCATTGTTTAGGTTTTATTGCGACCAGGAGGGCTGATGTCAAAGGAATATATATAACTGAAAAGACAGGCAATAAATGCATAAGCAAACGGTATGAAGAGATAACATAAATAAGGACTAAGGATCTTTACATCAGACAATCTACTATCCAGGTCCCAAAAGAAAGTGCTTTCTTAAGAGGTTATAAACAACCAAAAAAAGAATATGCTACCTTTATTAGAGGAAACTTTTATAAACATAATAAAACTTTCCTTGTGAAATGACATTTCTCAGAGTAGGTATCCTGGGCTCCAGGGTCAAGTCCAACTACGTGCTGTACAGGATGCCCATGACTCAGATCTTTGCTAACTCACAGACTGACTCTAGAAGACCCCAGTACCTCATCTCAGGAGCTGTTACTCAGCACCAGTCCTTTCCCAACCCCTAACACACATAGCACCTGCCTGTCCCAGAAAGGGGTTCACTAGGAGATTCTGCATGCTGCAGTTGTTGCCAGGCAGCTTTGTCTGGGGAGGTCTCTCCCTGTGCACTAGGTGAAGCACTAGGAAAAACCTCAACTTGGACAGGGGTGGGGTTTTAACTCTGAATGAGAAAGAATTCTCAAGCAAGTTGGATGAGTGTAGGCAAGGAAGGAATTCATTAAAGCTAGAGCAGCAGGGAATGGCAGCAGCCTCGCAGGTAGCAGAGAGCAAGGAAAAGCAGAGGGAAGAAAGGGAAGTCTATTGAACTCCTGCTTGGCATAGGGCACATCTTTTTCCAACTCCTAAAGCTAGGGTCACTTAGTGTCTAGGGTCTGCTTGGATCTGCATGGTGTGGGAACTAAGTCTCTACCACCTCAGGGTTTGGGGGAGCTGCAGAGTACTGGATGGAGTGAGACTATGTTCTGAGAACTTCCCAAAGGCAAAGAAAGGAGATTTTTAGGCAGGCTACTAAAGAGCATGATTGTACAGCCAGTCTTGTCTGGGTCACTCAGGTGTCAGGATCTTGCAAGTCTGAATCAGAGCTCTCAGTAGCCCCTCCCTTTATCTGGAGTAGAACAGAGACAGAGTGAAGACTTGTGCTTAAATCTGGAAAATCAAGTGAAATAGTAAAGTGACAAAGTCACTTACCACTGGAAGAGCTCAGAAACAAAATGCAGTAAGTAGAGCAGTGAGAATGCTTGATTTAAAAAGTACACACTCAAAGAAAGGGGAGTGTGGGCAGCCTCAGAGGGGAGGCGCACTTAAGGGTTTGGGGTTTGGGGCTTTATAGGGCCTTTTGGGTAGGGGTCAGCATAAGGCATGCTGTATACTGGTAATTCATAATTCCTTTGAAGTTTTGTCTGAAGAATAGGGTCATTAGGTGATTGTGTTCGTCTGGATCTCGGCATTCTTTATCCACATAGGTTCATTTACACTTTGGAGGTCTATCTCCTATCCTGGTTACAGAGTTACTTAATTGATTAAGGGGAGGGAAGAAGAGGAAGAACAGACTAGAGATTAAATTAAAGAATAAGCCCAGGCCTTTTTGCAGGGTAAGTAGATTTTACAATGGCATGACCCTTATCCCATTTCCCTGCCCTACCTCATTATGTTTGGGGAGAATTTGGAGAATTCTCAGCAGACATGAGGACTATGAAAGCTCCTGAAGGGGGTCCCCAAGCACTCTGGGGGAACACTGAACCAGTGGTCTGGCTCCTGCCCCAGCCTCGAAGCCTCTGGGTTTCCCCCTGCTCGGAGTGCACAGGATGAGGCTCAGCATCCTCTCTGTGCCAGTCTTCCTGGATTCCCAATGAACAAATTTGCATAATTGGGTAATTGTTCCTATATCACTTCTTTTCACATTGACAATTAAATCCCCAGAGAGCAGGGCAGTAAAGTGGAAATGAATTTATTTGCTCAATAGCCATGAATATGTGGGGTCCTGTGCCTTGTGAGACCTGCCAGCCCTTTGTAAACTGCCAGTTTCCTTGTGGAGATGCCTAGGGGCAAACAAAGGTGTGTATGTCTGCCAACACAGCAGCCCAGCTCCTGTGTGAGGGCTAACCACCTCACTCAACCACTTCCCATTGCTTTCTCTACAAATGACTGGCCTTCTCAAACAGTCAAGAGTGGCATACATAGGCCCAGGCCCTCCAGAGGTAGAGGCACCAAGCCTGACTCTCTGCCCTGCCATGGCTGGGCAGAACTTGGGGGTCTCCCCCAGCACAAGCAAGCAGGGCAGAACTTTACGCAGGACCATGGAGGGAGCGATCCTCACAGCTTCAGAACAGCTTGGGGCACCTTAGTGGCTCTAACTGTCCCCCTGCTCTCTACTGGAAAAGGAAGTAAAGCGCTCAATGGAGACCTGCTGTCAGCAAGCAGATGCCCCAGATGTTCCACTCACGAGAATTAAAAAAGAGGGTGCAGGCATTGTGGGGGGGTTTTGGACCAGGAACAGAGACAACTTTGCTCAGCTTTTCTGACCTCCCCATAGCTGCCACTCTGCTCAGTGTTTGCTCCTGGCTTCCCTCCAGGGATGGGCAGAGGAGGGCTGGGTGTGCTCTAGAGTCAGTTCAGGTAGAATCCTGCCCTGCACCCTCTCCCTGGGTGACCTTGAGCAACTTCCTTTACTTTGGTGAGCCTCAGCATTCTCATATTTAAAATGGGAGACTCAAATGATAAAGCAATCAGAGCACTAACTGCCATCATAAAACCCTTGCGGAGGGCTGGTGCTTTGCTCACAAATCATCTCCCAACACCCTCGCAGAGCAGCAGTCTTTCCATTTTACAAAAGAGGAAGGATGTGAAATACTTAGCACAGCATCAGACAAGTTTCAGTGTTCAATAAATATTGATCCCCTTCTTCTTTAATATTTTCAAAATATTTCCATACTCATAGCCAAACCCAGAGCCTCAAATGCTTTCATGATTAAACAAAATAGAATGAAAGCATGAATCAAACACTCAACTCACAGATATTAGAAAAGACAGAAAGTGCCTTACAAATATAGGTGGAAGGAAGTGATAAAGATAAAAATTAGGGAATTATAAAATAGAAAAACAGGAAGATCAATAAGGAAAATAAATTGTTCTGTTTAGGTGGAAAAGGGTTACATAGACCTTTCCTTTAGCAATCATAGTTGAGAAACCCAAATAAAATTATAAATAAAAATGAGGTTCTAGTGCTGTAAAAAACATGATGTAAAATTCTATACTTGTTGATTTAAAAATAGTGATGATTTTCTGACAAAAATTACTGTGGCCATAAATGATTAGTTAGTAAATAATCTGAAAAGATCAATAACCTTGGAATAGTATTTTTAAATGATCAATGAATACCTCCCTAATATCTTTGTAAAGGCTTCTAAGTATACGTGATTTTCCTGCTGAGTTCTCTCAAGCTTTAGAGAGACTTTAGACAATTTCTGTGTCACTTAGAGTTGCAGTGTTAAAAACAAAGAAAGAAGAATCCTGCCACCATTTATTTTAAGAAGACAGCATAGCCTGGTTGACAAACGTGAGAGAGAAAAAAACATGGAAACTTATAGACAGTACTGTCTGCATTTGTTTTATGAAAATATACTGAGATAAACAACCCAGGAGATGAATCAACAATAAGTTATAAGAATAACCCACTAGCATCAAGAGGGTTTGCCACGGACATGCAGGATGCCAGAATGGTTTCATATCAGGATATCTAATAATATAAAATAGCATTTACATGAGCCAAAGATAAAACAATTTCTACCCTAATAAATGCCATGAAGGCATCTGATAAATGCCCAACTTTCTCTGACTTACCAAAAACATAAAAACTGAAATTAACAAAACCCAGAATTTTAGCTGGTGAGGAACAGAAAGATATTTTAATGTTGTGAAAATTAAATAGCAAATATTTCAAATAAAAAAATCAAGAGTCAAATCAAGTTCATGGGTAAACACTGGAATCGTTTACAGCAAAGTTGGGCACAAAACCAGCATCTATGTCTCATGTCCTCTTGAGCAGCCTGTCTTCCCCACCCGGGGCTTTAGATGGGGGCTGGAAGATCCAGAAAGAGCAAAGGCAGGAAGAGATGGAAATTAGACCCAGAAGAGTTTTAGTCTGCTGGGCTGACTTCCTGGAACAAGGCACATAGAGAAAACAGGTAAAGATGGCTGGGAAAATGGAAATGCTCAGGCTCTGGGCAGGTCCCCTGTCACCAGGTGGGCTGGGCACACCAGGGCAGTGAAGTGAGCGTGGTAAGCCTGGCAGCAGGCAGCATCTCCACCCAGAATGTGACTCAGAATCGTCTAGAGCTTCGCAGACATAGAGACTGCTGGATGCCACCCCCCCACAGTTTAGATTTAGAAAGTGAGCCATGGGTAGAGTTCAGGAATTACACAATAACTCAGACAGTTCTGAGGCCCCATCATGGCAAGGGAGCAGGTTCAGAGAGGCTGAGCAATTTATTGCAGATCACACAGGAAGCAGGCTGTGAACCAGGCAATCTGGCTCCATAGTGCCCAGCCCCTCCTCACTGGCCAGACCAGCAGGTAGGGGCCTCTTGGAGTCAGTGTTTTCTGATTCTGTGACATGGACCGGCCCTCTGAGGGCTCCCAAACATCATTTGCACAGAAGGAAGCCATGATGGTTAACTGTGTCAGCTTGACTGGATCATGGGGTGCCCGGATATTTGGCTAAATATTATTTCTAAGTGTCTGTAAGGGTGTTTCCAGATGAGATTAGCCCTTCAACCAGTGGACTCAGTAAAGCAAGTTGCCCTCCCCAGTGTGGATGACCACCATCCAATCCGCTGAAGGCCTGAATAGAACAAAAGGCAGAGGAAGGGAGAACTGGCCCCTTCTTTGCCAGACCACTGAGTTGGGCCCAACACTGGTTGTCTGTTCTTGGACGGCGAATTACACCATCGTGTGCCCTGCCCCTCCCACCCGCCTGCCCCCATCCTGTTCTCAGGCCTTTCTGCTCAGACTAAACTACACCACTGGCTTTCCTGGGTCTCTGGCTTACAGAGGGCAGATCATGGGGCTTCTCAGCCTCCATAATCAAGTGAGCCAATTCCTCATAATAAATACATCAATAGGACACATCTATATATTTCCTATCAGTGATGTTCGATTATATCTACATCCATATCTATATCTATATCTGTATCCATATCTATATCTATCTATCTCTTATTGGTTCTGTTTCTCTGGAGAATGCTAAGACAAAAACCATCAGCAATAGTCAGTCTAAGTAATCTCAATGACTTCGTTCTGGACGGTGGAGCCCTTTCTCAAGGCAGAATTTGGGGCAAGCTCTGGTTATGCCAGAAGTAGTACGACAGCCCCTGACATCTTAGAAAATACCCTCTTGGGATAGTACCAAACCAGGTACTCTCCTGAAGTTGTCTCTGGAGGTATCTCCTCCAATGTGACATCAGTCTGTGTGTTTTGGACAGCGATTCCTGCATTCTTTTCAAAGGCTGCTCTCATACTTCCCTAGACAGCACGCTGCTCTTGGAGGAGGGAGCACCAGGTTCAGCAACTTGGCATTCAGACAGAGGCTAAATGTGTGGAGAGGGAGGCCAGAGTTCAGGCTGGACCAGGTGCAGTGCCACTCCCCTTTCTATTTTTACTAGACAACTTTGCTGTATTGGCACCAAAGTCCCTCAGCTCAATGGCAATGGGCTGTTGGCATGTTCACTTTCTGTCCCCTTTGCAACCTGTTGCCTTCATGACCTATACCCATATCCCCACTTGGTTAGCACCTTCCTTTTCTGAAGAACTTATTTTGGTCCCAGATGAATCATTCCCAGTGACTGATCTTTTCAGGAACTCTGCCCTGTAAGTTGTTGCCCAGGTAGGTAATGTTTCACTCTGGGGTGGCCACAGACCACTATCCCCAAGGAACTGGGTACTGAACTCTGAACACCCAACAGACAGCAGGTTTGGGGTCCACACTCATTCTTCAGTTGAGAAGTGAAATGTTTTTGGCTAAAGAATGGGTACAAAGATGAAATTTCAGTGTCTCAGTCTGATACACAGTGGTGACTCTGCTGTGAAAATCTGTATCAGCAATTCTGTGCTGTCCAATGTGGTAGTCACAAGTCATATTCCGCCACTTTAAATTAATTAAATTAAAACCTCAGTCCCTCAGTTGCATTAACCAGAGTTCTAAGCACCCAAGAGCCACATGTGACTAGTGGCTACTGTATTGAATAGTGCAGTGAGAACATTTCCATCATCATAGAGTTCTCTAGCACAGCCCTGCTTTATTGACTGAAAATAAAAATGTCATCTACCTCTCAGGCCTGTTATGATAATTAAATGAAATATTGTATGTAGAGTGCTTAGATCAATACCTAAAACATGTACATGCTTGATAATAGGATTTCTTAATATCCATGACGTAAGAATTCTAAAAGTCACTCTAACACCAAAATTAGTTCAGAGAAATATCCCTAGATACTCCATGTATAGGTGTAATTCTCAGCACTGTTTTTTGCTGAGATGGGGGTTACAGGAAGCATCGAGGCTGGTGAGGACTTGGGTCCCACCAGTTGGGTGCTGTCTGCTCAGCGCACAGTCACTGGCCAATGCATGGCCTGCTGGTAGAGGGAGTGTGTGGGGTGGGCTGAAAGTTTCTTTAATAGAGAAAAGCTGAGCGAACCAAGATATAAAGGGGTTTCTACTTCCAAGTTTCAGCAGCAAAATGGATTAGGCTAATTGTTAGAGGGAGGGAAGACGAGAGAGAGAGAGAGAGAGAGAGAGAGAGAGAGAGAGAGAGAGAGAGAGAGAGATGGGACACGAAACAACTTTTCTCATAGCAAGCTGAGCCTAGTGTCACAGCCGTGACTCTTGGCCTGTCCTTGTACCTACCAAGCTGGATGAGTACCAGGGAGTGTCCGCATTTCCTGCCGGCTCTCCCTGCCTCCCCAGATGGTTTCCTCTGACCTACATTTCTCCATGAAAGCATTTGCTGAAACTAGCTGGGGGCTGATGCTGTGATGACTAGACTGTGAAAGCCCGAGTAATCCAAAAGGTTATCCCCTGAGGCCGCTACCTTCTGCCATCCCTCCCAAATTAATCACAGCAACAATAGCTGTTTAGTAGGTGCTCAGAATGGATTGCACACTGTTCTAGCTATATCCTAATTTAGTCCTTAAAGTCATCATGTGAAGTCCAAGGATAATATTTCATTTTTACCCTCATGATTTTTCACCTAAAAAGTAGAAAGAAGGGCAGAAGGTAGAGTGAGTGATTCCTGGTTACCCAAACAGGGTAGAAGATTCTATTGGTGCACAAAGTACTACTGGCAACCAGGAGCCCAGAATACACCAGGAGCTTATGAAGAGGCCTTATGGGAGGCAATATAGTGTGGTATTAGGAGCACAGATCTTAGATCCAGGCACCCAGCTCTACCACTTGAAGCAGGTCACTTAACTCTGTTCTGTTTCTCATCTGTAAAATGGGGCTAATGATAGTATTTCCTCATACCGTTACTGTGAGGATTCCGTGAGTCAGACCACCTAAAGCCACACCCGCCGCATGGTCAGCACCGCATACACTTCGGCCGTCACAGCTAGGGCTGGGCCATGTGGCTGTGGCTTCCCTCCCAAGGCGTCTGCAGCCACAGCTGTAAGGATGTCACCGTGCTGAAGTGAGTACACCAGCTTTCTCTTCCACCATCCTACTTGCAAAGCAGGTCAAACCAGGGCTCCTCTACTGCACTCATGGAGCTCGGAACCCACGCCAAGCCCTGGAGATAGTCATTCATTCATTCATTCATTCACTCACTCATCCACCCAAATCCTAACAGAGTCCCACTGGGCACACAATCCCCTGTGAGGAAAAGTGCAGCATGTGGAGTCAGGAATCTCCATTTGAACTCCAGATCTTTCCCTTACTGTCACCTCGTGCAGGTTACACCACTTCTCCTAAACCTGTTTTCTTTCTTGTAAGATTGGGAAAAACAAGGGGGACAAAGGGAGAGAAGACATCTGGAGAACTATGGAAAATACTATACAAATGTAAGGTCTGCCAGTTGTGATAAAGAATGCAAAGAAATATGGCATGGCCACATAAACATTTTAAAGGAAGTGCTCAATGCAATGTGACCCCTAGTAGAGTCTGGGGAAGCTTTTGGCTGAGAAGAGGAACAAGAGTAAAACGTGTTTGGCCCTGGCTGCCCCTGTTTCAGATTCCGGGCAGGATTCTGCCTAAGTCGTTTCACTTGTTTGCCTCAGTTTCTCCTTGCCCCCAAAAGACATAAACTGGGATGTTGCTGGAATTAGATAATAAGAAACTTTCAACCCTTTCTAAATAGAGATGTTATAAATTCTTCAACACTATAAATATGGTCTCATCTGTAACTTAGCACCTTGTGAAAAAACAAAACCAAACACTTTCTAAAAGAATCTCAGCTTCTAAAAATAAAGGGAAAAAATATAACCCTTCCAAACTTTAAATAGAGTTCTCTGTTCAGCTCTCCTTAGGAGGCAAAGGCCAGATGAACAGAGTCACTGTTGGGGGACTTACTGCCTCTGGCTACTAAGATAGACCATGGATGGCTGAAGTACCCCATCTTTAAGCAACATCCTGAGCCCCATTTGATCCCCACTAACCCTTCCCTTCCCCAAACTACAAATCAGTCCAAAGTTAGGGCAAGAGTTGGCACCTCCAGAGTTCTATGTCAGCAGAAAATACCTTTTCTGCATAACCTAAACTGTATTTATTGAAAGTGCTCAGTAGAGTGCTTGACACTTAATCTGTGCTCAGTTAACCCTTTCTGGTATTACAGTAATGAGCTCACTAGGTGTTACATTATTTTCTCCTGTTCTAGATCTGCTGGATGCTTTTGGAAGTATGAACAGGAGGTTTGGGTATCAGGATCCTTACCTGGGTCCTTTGCATCAACAGTTACCCTGATGAGACTATGAGGATATTGAATGAGCTAATTTCTCTTGGAGCTTCATGCCCTGAAACAGATAGTTCTAGAAAACCCACCACCAGGGCTCCTTGCTGCAAAGTGGAAAAAATGGCCATCTGTTGGGAGGGAGGGATCCAGGGGCGTTTGAAACTTGACGTGAAATATCTCCCTAATTTTACAGCTGATGTCTGAAATTCCTTTTTAGGTTATCAAGCCTTTACGAGATTGAAAATACAAATATAAATGAGAGAGGCAAGGTGATTATTTAAATTCATCCTACTGTATAAGTGCCTGATATGACATTTTCCCTTTGAGTAAATTCTGCCATGAAAAGAGAAAAGAAGATAAAGATGGTGATACCCGAAGAGAATAAAAAGTGACAGAGATGATGGGGGGCTGAGTTACGGAGACGGAAGAGCCCCTGGAGACCAACTACTACCGTCTTCAGACCCACAGCTTCCAGAGTTTCAGACGAGAATACCAAGGCACGTAAGCTAGGGATGTGCTCGGTGTTTGAACCGGGTTAGGACCCAGGGGTCTTTCCACCTCACTGAGGGTACAATGCTGTTGCCAAGGGACCAGGTGGATTTCATCCTCCACCACTTGGTTTGGGCTCTCCCTGAGAGCCAGGCCTCAGGCCCATACTTCCTCCAGTGGGAGGTACCACGGTGGGCATCTCAGAAGGCCCAGGGGCTGGGTGTGCTCCTGGGGGGCTCACTCACCTGTGGCCGCTTCCACTTCAGGTGGGAGAGGTTGTGGCCCTTGAGAAGCCCCAGACCTATGGAGGAAGTCTCAGCAGGGAATGTCTCATCCTCAAATAGCAGGCCTCTGCTTAGGCAGTAATCCCGCAAGAAGCTGAAGTCTTGGCCCTTGAACTTGATGACGGGGGTCTCAGCCGGAGGATCCTGGTTGTATGCCATGATTCTCCTTAGAAGGGGCTGAAGGTCTTTTCCTCCTGTTGAGAAAAAGAGACATTTGTAAGGATGAGCTCATTGGATGTGACCTCTCAGGTGTCCTCCCCTCCGAAAGGGAGGGACGGAGGCCCAGATCAGTGCTGTCCCTGGTGACACAGCCCGCTGGGGGCGAGCCTGGACTAGAGCTCATGCATCCTTCCTTCCACTTCAGTTTCCAATCGGCTATACTGAACAGCTTCTCGGTAGCTAATGTGCATGGGGGGCCATGGGGGTATTTTACATTAATGAACATTTATTGAGTACTGACTTTGTGCCAGGCACTCTTCTGAATGCTGGCAATCCAAAAATAAATACAACATGACCCTTACCCCTTAGGGGCTCATTATCAAGTGGGAAAGATAGATTAGACATTTCAACAGCTAGCTATCCTTAATAGAAACTGTCATTAAAAACATGTACAAAGTCCTGTGGATACAAAGAGGAGTGGTGAGCTGCCAAGGAGAGTCTGGGATGACTCTCCCACAGGCAGTGACATTTCAACTGGGCTTCGGAGGAAGGAGATTTTGCTGCATGATGATCTGGTGGGAGGATAAAAAAAAAATCCCTCCAGGTGCCCTGAGAGGCAAGTACCTGGAGGCCAAGGGGTTGGACTGGAAAGGGAGTGGGTTGGGGCTGGGAATAGGGGGTGTTGGCCCAGATGGCCCAGAAAGTAGGTTGGAAAGCTGGACTGTGACGTGCTCTCCACCCTGCAAGCATGGCAGGCCCATAGAAGAGGCGGGTCATGATAGCTCTGTGTATAGGATTGTGGAACAAGTTGGAAGTCACATGGAGGGGATGGGTAGGGACTGAGACAGAGGGGAGGCTAGGAGGGTGCTGCATTTGCCCACGGGAAAGAGAGTGTCAAAGCATTAGTATTGAAAATGGTAGAGAGATTCCAGAGTCATTTTATAGGTGGAACCAATAGGATTTGATGATGAATTGAATATGGACGTGAGGACTGAGGATGAGGGGAAGGAAAAAGAAAAGGTTGTACAGCAAACAATTAAATGGGTTTTGAAATTTGCTTTCTGCTCTCACCACCTACCTACCAGTTCTACAATATTGAGTTCCTACTCAAGCCTGTGAACCTGCTTCTCCACCTGAACACATTAGTTATACCACACTCAGAGTGTTTGTTGTGGTATTAAATGAAGTTAGACCTGACTTACCAAGCAGAGTGCCATATAGTAGACACTCATTAAATTTGGTACCCTAATTTCCCTAAAGAAACACCATGGAATTCTGGCCTTTCTTATCAGAAGCCATAGGGTTGTAACTGATACCATTTACCAAAATATCCATCATGTCCTCTATCTCAAGGCAAACAGACTTGAAACTGAATCCTGAATCCGCACATTAGCAGTTGTAGGACTTGATGAACCTCCTTAGCCCTCGGAATAGTGCTTTTCAAACTTCTTTGACCAGGGCTGTTTAGGTGACACAAAAGACCCCAACGGCCATATGTTCTATCTACTTCCACCTAATAGTGGAAGAGGAATAAGGTGATGATAAAGAATTAGAGAGGGACACAAATGAAAAACTCAAAGAATATGAGGTTACAATCAAGAACTTGGATCACAGAAAAAAATTCAAACGAAAAATAACAGCAATTTTCTTACAGTTAATATATAATCATAGAATGGTATAAATTATTTAGATAACACAAATTTATAGGCATACTATCACCAATGAAGTGTCACTGTACAGGCATATTTGGAGGGAATTAGTTATACAATTGCCTAGCAAATGAGGTAAGAATCATTTGCATTTGATTAAGTTGATCCATATGAAATTGCCATTTTTGTAGGTTAGAAATGATTGAAAAGAGTTTCATATGGTTTCACCTAAGGCAGAAATAGCTGCGTATAGGCAATTTCATTTGTTTTAGTCTAATATGATATATACATTTTTTCAACTTAATTCTTGGAAAATAACAGGTGAATATGTCAATGTACTTCACCACTCACTATAAGGTTGAGAGCTCACAAATTATATAAATAACGATAAAGCTGAAATAACAGTGAGGTATCACTCAAGAGCAAGAAGACAGTAATAGAAATTGATTGCCAACTCAAGACAAAGGCAAGGACACCCGATAACGGGGAGCTGTGTGAACGATGGGTCTGCAGCCCTGTGCGTGCTTGGGGACGGGGGAGCTAAAGCAGTACTGCTAAGCTACCCACCTCTCAGTAGAACACTGAGTTGTCTGATGAACCCCAGCCATGAGCTTGTATCAGTTTATGAAAACCAAATTGTAGTGACTCTCAATAACACAGGTATGACCCTGCTAGAAAGCAGCCCTTGACTGTATGTAAAAATGAGTCTAAAGAATTTGGCTTGACTTCTCCATCAGAATCTTACCAAGGCCTTACATTTGGGGATGAATTCCCAGGCCATCTGCAGGCCCACTGTCCACTGTTGGGAAGTGGCCTGGCCAACTTAAGGAATCCTTGTTCTTTTCCTTGCTAACTTTCCTCATTTGTGAAATGGAGATGACAATAATATGCATGTCACGGACTTGTGGGACCCAGATGAAACCATGTTTGTCAAATACTTACCACTTAACACTATGACAGGTAAATCAGACAGTGGTCAATAAATAGTGCTTATTTGTATGATTATTATTATCATTTTGATCATGAAAGGACTGTGCAGAAGCCCATATCCACCTATAAAATGACTCTGGAATCTCTCCACCATTTTCAGTACTAATGCTTTAACACTATCTCTCCCATGGGCAAATGCAGCACCCTCCAAGCCTCCCCTCTGTCTGTCCCTACTCATCCCCTCTGAGATGAGGGCTTTCTCTTATAATGGCAGCCTGGGCTCAGAGGGGCCTGCAGGAGTGACAGCCAGGGGTGGGGCATCAGACCCATTCTCTTCATTCTGCTGCTGTTCTATACCCACTAACTCAGAGCCTAGGAGGACATCTAATCCACGGTGGCCAGTTCTGGGGGCCACAGTTCAAGAGGTACATCAACACTCAATAGTAATAAAAAAAGGGTGTTAGAATAGCATAGAGTGCCCGGCCAGGGAGGAAGCAGTCTGCTTGCAAGCAGGGTTTCCTGGAATGTGGTTATATCTGCTAAAAGGTGCTGCCTTTTTCTAATTGACACAGACATGCCATCAGCTAAACACGAGGAACCTAAAGGTCACTTCCTGGGAAGTTAGAAGTCTAGAAATGTTTACTGGGAACAGGACAGACTGAGGGACTTAGAGTGAGTGTCAGACACAGCCCTGTAGTCCTGTTTCCCAACCCTGCAGAATAATCCTGGTCTGAGTGAGCAGGGACTTACCCATCTCTGGCCCTACAACAGGGCTCCCCCTTGTAGCTTCTCTGACCCCCAAGGTTATGCTCCTCTTTGGGAAACTGGACTTTGCCTTGTTTCTTTAAAATAAATAAATAACTAAAAGACATCATGGAATGGTGGTCAAGAGCATGTGGAGATTGAAATTTTGGTTTGGATCCAGATGCTAACTAGTAACTGAATAAGCAGTTCCCTTAATATCACTCACCTTTCTTTCCTTGAACACAAAACGGGCTGGAAGTCACAGTAATAAAGCCAGCCTTGTAGCACTTGGTAGGTATTAAATGAGAAGATTCTTGTAAAGGGCTTGGCACAGGACATAATAAAAACTACACGGTAAGTCTTGCGACCGTCGCCCTGTCAGGATCTCCCCAGATGTCCACTGCCCTGGCCCTGAACTTGACTCCAGTGGCCAGTGCCCTTTATCAGGGGTAGGCCTTCCAGGCACTGGCTAGGGATCTCCTGGACTTCCCCAGCAGGTCTCTCCAGGTCCCCAGAGTTGTGTCCAATATAGTGGCCACTAGCTACATGTGGCTGTTGAGCACTTGAAATATGGAAAGTGCAACCAGGAACAGAATTTTAAATTTTATTTAAATTATATTTAAATTTAAATATCCACACATCCATAGTGGCTGCCTTATTGGAAGAGACAAAGAAAAGGGCTGCTAATGGCTTGGATAACCACGGAACAAAGGGGACATGGTCCCTTCTCAGCGGAGGGAGTCAAGCTGAGGTTGGAGGATTATAAAAGGCAGAGCAGCCTTGACTGGGACGCATCCTTTCACCTTTGATCTGCTGGGTTCTCTCCACTCAATTGCTTTTCTCCAACGTTGTTTTTTTCACCACTAAACCACCTGGACACTTTCTGTCAATCATATGACAGGACCAGAATGGCAGCTCCCCCAGCCCTCGGGTAACGGGTACATGGCTTGCCCTGGGAGTCCCAGCCTTCAGGAAGAGTTTTGCAAATCCCAGCAACAGAGGGTATTCTGTTTGCAATTTGTTTTCAATCAGCTAAGAAACAGGAAGCAGCATTCGATTGTTCCCTGCCCAGGAGTGATGCACACAGTTCTCTCCTGGCTGGTGTTTTTCAGAACAATGGAAATAAATCTGATGTAATGTAGCAGAACACGACAAGGGATGGTTTTCCCTTTAACAAATACTCAATTGAAATGGTGCCCAAACCCTGCACGACGAGCGATCTATTTCCCACAACAGTGTTCCAGCAAAACCCATTACTAATTCCACAACTCAAATTAAAACTAACAGAGCTTGAAGGCTGGGCTGACACTCTCTCTGCTGACAAGGAGCAAGGAAGGGTGGGGGAAGGGGCCTGTGCACTCGGGTGTGTATGTGTTTAATTATACTGTTTAACACATTGAGAATAATTTAGCCACTGGAGTGGAGAAAATAAGGCACTTAACTGCTCTCTGGCGGAAACAAAACCCTTGCAAACCACTTTCAGCTATATGCCACCTAGGCACACCTTGGGGCTTTCAAGAGTGAGAGGAGAAAGGGTAGAGGTGGGGAAAGAGGAAGACAAGAGTAATGGAGATGGGGGTGTCGGAGAGACAGAAGGAGAGATGGGGGCAGTGAGAGGAGGAAGGAGGGAAAGAGAAACGGGAAGAGAGTGACAGGTATAGAGGGAGAAAGAATAAGGGAATTTTGTGCATATACAAATTTGTGAGTTGGGAGGACACATGATTATTTTGCAAGGAGAGTTAGCACCAGGCAGTGTGATGGTGAGGATTAACATAAATTTTAGGTTTTGAAAATGGAACTTAACACCTAGACCAGTGCTTCCCCTGGGTCACCCCCAACTTCAGAATCATCTCAGGGAGTATCCATGCCTTTGCGGCCTGACAGCCATGAGTGGGTTTGTGGCCCCTAGAAAAACAGTTCTCAGAGGAGGGCTATGCAGGGCTCACTTTGCAGAGGGAGAAACTGAGGCTTAAGATCAAACAAGAGGAGTTTGGACAGCTCTTGGAGTAGACTTCTGTCCAGCCTCCAGTTTCAAGGCTGGTGATCTAGCCTGCAGGCAGAGCATGACACTGTCCCCACCAAGGGGCATCTTACTATGTCATTAGGGCTGGGGGCATCTAAGATAACCTGTAAAACAGCAAGGGCCATGGGAGCGGGAGAAAGGAAAGAAGCCTCTCGTGTGGCTGCAAATAGGAAAGCTTCCCAGGTCTGGAACAGGTGCCAGAGAAGCAAGTGCTCAGAATGGAACTACCCGTTCTTGCCAGTGACTCCAGCTTCAGGACGACTGCCAAGGAGATCGACAGCCTGGTGCAAGAGAGGCAGGAAGCAGAACTACTTTCTGCGGCCAGAGACAGGGCAGCCCTGTACTCCACTCTCCCTGGTGGCCTCGCCGTGGGGGCTCAGCCTCTACAGGGACTCTCGGCCTCAGGGAGCTCAGAGACCTCAGCTGGTGGGTGGCTCCCAGGAGACTCTGTGGGGCACAAAGAATGTTTGCTGGGAGTCAAGTCAGTGTACCAGGAACAACATAACTCTAGCTTTGTAACTGGCTTAGCAGCCAGTCACTCACCAGATACCTCACTTTTTCCATCTACAAATTGGGGATAATGACCTCCCGTTACATATAACTCTTGCTGACTATACAATTGGTAGGTTATTCTATTTTCATGACTCAATGTGCTAATAACTGAGTCTCCTGCAACTATCAGCCCCAAAACAAAGTTTAGGTCCAGCTGGGTATAGTTGGGACAATTCAAGAGGACATGCTCTGTGAAGACCCTGTTAACCCCACCTGGGGGTCAGCAAAGTTCTGTTCCAGTCCCATGACAAACAGGGCAGTCAGAGAGTCATAACTCAACTCTAACTACAGAGGAAAAACATCTGCACTTATTCCAGTCTGGCTAGCTTGGGTTCAAGGAAAACAGCTGGAGCGCCGTCTCCCTGAGACCAGAACCACACATCTCAGAGACGACAAACCTCAGCAGCCACAGACAGAGGCCCGGGCGCTGCCTGGAAAGCAGCTGTAGGGGATCAGAACCATCTGAATCTCTGAAGTGGTATTGATCTGTCTTTTGTGATTAACCCAGAATTTTTCAGCTTCGTATAATTATTAAGCAGGATCACTAGAAAGCAAAAAGCAAGGCGTGTGCCCCATTTCTCCCTTCTGAAAATCTTTATTGAACACATACTGTGTCAGAAACTACACCTGGATGAACAAAGAGGGCGTGGTTCCTGCCGCCAGGGGGCCCTCATGGGCAGCGCAGCCCTCCGAGTTGCGCCTTTGAGAGTAAAGTGGAGGTGACAAAATGACTAAGAGATCCTCTAACTGTACGAAATGCGCAGTTTAGCTTATCTTCTCTTAGGTGTCAACTCATCCTTTGCACTAGTTTTTCTAAAAGCCTATCTATCCTTGGACTATTTGCTTTAGATTCCCAGGTTTCAGACCTACTGAACACGTACGTATCTCTGGGGGTAGAGACTCAGAATCTACGTAATTAAAATGCTCCCTAGGGAAACTCATATGCCCACTAAAGTTGGTGGCACTATCCTGGTCCAAACCCAGAGGGTCGCACTCACAGCCTACCTGTTTCCTAGACCCGGGTGTCTGATGGGGCGTTGCCAGCCGCGTTCCTGCAGGGAGCAGGGCTAGGGCTGGCCGGTCCCTCCGGCCCCCTTGGCAGCCGCAGCTCTGGGATGCAGAGGTCGGAGGAGAGTGGAGGTCTCCGGGGAAAGAGGCGGCCAGTAGTGCAGGAGAGCTGACCTCTGCTCGCTTCCTCCCCTCAGGCTCTTCCTGCTAGGAACACAGCAGGTGTGGCCCCACCTTAGGCAAACAGACTCCAGCAGGAGCGGCCTGGAGCCACCTGGAGAGAGGACGCTGGATTTAACTGCGACGTCTTCCCGATGCTCCCCGGCAAGCCTATCTCCACCGGACCCCGCCTCATTTCCTACGATTGGCTACCTGGCTTGTGTTTCTTTCATTGTCCCACATATTTCCGTTTTCATGTTACTTCAGGGAATTGGCGTTGCTCGCATCAGCCCTCCGGAGCCCAGAAGTGCTGCCAAAGACTGGGAAGCAGCCTTCCTCCATGCTTCACATGCGGGAGCGGCAGATGCCACGTGCTGCACATCAAGAGCAGCCACTTGAAGTAAGTCACATCACATGGTCTTTCTGCCGGGGGAGCATCTCCTTTCTACAAATAAATTGCAGAACACGTTAACCCTTGGGCCTGGTGAGACCCAGGGAAGGTCTCTGCCTCATCCTTGCTTAATGGATCGGGAGAAAGAGATGAGGCGTGTAAAGCAGATGCTTCCTGACCCTGGATCGCTGATACCATGGCTCGCCGTGTAGGATGGGTGAGGGTGATGAAGGAGGTAAAGCAAGAGGAAATGTGGAAATCAGCAGGAACTGATGTGACTGGATGTATCCCCAAATGGTGATGGTTGGGAAGAGATGGGGTTTGGAACATGGGAGGGAAAATCAGCTTTGGGAAGTGTGGGGGGAATGTCAGTGTCTGGAAGTGGACTTTAATCCCAGTTCTGCACCCCAGGGGACACACTCTGCTAGAACTTTTACGATTAGCCCAGAAAACAATGAACACACTATTGTATAAATATAACTAATGAATAAACAGGCATATTTGTGCTGCATGCTCAAAATGGTTTTGCTAAACTGGTACACAATCACAAATGTTTGAAAGCCACAGTCTGAGAAAAACTGGTGTGAAAGGCTTTTAGAAAGCCCCCCCACACACAAGTATGACTTGAGACGGTACCTACGGGAAACTAACGGGGAGCTTCCCCAGCCCACTGCTGGTGATTTGTCTTCTCCCATCTCACTACGTCGCCCCCATGGGGCAGACGCTGTTGTCCCGGAGCTCTCTTAAGGAGCACTGAGTTGGAAAGGGAAATATCTCCCCAGGGGGTGTCCTCGGTGCCAGGACACAAGTCGCTCTGGGTGATGTTGTTCTGTAAGGATGGCTTAGGAGAGGGACCCAGGAAAGGAAGGAGACCGGTTCACAAATCCAAGGGGCTGTTTTCTTTGGGGGCATCACTGGCTCTTTGATGTTCTCTCTCCTCACTCATGGCTGCTCTTTAGAAGCCAACACACAGTGGTTTGTTTTCCACAGAATTCCAGCTTGGGGCTGTGAACAAGGGTCCTCTAGCTGGACCTCCTCCAGGCCTGAAGGAAGTGTTGGCATGCCCCTCACATCCTCCCCACCTGGGAGGCTCACATCTGCTCTGTGGTGCAGCTTTTGGTCCCCAAGTGGGACCCCCATCCCCTTCCACCAAGGCCTGATTGCCTTGACTGTATACAACGGCCACTGAGTCACAAGGCCTACCCTGCGCCCCCACCGTCACTGTCAAACGTGCAGACCATGCCAAGGCCACTGAAACCCTGAGCTGCCCATTGGATGTAGAAAATGCAGTCATGCCACAGTGCCTTCCTCTGTTCGTGCCATGGGTGTCCCTGGGGCTGCCACCTACACTCACTTGCTCACACTCATGCTCTCAGTGTCCTACAGAAATAACAGAGAAATCACTCTTTCCTGCAACTTCCTCTGACCCAGGAGACAGTCTGAGGCAGACTGGGCTCAGGGTGCCCACAACTTCCCCACGAACTTAGGCTGCTGTCCTTAGACCCATTTTGCCCACATGGGTCTGCCTTCCTTCTCCAGAGACTCTATTCCTTCACGTTAATAGACTCCCCACTGCTCCCTCCTTGCCGATCCCTGGCTAGGCCTCAAAACAGCAGATCCTGGGAGACTCTGCACTCATTTGCCCCCTGTTGTCTTCTCGCCTTCCCCCTTCCACCCTTCTATTCTGTCTGCCTGCTTCCCTCTCTCTTCCCTTCATCATCCCTTAGCAAATCATTTCACGGTGGCCACCAGGGCCAGGCACTGCCCTGGGCCCAGGAGACACAGTGGCAGACTCAGGGGATGCAGCAAGCCCTGGCTGCTGAGAGCCAGTGAGAGACACACATGAAACCAGCAAGCGGCAGAGCAGCTGGGTCACGTCACTGTGACCGTGGTTGGAGGGGATTTCCAGGTCATGGGAGGTCCTGCTAAGCACTGGAGCACAGGCAGGTGCCCACCAAGAGAAGAGGATGGTGGAGGTGGTCCAGGTAGGGGTGAGGGTGTTGAGAGAGTACAGATCCCACGCAGACAGCCTGAGGAATCCACGAGGTGAAACCCATGTTACCACCCGCAGAGGAAGAGACAGAGCATTACCAGCCCCCAAGGCCCCCTGTACCTTTCTGTCACTCTTTCCCAGGTACCCCCCAGCTAAACTGTCCCCACTCCATTCATTTTCATAAGCAGTGACCTGTTTTTCCTCTGTAAGAAAAATCCAGTATTGATTTAGGGATTTAAATATCCCCACAAAAATATGGCAAAGGGGACTATTGTAGCAGGGCAAACAGTTGTTCAGAGAGTTTGCCACACAGGTTAAAGGGTGGTCTGACAGATTCAAGATATGTTTACATTCCTCTGTGGGTGGAAAAGCCGAGTCAGCAAAGCTTGAGTTTGCTGTGCTAGGGCTGTGTTCTGGACAGACTATGAACTGCCCAAGTCATGTTCTTGGGTTCAGAGCAAGAGGTGACAAGTGCAGAATTATCTTCAAGAGAAACTTAACGAACACTCAAGTTTTCAAGCCCTACCACCTACTCACTGTGGAATTTTGAACAAGCTACTTAACTCTAAGCTCGTTCCTCAACTCCAAAGTGGTGATGATAATAGAGTCTAAGTCACCAGCCCTGATGAGAATGAAAAAAGCACAGGCTGAGACATTGCTTAATGGTAAGTCTGGTACATAGTAACTATTCAATCAATGGTGGGCAGGGGCTATTATTTAGTAAAAGGAGACAGCTCCTGGCTGGCAGAAGTTTAGGAGAACCAGGTTAGGGGTGAGGCTGGGTGGAAATTTCTAAGGTGGAAACCAGGTCCACTTAGAGAAAGGATAAAGGTGATGGCCCAGGCCAGGGAAGTAGGGCCTGACGCTGACGAAGAAAAAGTCTGGAGAGGGAAAAAGAACCCCTTTTCATTTGTTCCTTAAGTTCTGTTTCAGCAACAAGCACGTCTACCTACTGTAAGTACTGCCTGAAGAAACCAGCAGACTGGCACGCGATGATTGTTTCTGGTGTTGCCTCACGTTGCTAAACTGGGAAAGGCAGAAGCATTTGCCAATGAGAAATGAGCTCTGCTCTTGGTGAGAAAAGCTTACTGGTGGGTGGGCTAAAAGGAAATGACCCCCTGCCTGCCTGGTGATGTGGTGGCCATGGTGAGAGCCGGGGTGGCGGGGGGTGGGGCAGATAAACCCACGTCCAGCTTGTGCTGAGGCAGCAGGAAGCCAACTCTGCGAGAACTGCGTGCCTGCACCAGGGCAGGCTTCCTGGGTGCTGCTCTGCCCCTTCTGTGTTCCGCGCCCGTCGGGGGGGCTCCTTTGATGGATACCCAGGTCCATGAATGCACAGACTGCAGGTGGTTACTGTCACTGCAGCCTGAGGTGGATGCATGGACAGGGACTGTCCTGGGACTACGGATGGGTAAGGGGACAGGATGTAGGGCTGTTATCACTACTTCCTTCTCTGACTGCATCCCCAATAAACAAGTTCTCAGGAATTGAAGGCTTAGGTCAACCAGTGCATGTGGGGATATATTAGGGAGGGTTGGATTCTCTGCTTTCATGTTAGCTAACCCAGGGGCCTTGTGGAAAATCCTTCTTCCCTGAGAGGTAACAAAGCAGGTGAGGTAGGGACAGGTATGGATAAGAAATGCTCAAAGTGGGTGCAGGATGGCTTGAAGATAGAGAAAGGGCATTTGGTAAACAGGTGGGGAGTCCTGCATTGGCCTGGAAGAGTTAGTGACCAACCCGGGGGTGAGCCGACCTTGGGGAGGAAGAGGCAGTGTCCTGGGACAAATGATCAACAAGCAGGTTCTCGCAGGGACAGGCAGTCTGCCAGCCTGGTGGCGGCACCTACCCGAATTCCCCTGGGCCGACAGCTGGACCACTGAGTTTCGAGTCCGTTGTCCCCAAAGAGGCTCTCAGTTCCCCATGGGAGACACCTCTTGGGACCGTCAAGGAAAATGGCCTTGGACAGCCTGGCTAAGACCAAGGAGATTCTTCCTGTGGATTTCAGGGCTTCTCCATCTGTCCCCCGATGTAATGAACAAGAAAATGAATTAAAAAGGATGCCTAAGCTCATTTGTGGGGACAGAAAGAACGGAATGTCCTGAAGAGACTGTTCCATCTAAGCAGGTCTTGGGTGAGAAATGGAACATCAACTGAGCAGATAAATGAACCCCTGGATGAAAGGGGAAAGCAGAACAGGCCGTAGAGAAGGAAGAAAGGGGAGACCCGGGGCTTCAGCCAGCAGAGCACCTGTGTGGGGCTCTTTGTGGGGCTGCAAGCTGCCCACTGACACCCTCTCTGTGAATGACAAAACCATGTCATTAATACGGGCGCTGGCCCCATCCCAAAGTAATTAGATGCAGCAGTTAAAGCTGCCAGTACCACTGTGTGAGCAGGATGCAGAGATGCCTTCAAGATCAGAGTCCAGCCCAGCACGGATAGGCCAGTTATGATTCCAGGAAGCCAGCTGGGAGGCCCAATAGCTAGTTGTGCTTCCTAATAAGAAGATGCAACTGGGGAGGTGGGTACAAGCTTATTAATATCTATCATTACCCATCTTAGAGCCATATTTACATCTTGAGAGGACAATCATTAGACAATGGACAGAGCGTGAAGAGGAGTGCTCAGTTGCAAATTCTGTGTCTGAACAATCAAGCTTTATTCATTTTTTGTTCGCTCATCGTGTTAACCTTTTATTATGCAAAACTGTCCATTCAATTGCACAGTGCAAAAAAAAAAGAAAAAATCTGGGACAACTAGTGATGTTTACCATAGTTGCGAAAGGAAATATCTAACTAGAAAGAATTTGCTGAAGAGGATTTTCACTCTGTGCTCAGATCCTCACTGGCAAGCTGATCTGCTCATCCAGGAATTTGAACTGCCTCCTACTCTAGTGTGAGTTAGAAAACTAGGAGCAGGTGAGGGCCTCTTTGCTATGCAGAAAGCAAAGGTTTCTTATCAGCAAACTGGTGCATGAGAGAAAGTTCTTTGGAAGCTCTCAGTAGTGGTTCTCAAAACTGGTGTATAAGATTCATTTGGGGTGGTGAAGTTAAAAAATGTGGACTCCCAGGTTGTTAAAAAATGTGGAATCACCCCAGAGTTCCCAATTTAGTGGGTTTGGGATGGGGCTCAAGAACCCACCAGTTAACAAGCTTCCCAGGAGCTTGTGCTTAGAGAAGAATCCCTGCGGCAGGCCTGGGTGCAGCTAGTCCACTCTCTAGAAAGGCAACCAATTTGTCACATGCACACTTGGGGCCCTGCCTGCCAGGACTCTGGTGCTGTCAGAGGGTTATCTGGGCCTTCACAGGGTCAGGAGGCAGGGCCCTCTTTTAAGAGGCTGCCCCAGGTGCCCAGGAAGTCATCTTCAGTGATAAGTCAGGGCCTGTCCACCAGGCAGAGGAAACCTGTAAAGTAGATTTTAGGGGAGATCAGAGGCCCACCCTCCTCTGTTGGCCAAAAAATTCTCAATCCTGGTTATGCATTAGAATCACCTGGCAGGTTTTAAAAAATGCTTATGCCTGTGTCCTACCCCAGATCAGTCAAGTCAGAACCTTGGCAATAATATATTTTAAAAGATCCCCAAGTGATTCTAATGTGCAGCCAGGATTGAGAGCCACGACTTTAGCCTGTCTCACCTGAGGTCACTTCTCCTGTCTCCCTCATGGGTGGGGCCACTTCCGAGTACTCAGTGCTCCAACCACACCCTCCGGCTGCCTAAAGGCCCCAGCTCTGCCACCCCCTCCAGGCCTCCTTCTCAGAGCCTCCTGCCCCCCACCACATACATGCCTCTCTTCCGGGGGATCACTGTTCCCTCGCTGGGGTACGAGGTGGGTGCTTTTCTATCCCTTTTATTCACAGTGTGTAAATGAGAAAAGGTCTCACGGTCTTAGGGCAAGTTCCCTGAGATTTCTGTGCAGAAGCTTTGTGGGGTGCTGGGATCAGTGCCTGTGAGACAACGAAGGAAGGCGTACTGGCTGGAGGGAAGGACTGCATAGAAGTAGCTGGATGGAGGCCATTGCAACAGAGGGCTCAGCTGACCCGCAGGCTGGGTTAGGCTCTCCATGGCCCTACAGCATTTTTCCACTTTGAGGCAGGGGCCAGACCTTTACTATCCCCACATGGTCTGGTCGCTGGATGCAGGTTGCCTCTGGGGAGGCAGAGTGACGGTGTGGTGGCTCTTTTCGGTCAAGGACCTCAAGAGGGAATCCACTGAGAGCTATCAGCTGTCAACATGCCCAGCAGCTGGGGGGATGGCATTTGGGGCTGAATGTCTCAGTCTTGACCTGGGATCTGCTTGTCATCCCACATCATGATCTACTTGTCATCCCACATCATCCACTACACCGGCCATACCCAGGCTGTTCATATTTTGAGAGAAGCTTGCTTTGATAAATGCATATCTAGTTTCCTTGAGGAAGGGAGGCTTCTCAGGGACCTTGAGAGGCAACCTGGGTGTGGTGTAAAAACTTCAGATTTGGATGAGAACCCCAGGTTGGTCCCTTACATATCTTAGTCAAGTCACCTAAAATCTCCAAGCTTCCATTAATTTGTGTTTAAAATGGGGCTGCTGAATGGGTATCTTGGAGAGTTGCTGAGTAGTAGATGCAATGGGTGGGCAGCATCTGGGGCAGTAGAGTGTGTGTGAGCTGGGCTGTGCCTTCTCTGACCTCATTTCTGACCCCACAGGACACTTAGGACAAGGCTGAGCCTCTTGCCTCTAGTTCATGCCACTTGTCTGGTAGCTGAGACACTGAGAGAACACTTGTAATGTTGCTGGAGGGACAGTTGCCCCATGTTTGGTCCTAGACTTCCCCAGTTCTCAGATGCCCACTTTTTTCAGGGGTGTACCAAGGAATGCCTTGATTAATTTTCCTTTACCTGGAAGCCTTGCAGGAGGGGAGTAATTTGAGGGGTGTGGTGTAATCGTAAACTAGACTCCCCCAACCCTCCTGGGCCTGAAGAAATCCCCAAGTCAGTGTGGGGGACAGACACCGGTGGGGCCAAAGAATGGACTCAAACTGTAATTCTGCTTCACCACTGGGGTTGCCCTTCCCCCAAATAATATTCATTGTGAAGCCAATTAACAACCAGCCTTAGCAAAATGCTGTGAGGATTTCAAATGAAAAAAAAAGTGGGACTCAAAATAACGTATTTGATAGGATCTCAACTATGTTATACAATGGTTCAGGAAAATTCTGGAGGCAAAAATGCCAGGATGTCACAATAACTGCCTCTGTATGGTAAGACTGTGGCTGATTATTTTCATGCCTTCTTTACAAGTTTACAGTTTTAATGTTTTCCGCAATGAGCAGAAGGTGGAGAAAGAAAAGGAAAAAGAATACAGAAAATGTCCTCCCTTCAGGGGGAATGAGCCTGCCAATGTTTCCCACCAGCCCTTCCCATGGATGACGATGGGCCTGGAGGGGGTGCAAAGCTGGATGACCACCTCACTGACCTGGGCTTCGCGGTCTGTAGGAGATGGTAGCAAAGCAGACACTTGTGCTAATGAGCACTTGGAATTTGGCTGTTGAGTGTTTTAAGGGAGCCTCGCTGTCAGCTGTAGGCTGCGTGCTACCAGCCCTCACAGGAGTATTTTGTCACCAGGGACGTTTATAGTTCTGTATGAGCAGCTCTCCCACTGAGACAGACGGAGATAACCAGGGCTGAGGCAGAAGGGTAGGAAGGCTGGTACAGGTAATGCCTGAGAGAACTGGAAGCTCTAAGCAGCACTGAGGGGTGCGCAGAGGCCCGTGGGGGGTGAGGGAATGGGCTTCAGTGGGTCCTGGTAAGTCCCACCTGTCTTCAGAACTGCCCCTCTGATGGTCCAGTGCCCTTCCCATTCCTGTGAGCCTCAACTTGGGACCTTTGAGAACAGGTGTCATTTCACTGGTTTTATGTGTTTTTCAAATGTTTAATCCCTCATTAGTGGTGGGAATATAAAATAAAGCAACCACTGTAGAAAACAGTATGGTGGCTTCTCAAAAAAATTAAACATAGAATTACCATATGATCCAGCAATTCCACTTCTGGGTATATATCCCAAATAATTGAAATCAGGGACTCAAACAGGTTTGTACACCCATGTTCATAACAGCCTTGTTCACAATGGCCAAAGAAGGAAGTAGCCCAAATGTCCATTGATGAATAAATGGATTTTTTTAAGTGGTATGTACACACATAGAATATTTAGTCTTTAAAAGAAATTCTGACACATGCTCCAATATGGAAAACCATGAAGACATTACACTAAGTGAAAAAGCCTGTCACAAAAAGACAAATACTGTATGAGTCCACCTCTGTGAGGAACACAGAGCAGTCAATTTTACGGTATCCATATGTTACCACAAAAAAAAAGGAAATAAAAGCTGCTCTGATTGAATTGCTAAATCTGTTTTTATGTATTTGGGCTTCCAAATAAGATCCCCCTTCGTGTCCCCCAACCTACAAACACGACCCCTGAAGCACCTCAGAGGAATCTGAAGGGAATCAAGAGTACAGCTTAGGAACCCCGGACTCCAGAATCCAGAAGTTCATGCCAATTCTGACCTCACAGGAGGTCAAGATCCTCAGCAGCACTTTCTCCTCCCAGAGCATTTTGCTTCCTGGGATACGTTATCAAAAACTCTAACCAGGGCCTTCCTTTCTCCACCCTGTCCTCTCCTGCCTCCTTCTCCAAATAATACATGCAATGTTTTCTTTTTCAAGCTGCCAAACAACACATAGACTTATAAAGAAAGAAAACACTCTTTCTTAAGAAATTCACTAATAAAAGTGGAAGTCTGTCACAAGATTACCATTTACTATGCAGACAAGGAAAGAACATGGAACTATTTATGTGGTTAGTAAACACATACTTCTTTTTGAGTCTGGTCACCATTTAGATAAATGCTCCCACTTCAGATAAGCAGATCAATCACAGCAGGACCTGTAAACAGTTTGATCTTGACCCTTCAGGGACTTCATAGATTGAAAGTATGCTTTTTCCTGGTTGATACTGAGATAAAATTGGCTATGGACTATGGGATGAAGGAGATTTCTCTTGGTTTCAAAATTTTATGTGAGAACGAAGCTTCTAGAATAATTCATATCAAGGATTTTTTAAAAAATGGAGTAGGGAGGTGATTCTAAGCCTGATGACTCAAAAGTGCTGTGATCTATTGATGTAAACCCTCTTGAGAGAAACTGTACTTTTTAATTTTATCATTTACTTTTAATTTCATTTTTTTGATTTTATCTTATTTTATTTTATTTCATTTTATAAGATTAGGTAAAATTTTGCTAGGGTAAATTTGGATGCAACTTGGAAAAGGGCAGATTTCCCAATAGGTAGCATTCTATTACTGAAACTTGTTATAAAATGTGTTTTTTTTGATCTGGCTGGGTCCTTGGGAGACAAATATGCAGATGGTAAGATACAGCACTGGTTAGCATACAAGCAATCCCCTTCAAATGTTAGATTATCTGTGAGTCCAGGTTGTCTGCAATGGAAATGTGCAAAAAACAATTGTGCAGGTTGAAGGCAATGGAAATGATGGGCCTTATCTTAAATACCAGTGTAGATTAGCCCTTTTCTGTCTCAACCTAGCACATTACCTTACAGGGAGAGTTACTTTACAAAGCGCTATCTTTTGTCCTATTTTGACTGACATTTGCATCATCCTGGTGAAGTAGGCAGGTTGGAAATTTTTTTCGTATTTTCTTTCTAAAATTGAAAAACTGAAAGAATTGTATTGTTTTAATCCAATTAGAAAAGTACAATGTACTTTTTCATAAAATATAGAATGTTACAAAGCTGAAACAAAAACCCAGCTATAATTGCATCACCTTCACATAACCATAGTTAACATTTTGTACAGGTATTTCCATATTTTTTAATCTTGCAGAACAAAATAGATGGTCATACTCTGCAAACTGTAAATAGTTTTTTCACTTTATAAGATGTATATTTTTCTATATCAGTAAATATAAACACATGTGATCATTTTTAATGCCTCCCTAGTGTTCCATTATATGAATAATTTGTTTGGCTAATCCCCAACTGATAGCTATTTGGTTTGTTTCTAGTTTTCCACTATTTTTAAGAAAACTGTTATGAACATCTTTATGCAAATATATTTTAAACTTGCCTGGTAATTTTCTTAAGATAAATTTGTAGCAGTGGGATTGCAAGTCAAATGAGGTATAGATTTTAAAGCTTTTGACATAGTTTGCACACTGCTCTTCAAACAAATTAGATATGTTTATTCTCCTGTCAACATCTTATGACAGTTCTCTTCAGCCCAAACTCTGCCCAACACATATTAAAGAATAATATTCTCTTTAATTCCTTTGTTAATATGATACATAGAAAGTTTTTAAATGTTATTTTAGGTGATCTTTTCTCATTCTATGGGTATTTTTAATTTTTATGAAGTTATACTACTTTTTTGCTTTATGTGTCTGATTTACCACTAGATTAGAAAAATATTACTCATTTTCTCTGTAGTTTTAAAAGGTAAATATAACATTAAAACCTCTATTTGTACCTCTTCAGTTCTAGTCTGTTTCCCAGAATAACTACCATTGTCAATTTGGTATCCTTTCCTGACATTCCTCATGCTTTCTTTTTAAATCTTTAAAGAATCTGTAATTTATTTTGTTATATGTTTAAGGTAGGAAAATTCCCTTCTCCCTTGCCACACTCTGCAGTGTACAATACAAACCGATCCCTTACTTGTTGATCAGGAATGCCTGTTTTTATTATGTAGTAAATTCTTACATTGGCTTGTATCTTTCTCCTTCTCAGAAAATTATATTCTGCCCCACTAAACAGGCTCTCATTCATGCAATTTCATTTCATACTGAGAGCCTACTATGTGTCAACTGGGCTACAGTGGTGAATCAGAAAGATGTCTCTTTCTTCTCATGGAATTCACAAAAGTTCATATGGTTGTTTAAGTTACAACTGTGCAAATAATTACTTCAACACAAAATCATCACTACTACGAAGTAAAAGTAGGTCTTAGTCTTTGAGAGAGCCTGCACCTCTAAATAGTGAACTCCGCAAGTGCTTCCTATCCACCCTTACCCCCAGGTAGGTGGGACAGGATGGTTGGAGTGGGCTGAAATTGGGTATTTCCCTTCTCCTACAAGAAATGTGGAGGAGGCCAGAGTTGGATATTTCCTTTCCACCAGGTCAGTCAACCTCAGCAGGTTAGCTCTGGTTAGTTTCTCCTGAGAAAGTTGCTCCTTTTTATCTCTGAGAAGTCCACACTGAGCCTCCAGCAATTTGTCAATTACAGGTTTCCCTACCCCAGTATTGGTTCCTACAGAGGTTTCAGCCTCTGGTTTTCTGTTCTGGTAAATTGCAATTCCCTGTATTCACCTGTCAGGGTTGCCAATCTCAGGGGCTTTGATTTGCCCTGTGATCTTGTATCTCTTACAGATTGTGGGTAAAATTGCAATATTTCCAGAAACTCTCACCTGGCCTTAGTCCATCTCCATAGCAATAGGTGTTTCTAAGGGGTGCAGAGAAGTATTCAATCTCCATATCAATAGGTGATTACATGGGGGAGCAAGGGCATATCTGGACAGGAGAGGTTGGGTGGGGTCCCTTTTTGCAGCTGGTCATGAAAGACACAGGTGAGCAGAAGTGGATGACTGTCTGTAAGCAATAAGCAAGTTTCTCCCACTTTATTTCTCCTTTGACTGATTTTGGTTTCAAAGGTAATTTGCCCTGGGCTGGGAGACAGATTTCCCCCAGAGTTATACAGATGGAAGAAGAATTGTTAATTTTTCATTTTGTTAGGATGAAGTGGTAACTTCCAAGCTTCCTAAGGCCAGACCAAAAACCAGACCATTAAGCTGGGTTATAAAAGGCACATTTGTAAACACATTGAATCATGAAAATGCTCATATATGTGGATAAAGAAAATGTAGGTATGTATGTGTATGTGTATACACACACACACACACACACACACACACACACAATGGAATATTGTTCAGCCATAGAAAAGGACATCCTCCCATTCACAACAACATGGATGAACCTGAGAGTATTATCTAAGTGAGGATTAAGCCAGGAAGAGAAAGACAAATTCTGCGTATGGTGTACATTATCAATTCTCTGTAGAATCTAAAGAAAAAAAGCCAATCTCACAAAAACAGAGAATATAATGGTTGTCCGGGGCTGGAAGTGGGGAAAATTGGGAGATCTCCACCCCTATCAAGGGGCCAAACTTTCAGATGCGAGATGAGTAAGTTCGGAGGATCTAATGTCCTGCATGGTAACTATGATTAATAATACAATAGTGTATACTTGAAATTTGCTGAGTTGATCTTAAGTCTTCTCACCACACACCTAGAAGAGTTAACTATGTTAGGTGATGGATTAGTTATCTAACTTGATCTGGGTAATCAACTCACAATGCATATACATATCAAATCATCAATCACATTGTACACTTTAAACATTTACAATTTTATTTGCCAATTATTCTTTAATAAAACTGGAAAAAATGCTCATATGAATTGGCCAATATATTAACTTCTGGCATACTATGCTAAGAAAGTACTCCAAATCATGGAAGAAAGTTGTGTACATAGTTCATATTTAACTTTGATATGTATTACAGTGTTTAATTGTGATGAATTAGGAAAAGTAAAAATGTTCAACCATAGAGGACTGGTAGGCAAATTATGACACATGCCCTCTGGGTAATAATTTGCAGTAATCAATAATTTTCAGGATTTCAGTATGGTAAATGTAATTGGTATGGTAAATACCATACAATTTTGGAGGAGGGGGAAAAGATGGCATGAAAAGTGAGGCAGAAACCTCCTCCCAAAACCACAAATAACAAGAAAATACAGCAAATACAATTAATCTTGAAAGGGTGACCCAAAGACTGCAGAACAGACTGCCTACATTTGGGGAAAAGACAAGACCTCACAGAAAAGGGTAAAGTAGAAAAGCCACAATCCAGTGGAATGCAAGCCCTCCCCGCCCATCCCAGCTGACAGGAGGTAGGAAGACAAACAGAGTGGCGAGGGAATAGAAGCCCAGGACTGCTAAACACCCAGCCCTGGAGCTCTGCTCCAGGAGCACAAACCCACATGACATGGTCTCTGGAGATTAGTAGAGCTGGAAAGCAAAGACAGGCAGCATACTCAGAGAGACCAGAGAACAGGCACCCACAACTGGCCACTCTGGGACAAAAGAAAGGCGGACAGTTTGAAAGACGTTCCAACAGCAAAGGGGTGCTAAAGGGGCAAGGATTACACAGAACATGCTGCTCAGGAGAAAGGACAGGTGGATAAAATCATTCTAGCATACTTAGCCTAGCAAGTTGGGAACTTTCAGGAGCTTGAGACATTCAATCCCCCTGGTTGGCAATGCAGCACCAAGGCACCCCACTGTGATATGCAGACTGCCTCTCCTTCCACCTGACTGGCACCAGTCCTGCTGACCTGCTGCCCCTGCCAATGTGCCAAGCCAACCAGAGGGTGGCCCCACCTATGGCAGCTACAGGAGTGTAATACAGAGGCTCCTCCCTGTGTGCTTAGCCCACTGGATGTGGCAATGGAGGCAGACACTGTGGCCAGGAAGCAGTAAAGACCTTTGCCCTCCTAGCTGGAGACAGCCCCATGCACCTGCAACTACCACCATTGCTTAAGGTGCTGGATAGCTCCAGAGAGTAGAGCTTCTGGGCACTAGAGGGCACCACCTACCCAAAGTTATTATTCCATAGTAATCATTAGAAATATGAAACAACAACAAGTTTTGGTAAAAACAAGAATCCAACAAACACCAGAAAGAGAGCTAAATGAAAATGAAATCACCAAACTTTTTTTTTATTATTTTTTTAAATTTTTTTTAAATTTTTTTTTATTGAAGGGTAGTTGACAACAGCATTGCATTACATTAGTTTCAGGTGTACAACACAGCGACTCAACATTTATATACATGATATTTCTAGGTACCAGGTATCACCATACCAAGTTGTTACAATATTTTGACTATATTCTTTATGCTATACATTACATCCCGGTTACTTATTTATTTTACAATTGGAAGTGTGTTTATATATATATATATATATTGTGAGGGCATCTCTCATATTTATTGATCAAATAGTTGTTAACCACAACAAATCTCTGTATAGGGGGGTCAATACTCAATGCACAATCATTAATCCACCCCAAGCCCAATTTTCATCAGTCTCCAATCTTCTGATGCATAACGAACAAATTCTTACATGGAGTACAAATTCTTACATAGTGAATAAGTTACATGGTGAACAGTGCAAGGGCAGTCATCACAGAAGCTTTCGGTTTTGTTAATGCATTATGAACTATACACAGTCAGTTCAAATATGAATATTCATTTGATTTTTAAACCTGATTTATATGTGGATACCACATTTCTCTATTATTATTATTTTTAATAAAATGCTGAAGTGGTAGGTAGATACAAGATAAAGGTAGAAAACAGAGTTTAGTGTTGTAAGAGAGCAAATGTAGATGATCAGGTGTGTGCCTGTAGACTATGTGTTAATCCGTGCTAGACGAGGGCAATAAACATCCATGTATGCAGAAGATTTCTCTCAGAACATGAGGGGGGAGGTTCTAAGCCTCACCTCTGCTGCTCCCCATTTTCTCACCAGATGGCCCCCCTGCGACTGTGCCTGTCTTAGGTTGTTCCTCCCTTGAGGAATCTTACCCGTCTCTGGCTAACCAGTCATCTTCCGGGGCCATACAGGGAAATGTTAAGTTGGTAAGTGAGAGAGAAGCCTTATCGTTTGAAAAGGTTAGCTTTTTACTTCTTTGCATATTTATGCCCTGTGGCTTCTATGCCCAGCATTTGTCTTGAGGTGTCTTTACCACTTGGAAGAATTATGATACTCGGTAAATTCGACATGTGGCACGAGTTCTATTTAAAGGTTGTGATTAGGTAGGAAGAAGAAAAGCTACAGAAGTAGCAGGCAGAAGAAAACCTGGGAAGATTGATTATTTCTTTGACATATCTTCTTGTAGAGTAACTTCAGCATGGATAGGTTTTAAACGACTAATTAAATTGTGCACACACATTAACATAATAGGAATATAGTTACCTAACCAAAGCATACCTGTAATTACCAGCCATCTCCAGTGAAACCAAGAAAACCAGTTAGGCACCTTAGGCATTTGTGAAAACTTATCTATGATATGGTGGATATTGTCCGACTGAACTTAAACAGTCTGAGAGAAATCAGACAAATTAAAACAACCCATTCCTGGGGACTGTTCATATCCCATATGTTCTTTTAACGATAAATAGTCTGTGGTTGTAAGATTTTGGAGCGCTACAATTTGCACTTCTCCGAATTCTTGGTTGAGTTCCAACAGTGTAGATCCAGTCCAATTTTTGTTTTACTGCATGCACAGGCCAGTTTAGATATCTCCTTCATCTTTCCCATGGCAAGTCCAGGAACTGGTGGGATGAGTGCATCTACACCTGTGACAGTGCGTGGATCTTTGTTGAAGTTTTTTTTGTTTTGTTTTTGTTTTTTTTTTTTCTGATCATCTTCTGTCATGAGTCTTCCCGAGAGTGCTGATGTTGGAAGTTCTTTTTCATATCGTATCTTAGTTCATTTTTGGGGTAGCCAAATTAGGCTTTGATCCTCTGTATAAACACAAACAGACCCTTTGCCTACACTTTTATATGTCCTTTATATCATTGTGTAGAACTCATTAGAGGTCACCACATAGGAACTGCATTTTTTTTTTTAATCATTAATCTACACTTACATGACGAATACTTTGTTTACTAGGCTCTCCCCTATACCAGGTCCCCCCTATATACTCCTTTACAGTCACTGTCCATCAGCGTAGCAACCTGTTGTAGAATCACTACTTGTCTTCTCTGTGTTGTACAGCCCTCCCCTTTCTCCCACCCCGCTATGGATGCTAATCTTAATAACCCCCTACTTCTCCCCCCCTTATCCCTCCCTACCCACCCATCCTCCCCAGTCCCTTTCCCTTTGGTACCTGTTAGTCCATTCTTGAGTTCTGTGATTCTGCTGCTGTTTTGTTCCTTCAGTTTTTCCTTTGTTCTTATATTCCACAGATGAGTGAAATCATTTGGTATTTCTCTTTCTCTGCTTGGCTTGTTTCACTGAGCAAAATACCCTCCAGCTCCATCCATGTTGCTGCAAATGGTTGGATTTGCCCTTTTCTTATGGCTGAGTAGTATTCCATTGTGTATATGTACCACATCTTCTTTATCCATTCATCTATCAATGGACATTTAGGTTGCTTCCAATTCTTGGCTATTGTAAATAGTGCTGCGATAAACATAGGGGTGCACTGATCTTTCTCATACTTGATTGCTGCATTCTTAGGGTAAATTCCTAGGAGTGCAATTCCTGGGTCAAATGGTATGTCTGTTTTGAGCATTTTGATGTACCTCCATACTGCTTTCCACAATGGTTGAACTAATTTACATTCCCACCAGCAGTGTAGGAGGGTTCCCCTTTCTCCACAGCCTCGCCAACATTTGTTGTTGTTTGTCTTTTGGATGGCAGCCATCCTTACTGGTGGTGATACCTCATTGTAGTTTTAATTTGCATTTCTCTGATAATTAGCGATGTGGAGCATCTTTTCATGTGTCTGTTGGCCATCTGTATTTCTTTTTTGGAGAACCGTCTGTTCAGTTCCTCTGCCCATTTTTTAATTGGGTTATTTGTTTTTTGTTTGTTGAGGCGTGTGAGCTCTTTATATATTCTGGACGTCAAGCCTTTATCGGATGTGTCATTTTCAAAGATATTCTCCCATACTGTAGGGTTCCTTTTTGTTCTATTGATGGTGTCTTTTGCTGTACAGAAGCTTTTCAGCTTAATATAGTCCCACTTGTTCATTTTTGCTGTTGTTTTCCTTGCCTGGGGAGATATGTTCAAGAAGAGGTCACTCATGTTTATGTCTAAGAGGTTTTTGCCTATGTTTTCTTCCAAGAGTTTAATGGTTTCGTGACTTACATTCAGGTCTTTGATCCATTTTGAGTTTACTTTTGTATATGGGGTTAGACGATGGTCCAGTTTCATTCTCCTACATGTAGCTGTCCAGTTTTGCCAGCACCATCTGTTGAAGAGACTATCATTTCGCCATTGTATGTCCATGGCTCCTTTATCAAATATTAATTGACCATATATGTCTGGGTTAATGTCTGGATTGTCTAGTCTGTTCCATTGGTCTGTGGCTCTGTTCTTGTGCCAGTACCAAATTGTCTTGATTACTATGGCTTTATAATAGAGCTTGAAGTTGGGGAGTGAGATCCCCCCTACTTTATTCTTCTTTCTCAGGATTGCTTTGGCTATTCGGGGTCTTTGGTGGTTCCATATGAATTTTTGAATTATTTGTTCCAGTTCATTGAAGAATGTTGCTGGTAGTTTCATAGGGATTGCATCAAATCTGTATATTGCTTTGGGCAGGATGGCCATTTTGACGATATTAATTCTTCCTAGCCATGAGCATGGGATGCGTTTCCATCTGTTAGTGTCCCCTTTAATTTCTTTTAAGAGTGACTTGTAGTTTTCAGAATATAAGTCTTTCACTTCTTTGGTTAGGTTTATTCCTAGGTATTTTATTTTTTTTGATGCAATTGTGAATGGAGTTGTTTTCCTGATTTCTCTTTCTGTTGGTTCATTGTTGGTATATAGGAAAGCCACAGATTTCTGTGTGTTGATTTTGTATCCTGCAACTTTGCTGTATTCCGATATCAGTTCTAGTAGTTCTGGGGTGGAGTCTTTAGGGTTTTTTATGTACAGTATCATGTCATCTGCAAATAGTGACAGTTTGACTTCTTCTTTGCCAGTCTGGATTCCTTGTATTTTTTTGTTTTGTCTGATTGCCGTGGCTAGGACCTCTAGTACAATGTTAAATAACAGTGGGGAGAGTGGGCATCCCTGTCTAGTTCCCGATCTCAGCGGAAATGCTTTCAGCTTCTCGCTATTCAATATAATGTTGGCTGTGGGTTTTTCATAGATGGCCTTTATTATGTTGAGGTACTTGCCCTCTATTCCCATTTTGCTGAGATTTGTTATCATGAATGGATGTTGAACTTTGTCAAATGCTTTTTCAGCATCTATGGAGATGATCATGTGGTTTTTGTCTTTCTTTTTGTTGATGTGGTGGATGATATTGATGGACTTTCGAATGTTGTGCCATCCTTGCATCCCTGGGATGAATCCCACTTGGTCATGGTGTACGATGGTTTTGATGTATTTTTGAATTCGGTTTGCTAAAATTTTGTTGAGTATTTTTGCATCTACGTTCATCAGGGATATTGGTCTGTAGTTTTCTTTTTTGGTGGTGTCTTTGCCTGGTTTTGGTATTAGGGTGATGTTAGCTTCATAGAATGACTTTGGGAGTATCCCCTCCTCTTCTATTTCTTGGAAAACTTTAAGGAGAATGGGTATTATGTCTTCCCTGTATGTCTGATAAAATTCCGAGGTAAATCCATCTGGCCGGGGGGTTTTGTTCTTTGGTAGTTTTTTGATTACCGCTTCAATTTCGTTGCTGGTAATTGGTCTGTTTAGATTTTCTGTTTCTTTTTGGGTCAGTCTTGGAAGGTTGTATTTTTCTAGGAAGTTGTCCATTTCTCCTAGGTTTCCCAGCTTGTTAGCATATAGGTTTTCATAGTAGTCTCTAATAATTCTTTGTATTTCTGCGGGATCTGTTGTGATTTTTCCTTTCTCATTTCTGATACTGTTGATTTGTGTTGACTCTCTTTTCCTCTTAATAAGTCTGGCTAGAGGCTTATCTGTTTTGTTTATTTTCTCGAAGAACCAGCTCTTGGTTTCATTGATTTTTGCTATTGTTTTATTCTTCTCAATTTTATTTATTTCTTCTCTGGTCTTTATTATGTCCCTCCTTCTGCTGACCTTAGGCCTCATTTGTTCTTCTTTTTCCAATTTTGATAGTTGTGACATTAGACCGTTCATTTGGGATTGCTCTTCCTTTTTTAAATATGCTTGGAGTGCTATATACTTTCCTCTTAAGACTGCTTTTGCTGCGTCCCACAGAAGTTGGGGCTTAGTGTTGTTGTTGTCATTTGTTTCCATATATTGCTGGATCTCCATTTTGATTTGGTCATTGATCCATTGATTATTTAGGAGCATGTTGTTTAGCCTCCATGTGTTTGTGAGCCTTTTTGCTTTCTTTGAAGAGTTTATTTCTAGTTTAATGCCTTTGTGGTCTGAAAAGTTGGTTGGTAGGATTTCAATCTTTTGGAATTTACTGAGGCTCTTTTTGTGTCCTAGTATGTGGTCTATTCTGGAGAATGTTCCATGTGCACTTGAGAAGAACGTGTATCCTGTTGCTTTTGGATGTAGAGTTCTGTAGATGTCTATTAGGTCCATCTGTTCTAGTGTGTTGTTCAGTGCCTCTGTGTCCTTACTTATTTTCTGTCTGGTGGATCTGTCCTTTGGAGTGAGTGGTGTGTTGAAGTCTCCTAGAATGAATGCATTGCATTCTATTTCCTCCTTTAGTTCTGTTAATATTTGTTTCAGGTATGTTGGTGCTCCTGTATTGGGTGCATATATATTTATAATGGTTATATCCTCTTGATGGACTGAACCCTTTATCATTATGTAATGTCCTTCTTTGTCTTTTGTTACTTTCTTTATTTTGAAGTCTGTTTTGTCTGATACCAGAATTGCAACACCTGCTTTCTTCTCTCTGTTGTTTGCTTGAAATATCTTTTTCCATCCCTTGACTTTAAGTCTGTGCGCGTCTTTGGGTTTGAGGTGAGTCTCTTGTAAGCAGCATATGGATGGATCTTGCTTTTTTATCCATTCTATTACTCTGTGTCTTTTGATTGGTGCATTCAGTCCATTTACATTTAGGGTGATTATTGAAAGGTATGAATTTATTGCCATTGCAGGCTTTAAGTTTGTGGTTACCAAAGGTTTAGGGTTAGCTTCTTTACTGTCTTACTGTCTAACTTAACTCACTTGTTAAGCTATTATAAACACAATCTGATGATTCTTTATTTCTCTCCCTTCTTATTCCTCCTCCTCCCTTCTTCATATGTTGGGTGTTTTGTTGTGTGCTCTTTTTAGGAGTGCTCCCATCTAGAGCAGTCCCTGTAGGATGCCCTGTAGAGGTGGTTTGTGGGAGGCAAATTCCCTCAACTTTTGCTTGTCTGGGAATTGTTTAATCCCTCCTTCATATTTAAATGATATTCGTGCTGGATACAGTAGTCTTGGTTCGAGGCCCTTCTGTTTCATTGCATTAAGTATATCATGCCATTCTCTTCTGGCCTGTAGGGTTTCTGTTGAGAAGTCTGATGATAGCCTGATGGGTTTTCCTTTGTAGGTAACCTTTTTTTTCTCTCTGGCTGCTTGTAATACTTTGTCCTTGTCTTTGATCTTTGCCATTTTAATTATTATGTGTCTTGGTGTTGCCCTCCTTGGATCCCTTGTCATGGGAGTTCTGTGTACCTCTGTGGTCTGAGAGGCCATTTCTTCCCCTAGTTTGGGGAAATTTTCAGCAATTATTTCTTCAAAGACATTTTCTATCCCCTTTTCTCTCTCTACTTCTTCTGGAATACCTATGATTCTTATATTATTCCTTTTAGATTGATCACTCAGCTCTCTTAAAATTCTTTCATTCCTGGAGATCCTTTTATCTCTCTCTGCATCAGCTTCTCTGCGTTCCTGTTCTCTGTTTTCTAGTCCATTAATGGTCTCTTGCATCTCGTCCATTCTGTTTTGAAGTCCTTCCAGAGCTTGTTTTATTTCTGAATTCTCCTTCCTTAGTTCTTGCATATTTCTCTGCAAGTCCATCAGCATGGTTATGACTTTTGTTTTGAATTCTTTTTCAGGTAGACTGGCTAAATCTATCTCCCCAGATTCCTTCTCAGGGGAAGATGTAGCAGATGCTGAAGCTGTCTGGGTTAGTCTTGTCTGGATCATATTTTTTTGCCTTTTCATGTTGACAGGTGCTATTGACTGTCAGCTGGGAGGGCCAAAATTTTCACTTACTACTGGCCTTTCTTTACTGGGGCAACTGCGACCCCTAGTGGCTTGTGTTGGGTAATTGCGTGTAGAGTGGGTCTTTGTGTCTTGCCTGGCCGGGAGGGAGAAATTTCCCTTTCTGTGGGCGGAATTTGTCTCAGGCTGCTTCTCTGCTTTCGCAGCGCCCGGTGGGGTGATGGATGGGGGGGCTGCTTGACTGTTTTCCTCCGTGAGGGGTCTCAGAGCTGTTGCCCAGGGGGTTAGTGCACCCGGTTTTCCCTGTAATTTCCAGCTGCTGTACTGTGACCTGGGTTGTTTCCGTCAAGCTGTTAAGTCCCTGTCCCTTTAAGACTTTCAAAAAGCCCCCGCTTTTCTTTGTCACAGGGGCATCAGCTTCAGCACCCGCTCAGAGGTCTTACTCCCTGTTCCCCCAGTATCCAGGGCCCCCTGGGCATGTACTGTGTCTGCGCTCTGGCCCGGATGGCTGGGGCTGGGTGTTCAGCAGTCCTGGGCTCCGTCTCCCTCCCGCTCTGCCTATTCTTCTCCCGCCGGGAGCTGGGGGGAGGGGCGCTCGGGTCCCGCCGGGCCGGGGCTTGTATCTTACCCCTTTCACCAGTCGCTGGGTTCTCGCTGGTGTAGCTGCAGTCTGGCCACTGTCCTGCGTCTTCTGGTCTCTCTTTTAGGGCTAGTTGTGTTTGTTGTATTTTCAAAAGTATATATGTTTTTGGGAGGAGATTCCCACTGTCCTACTCACGCCGCCATGTTGGCTCTGCCTCACCAAACTTTTTGATAAAGATTTCAAAATAAAAATTATAAACATGCTCATGGAGACACAGAAAATATTCAAGATCTCAGGGAGGACTTCAAGAAAGAGATAGAAACTTTGAAAACTAGAGTATCTGAAATGAAACATACAATGGACAGATTTAAAAGTAGATTCGATGAGGTAGAGGAGGTAGTAAATTAAATAAAAATTAGAGAACAGGAAAACAAAGAAGCTGAGGCACAGAGAGAAAAAAGGACCTCTAGGAATGAAAGAATAATTCAAGAACTGTGTGACCAATTCAAATGCAATAAAATTCACATTATAGGAGGACCAGAAGAAGAAGAAGAAGAAGAGAGAAAAAGGGATAGAAAGTCTCTTTGAGGAAATAATTGCTGAAAACTTCCCCAGTCTGGGGAAGCAAATAGTCTCTCAGGTAATGGACATGCAGAGATCTCATAACACAAGGAATCCTAGGAAGAAAACACCAAGACATAGAATAATTAGAATGGCAAAGATCAAGGACAAGGACAGAGTATTAAAAGCAGCTGCAGAGAGAAAAAAGCTCTTATAGAAAGGAAAGCCCATCAGGCTATCATCAGACTTCTCAGAAGAAACCTTACAGACCAGAAGGGAGTGGAATGATATATTTAATGCAGTGAAACAGAAGGGCTCCAACCAATAATACTCTACCCAACAAGATTATCATTTAAATTTGAAGCAGGGATTAAATAATTTTCAGATAGGCAAAAGTTTAGGGAATTTACCTCCCACAAACCATTTCTACAGTGTGTTTTGGAGGGACTGTTATAGATAGAAGTGCTCCTAAGGCTAAATAGCTGTCACCAGAGAAAATAAAACCACAGTAAAGAAAGTAGACCAATTAATCACTAAGCAAATGCAAAATTAAATCAACTACCCACAAAGTCAATCAAGGAATACACAAAGATATAGAATATCACACCTAATATATAAAGAGTGGAGGAGGAAGAAAAAGAAGGGAGAGAAAAAAAGAGCCTTTAGATTATGTTTTAAATAGCGTAATAAGTGAGGTAAGTTAAACTAATACATAGTAAAGAAGCTGCCCTTGAACCATGAATCTAAAGCCTGCAATGGCAATAAGTACATATCTACTGATAATCACCATAAATGTAAATGGACTGAATGCACTACTCAAAAGACATAGAGTTACAGAATTAATAAAAACAAGGTTCATCTATGTGCTGCCTACAAGTGACTCACTTCAAACCCAAAGACGTACACAGACTAAAAGTGAAGGGATGGAAAAAGGGATTTCATGCAGATAACAGAGAAAAAAGCATGAGTTGCAGTACTTGTATCAGGCAAAATAGATTTCAAAGCAAAGAAAGTAACAAGAGACAAAGAAGGATATTACATAATGATAAAGGGGTCAGTCCACAAGAGGATATAACCATTATAAATATCTATGCATCCAATATAGGAGCACCTAAATATGTGAAAAAAATACTAACAGAATTAAAGAGAGAAATAGGATGCAATGCATTCATTTTAGGAGACTTCAACACACCATTAACTCCAAAGGACAGATCAACCAGACAGAAAGTAATGAGACAGTGGCACTGAACAACATATTAAAACAGATGGTCCTAACAGACATCTACAGAACACTCCACCCAAAAGCAGCAGAATACACATTCTTCTCAAGTGCACATGTAACATTTTCCAGAATAGACTACATACTAGGCCACAAAAAGAGCCTCAATAAATTCAGAAGGATTGAAATTGTGCCGATCAGCTTCTCAGACCACAAAGGTATGAAACTAGAAGTAAATTATGCTAAAAAAACAAAACACAAGAAAAGCCCAACAAACACAAGGGGGCTTAACAACATGCTCCTAAATAATCAATGGATCAATGACTAAATAAAAACAGAGATCAAGCAATATATGGGGACAAATGAAAACAATAAGTCAACACTGCGAAATCTGTGGGACACAGCGAAGGCCATTCTAAGAGGGAAGTATATTGTAATACAAGCTTAACTCAAGAAAGAAGAATAATCCCAAATGAACAGTTTAAAGTCACAATTAGTGAAACTAGAAAAAGAAACCACAAATGAGGCCCATAGACAGTAGAAGGAGGGACATAATAAAGATCAGAGCAGAAATAAATAAAATTGAGAAGAATAAAACAATAGACAGAATCAATGAAACCAGGACTTTGTTCTCCAAGAAAATAGATAAAACCCCAGCCAGACTTATCAAGAAAAAAAGAGTCTACTCACATAAACAGAATCATAAATGAGAAAGGAAAAATCACGATGGACACCACAGAATTACAAAGCATTTTTAAAGAATACTATGAAAACTTACATGCTAACAAATTGGATAACCTAGAAGAAATGGGCAACTTTCTAGAAAAATGCAACCTTCCAAGACTGACCCAAGAAGAAACAGAAAATCTGAATAGACCAATTACCAGCAATGAAATTGAATTGGTAATTTTAAAACTACCTAAGAACGAAACCTCTGCATCAGATGGCTTCACAGCTGAATTTTATCAAACATTTAGAGAAGACCTAATACCCAACCTCCTTAAAGTTTTACAAACTCATTCTATGAGGCCAGCATCACTCTCACACCAAAACCAGTCAAAGACACCACAAAAAAGAAAATTATAGACCAATATCCCTAATGAACATAAATGCAAAAATACTTAACAAAGTATTAGCAAACTGAATTAAAAGATACATCAAACAGATAATCCATCATGATCAAGTGGGATTTATTCCAATGATGCAAGGATGGCACAATATTTGAAAATCCATCAACATCATATACCACATCAGCAAAAAGGACAAAAATCACATGATCATCTCCATAGATGCTGAAAAAGCATTTGACAAACTTCACCATCCATTCATGATAAAAAAAATTCTCAACAAAATGGGTATAGAGGGCAAGTACCTCAATATAATAAAGGCCATATATAACAAACCCAAAGCCAAAGTCATACTTAACAGTGAAAAGCTGAAAGCTTTTCCTCCAAGATTGGGAACAAGACAAGGATGCCCACTCTTCTCACTTTTATTCAACATACTACTGGAGGTCCTAACCATGGCAATCAGACAACATAAATAAATAAAAGGCATCCAGATTGGTAAGGAAGAAGTCAAACTGTCACTGTTTGCAGATGACATAATACTGTACATAAGAAACCCTGAAGAATCCATCCCAAAATTCCTAGAACTAATAATTGAATTCAGCAAAGTTCTAGGATACAAAATTAACACACAGAAATCCATTGCATTCCTGTATACTAATGATGAACTAGCAGAAAGAGAAATCAGGAAAACAACTCCATTTACAATTGCATCAAAAAGAATAAAATAGCTAGGAATTAACCTAACCAAGGAGGTGAAAGACCTATACCCTGAAAACTACAAGATACTCTTGAGAAAAATTAAAGAAGACCCCAATAAATGAAAATACATCCTGGGTTCATGGATAGGAAGAATTAATATTGTCAAAATGGCCATCCTGTCTAAAGCAATCAACAGATTCAATGTAATCCCTATCAAAATATCAACAGCATTCTTCAACGAACTAGGACAAATAGTTCTAAAATTCACATGGAACTACAAAAAACCCTGAATAGCTAAAACAATCCTGAGAAGGAGGAATAAAGCTATAAAGAATAAAGAATAAATAAACACTCCCCAACTTCAAGGTCTACTACAAAACCACAGTATTCAAAACAATTTGGTACTGGCACAAAAACAGACCCATAGATCAATGGAATAAATAAAGAGCCCAGATATAAACCCACACATATATGGCTAATTAATATACAATAAAGGAGCCATGGATAGACAATGGGGAAATGACAGTTTCTTCAACAATTGATGTTGGTAAAACTAGACAGCAACATGTAAGAGAATAAATGTGGATTATTGTCTAACTCCATACACAAAATTAAACTTAAATGGATCAAAGATCTAACTGTAAGTCATGAAACCACAAAACTCTTAAAAGAAAACATAGGCAAAACTCTCTTGAAAATAAACATGAGCAACTTTTTCCTGAACACATCTCATAGGGCAAGGGAAACAAAGCAAAAATGAACAAATGGGACTACCCCAAACTAAAAAACTTCTATACAGCAAAGGACACCATTAGTAGAACAAAAAGGCATCCTACAGTTTGGAGAATATGTTCATAAATGACATATCTGATAAGGGGTTAACATCCAAAATATATAAAGAGCTCACATGCCTCAACACCCAAAAAGCAAATAACCCAATTAAAATATGGGCAGAGGATCTGAACAGACACTTCTCCAAAGAAGAAATTCAGATGGTGAACAGGCACATGAAAAGATGTTCCACATTGCTAGGCACATGAAATGATGTTCCACATTGCTAATTATCAGGGAAATGCAAATTAAAACCACAATGAGATATCACCTCACACAGTTAGGATGGCCAACATCCAAAAGACAAGGAACAACAAATACTGGTGAGGATGTGGAGAAAGGAGAACCTTCCTACCCTGTCAGCAGGAATGTAAATAGTTCAACCATTGTGGAAAGCAATATGGAGGTTCCTCAAAAAACTAAAAATAGAAATACCATTTGCCCAGGAATTCTACTTCTAGGAATTTATCTGAAGAAAACAGGATCCATGATTCAAAAACATATATGCACCCCTATGTTTATTGCAGCACTATTTACAATAGCCAAGATATGGAAGCAACCTAACTGACCATCAGTAAATGAATGGATAAAGAAGAGGTGGCAAATATACACAATGGAATATTATTCAGCCGTAAGAGGAAAACAAATCCTACCATTTGCAGCAACATGAATCAAGCTAGAGGGTATTATGCTCAGTGAAATAAGCTAGGTGGAGAAAGACAAGCACCTAATGATTTCCCTCATTTGTAGAGTATAACAACAAAGCAAACTGAAGGAGCAAAATAGCAGCAGACTCACAGACTCCAAGAAGGAACCAGCAGTTACCAAAGGGGAGAGGCTGGGGAGGGTGGGTGGGGAGGGAAGAATAAGGGGATTAAGGGGCATTATAATTAACACAAATAAGGTAGGTAGGTCAAGGGGAAGGCAGTATAGCACAGAGACAAAGACTCTACAGCATCTCACTACACTGATGGACAGCGGCTGCCATGGGGTGTGCTGCGGTACTTGATAATATGCGTGAATGTTGTAACCACAATGTTCATGTGAAACCTTCATAAGATTGTATATCAATGATACCTTAATTAAAATAAAACCATACAATTTGGTAAGAAGTATGCGAAAACAGAAATAAAAAACCAAGGACTTACAAAGCAAAACCTGTAATTTTTTTCTTTAGGCATCAGGATATTGGTTATTTCCCCCCATATTTGTTTTAAATTTTTGTTACATGTTTTCTCAGGATGAATATAACTACTTTGTTTTTCATATCAAAGATGTATGGCATATAGGTACTGGGCAGAAGCTTTGATTTCAGAAAAGTCCCCAGATTTAAAAAAATGTAGATATTTGATGAATTCTATAACAATTGTCACTAAACTTTTCTATAAATGACAAAGGAATTTTAGTGTCATCAACATCATGGGGGAATAAGAGGTCCCTCATTTTTTGTTCCTCCTCCATACAAAAATAATCCAGTATCCATCCGTAGACAAAAGTGCCCTTATGGGAGCTGTGGCACCCAGCACCGTACACCAAGGGAATTCTAGGAGTCTTGTCCACCTGTGCCTTAGGCAATATGCATACAGACCTTGGTCCTGGCTGTGCTGCCTGCAGTGGCCATGACCTGGCTCCAGTCCCCTCAGCTGCAGTCCAGGAGTCCTTGGAAAACACTGTCTTAGACAGTCACCGATGGTGAGAAAGCCTTTGTGGAAACCCACATTTCCAGAGGAGAAGTTCCAGCAAATTCTTGGAGCAATATGAGTTTAGATGTACTGGAGAGTGCAGTTAGTAAGGACTAGATAAGATGACTGCTACTTCAAATGTGAAGACAGCAGTGCAGAATTTTAAGGAATATTCAAAATAAAGTAAACATGAGACCATCAAAAGATCAAAATAATTTTCCAGTAACCTACCTCAAAGACATGGAGATCTGTGATTTACCTGATAAAGAATTCATAATAGCTGTTCTAAGGGAACTCAGTAACCTACAAGAAAACACAAAGATAATTCAGCAATATTAGAAAATAATAAGCAAACAAAATGAGAAACTTAAAAAGAGATAGAAATCACAAAAAAGAACCAAACAGAAATTCAGGAACTGAAGAAGAGAAGGATGAAATGAAAATCGCAATAGATAGCATCAACATCACAATGTATCAGGCAGAAAAAAGAATTTGTGAGATAGAAGATAGGAAATTTGAAGTTATCCTAACAGAGATAAAGGAAAAGAGAAGAGTTATGTAAGCCTATATAATCTGTGGGATACCACTGAATGAACCAATTTGTAAATTATTGGAGTTCCAGGAGGAGAAGAGCTGGAGAAGAAGAAAACTTATTTAAAGAAATAATGGTTGAGAACGTCCCAAATTTGGGGACAGAGTTGGATAACCAAGTTCATGAAGTTCAGAGGTCACCAAATAAAATAAAATTAGTCTCTACAACCACATTATAATAAAACCATAAAAAAATCAATGACAAAAAGAGAATCTTAAAAGCAGCAAGAGGAAGAAATGTTTATGAGGACACCCCCATAAGGCTATCAGTGAATTTCTCAGTGGAGACTATACAGCCCAGGAGAGAGGGGAATAATATATTTAAAGTACTGAAAGAAACAACCTGCCAAACAAGACTATTCTATTTGGCAAAGTTATCATTCAGAAATGAAGGAGAAAGATGTTCCCAGACAAACAAAAACCGGGAATTCATCACCAACAGACCTGCCATAAGAAATGCAAAAAGAAGTTTTTCAAGCTGAAATGAAATACACTAATTAGTAACATGAACACACATGAAATACAAAACACTGGCAAAGGTAAGTATATAGTTAAATTCAGAATATTCTAACACTGTAATATAGTGGTGCATTAATCTTTTAACTCTAGTGTAAAGGTTAAAGGACAAGAGTATTAAAAATAACTATAGCTATAATAACTTATTAATGGATACACAATATAAAAAGATAAACTGTGACATCAAAAGTATAAAAGGGGAGAGTAAACATATGGTATTTTTTTTATTAAGGTATCATTGATATACAATCTTATGAAGGTTTCACATGAGCAACATTGTGGTTACTACATTCATCCATATTATCAAGTGCCCACCGACACCCCATTGCAGTCACTGTCCATCAGCATAGTAAGATGCTGTAGAGTCACTACTTGTCATCTCTGTGCTATGCTGCCTTTCCCGTGACCCCCTCTACATTATGTGTGCTAATTATAATGCCCCTTAATCCTCTTCTCCCTCCCTTCCCACCCCCTTCCCTTTGGTAACCGATAGTCCCTTCTTGGGAGTTTGTGAGTCTGCTGCTGTTTTGTTCCTTCAGTTTTGCTTTGTTGTTACACTCCACAAATGAGAGAAATCATTTGGTACTTGTCTTTCTCCACCTGGTTTATTTAACTGTAGTATTTTTTATGGTATCAAAGTTAAGTTGTTATCAGTGAAAATAGACCTCTATATCTCTAAGATGTTTTATGTAAGCCTCATGGTAACTACAAAGTAAAAGCTTCCAATATTCACAAAATGTAAAGAGAAGGTAATCAAAACATACTGTTACAGAAATCATTAATTCACAAAAAAAGGCAGAAAGAGTGGAAGAAAGGAATAAAGAACACTATAAACATACAGAAAACAATAAATGGCATTAATAAATCCTTACCATTCAATAATTACTCTAAGGGTAAATGGATGATAATCTCCAATCAGAAGGCATACAGTGACTATATGAATTAAAAAAAACAATTATATATGGCGTACAAGAGACTCATTTTAGCTTTAAGAATACACATGGATTCAAAGTGAAGGGATGGAAAAAGATAGTCCACGCAAATTGAAACCAAAAGAGAGTAAAGGTAGCTATACTTTTAATCAAACAAAATCAATATTAAGCCAAAAATTGTAATAAGAGATAATGAAGGTCATTATATAAAAATAATGGGTCAATTCAAGAAGATACATTAGTCAATATTTATGCACCCAACACAAAGAGATGTAAATGCATAAAGCAAAAATAAATAAATCTAATGGGAGAAATAGATGACAATACAATAATAGGAAGAGACTTCAATACCCGGTTTCAACAATGGATAGACTCTTCAAACAGAAAATCAACAAGGAAATATTTGACTTGTAAAACATTTTAGACCAAATGGACCTAAATATATAGAAAGGACTCCATCTAACAGCAGGAGAAATGCACATTCTTCTCAATCACAGATGGAACATTCTCCAGGATAGATCATGATAGGTCAAAAAACAAGTCTTAGCAAATTTAAGATTAAAATCATACCAACGTAATCATTCTGACAGGAATGGTATGAAACTAGAAATCAATAACAGGAGGAAAGCTGGAAAATTCACAAATATGTGGACATGAAAGAAAATGCTCCTGAACAACCAATGCATCAAAGAATAAATCAAAGGGAAGTTAAAAATGTGGTAAAATAAACAAAAATGGAAAAACACAACATACTAAACTTATAGGATGCAGCAAAAACTCTTCAATAAATGCCTGTATTAAGAAAAAAGATCTCAAATAAACAATCTAACTTTACACTTCAGGGAACTGGAAAAATAAGAACAAACTAAGCCCAAAGTTAGCAGAAGGAATGAAATAACAAAGATCAGAGCAGAAAAAAATGAAATAGAGATCAGAAAAACAAAAGAAAAGATCAACAAAACTAAGAGTTGTTTTTTAAAAAGATAAACCAAATTGACAAAAGTTTAGCTAGACTAAGAAAAAAGAGAGAAGACTCAAATAAAATAAAAAGTGAAAGAAGAGGCATTACACTTGATAACATAGAAATACAAAGGATCATAGGAGATTACTATGAAAAAATACATGCCCATAAATAGGATAGCCCAGAAGAAATGGATACATTTCTAGAAACATACAAAGTACCAAGACTGAATGATGAAGAAATGGAAAATCTGATTACAAGTAAGGTAATTTCATGAGTCATCCATAAATTGGATCACCATATGCAGAAGAATGAAACTGAACCCCTATCTTACACCACTCACAAAAATTTAAAAAGGATTAAGACTTAGACATAAGACCTAATACCATAAAACTTATAGCAGAATTCATTGGGGGATGCTCCTTGACACTGGACTTGGCAATGGTTTTTTGGATATGACTATGACACCAATAGAATGAGCAACAAATTAATAAATGGACTATATCAAATCAAAAGCTTCTATGCAGAAAAGAAACTGTGAAATGAACAAATGAAAAGGCCACTTATGGAGTAGGGAAAAATACGTGCAAATCATGTATCCGATAAGCAGTTAATATCCAAAATATATACTCATGCAACTCAATAGTAAAAAAACAATCAGATTGAAAAATGAACAGAAGAAGTGAATAACGTTTTTCCAAATAAGACATCAAATGGCCAAGTACATGAAAAAATGCTTAACAACATTAATCATCAGGGAAATGCAAATCTAAACCACAATGAGCTATTACCTCTCACCTGTTGGAATGGCTATTATTGAAAAAACAAGAGATAGGTGTTAGTGAGGATGTGGAGAAACAGGAAGCCTTGTTTATTTTTGGTGGGAATGTAAATTGTTTCAGCTACAATGGAAAACATATGGAGGTTTCTCAAAAAATTAAAAATAGAACTACAATGTGATCTAGGAGTCCCCCTTCTAGGTATGTAGAAGGAAATGAAACAGGGATCTTGAAGAGTTCTCTGCACTCCCATGTTCACTGCAGTACTATTCACAATAGCCAAGATATGGAAATATCCCAAATAATTGGATAAAGAAGATGTCAGATGTTACACACACACACACACACACACACACACACACACACTCTCTCTCTCTCTCTCTCTCTCACACACACAATGGAATATTATTCAGCCATGAAAAAGAAGGAAATCCTGCCATTCATTACAACATGGATGGACCTTGAGGGCATGAAGCTAATTGAAATAAGACATACAGAGAAAGACAAATATTCACATACAGGTAGAATCTAAAGAAGCTGAACTCATGGAAACAGAGAGTATAATGGGGTTACCTGGGGCTGGGGGCTGGAGGAAATGGAGGGATGTTGGTCAAAGGGTACAAACTTTTAGTTATATGTTGAGCAAATTTTGGGGATTTTAATATACAGCATGACTGTAATTGTAATTGATAATACTATATTATATACTTGAAAGTTGCTGAGAGAGTAGATCTTAAATATTCTCACCACAAAAAAGAAATAATTATATGAGTTGATGGAAGTGTTAGCTAGCACTACTGTGCTAATCATTTCACAATATTAAGTGTATTATATCAATATGTCATATAGCTAAAACTTACACAATCTAATATGTTAACTATATCTTAATAAAGCTGCAAAAAAACCCAATAATTTTATAGAATAATAAACTGTAGTGGATACTTTTATTGGTCTAAATTAGCCATGTCCTAAAAATAATGGAATATCCATACAATGGACTACTGTATAGCCATTCACACACACACACACACACACACACACCACATTTAACAACACTGGGAAATGCTTACAATATAATGCAGAGTAAAATAAAAAATTCATAATTGTATAGCTAGTATTATCTAAAAAACTCTTGGGAAAAAAAAACCCCAAACCTGGCCAAGCCCATAAGGGTAAAGTTATGGAGAACAGAAATTGTACAGAAATATTTAAAAATAAAAGTACTAGTTATCTCTAAATGGTGGTATTGTAAGTAACTTTTATTTTCTTCTACAGTTATTTCTGTATTTCCCAAATTGTTCATAAAGCATGTAAACTATGCTTAAAATCAATGAAAAAAATATTTTTAAAAAGTGTTTTGTCCACTGTGGAAAACAGTATGGCACTTGCTCAAAAAATTAAATATAAAATTACCATGTGATTCAACATTCTGGGTATAAACATTAAATAATTAAAAGCAGAGACTCAGATATCTGTACACCCATGTTCATAATAGCATTATTCACCATAGCCAAAAATCTGAAGTAATCCAAGTATCTATCAATGGATGAATAGGCAAAGTGTACATACATGCCATGGGATATTACTCAAATATCAAATTTTATTAGTCTTAAAAAGGAACGATGTTCTGAATTAAAATCCACATAATACTAGGGTTCCAGATAAAGTGATGAAGTTGGGGGTAAAACTGGAACATTCATTTTGTAAAATGTTCAGTTTTGCACGAAGAAAGGAGTTCTGGGGATGGATGGTGGTGATGGTTGCACAACCATATGCAGGTACTTAATGTCATTAAATTGTACACTTAAAAATGGTAACAATGGTAAAATTTAAGTTATGTATTTTTACAATTTAAAAAGTTATTCTCATCCAATTTGAATTAAAATCCACATAATACTAGGGTTCCAGATAAAGTGATGAAGTTGGGGGTAAAACTGGAAGGCAGTGGGCTACACTGTAGGGGGCCCTGACAGCCAGGCTGAGGGGTAAGTAAGAGGAGCCGTGGGGAAGAGACGTGGAGAGTGTGGCGCTGCAGGGAACTCCGCCTGGCAGCCTCGCTCAGGATGAAGTGAGCAGCAGTAGCAGGAGAAGCAAAGGAAGCCAAGATGCTCTCCATATGCCTCCAGACTAACGGCTTAAGGAGATTAAGGCTAAGAGAAGTGACCCGTGCAGGGTCCCAGAGCTAGCAGGTGGCACATCCCTGTCTTGAGCTCACTTGTCTCTGACACCATCTCCACTCTTTCCTCTGTGCTGCCTCCACAGAGCAGGAATAAGAGGGGAGGAGGAACGGTGGGAGAGGAGAAGACAGAGGGAATGAGAAGAAAGTAGGCCAAGAGAGGAATGGAAGGGAATGCCAGGAGACAGGAAGATGAGGTTCAAAGCTGCAAACAAGAACAAACTTATCAATTAAGGCCCTGAGTCTGCACTGAACTTTTGACAATTACAGTTGTCAGCATGGTAACCGATTCATAATTATTTTATGGGAGTTTAGAAACTCTATGTGTAACTGGCTCAGAGCAGTTGCAGAGCTGTTAATCTTGAATGTTTATTACCCTCCATTCAATAAATAGCTTAATAAATCTAAAGGACTTCAATTTATGGGGATGGTTCTGGCATGCTATTCAAATCCAAGCAATTACAATAAAACCATGTCTATCAAGGGTGCTGCAGTTTTTGTAGGTGATACTTGTAGGTGCTGGAACTTGACATCCCTTTGCTCTCTGTCTTGGCCATGGGGGTTCAGGGCAGGACAGAAGTTAGAGGCTGTCTTTGGGTTGCTGTCTTCCAAGGCGATGCTGTGAGATGGGACCCAGGCTTTTACCATTTTCCGTGATGTTCATGGATCCAGTTTCCCGGTGACAAGGACATTTCAAGGCCATTGGGGTCTCTGTTCAGTTTACCTCTGACCCTGGTGTGGTGCATTGTGAAGCCCATGTTAGGTGGGCTTGGGGCATCTTCTAGAAGATGAAATGATTTGGGTAGAGTCAGAAGTGATGACTTCTATGTTCACAACTCCCGTGAAGATCAGGGACATCTCTGCTCAGTTCCAACCCCACAGGGGCTGCAGGTGGACTAGAAGGGACACACACACACACACACACACACACACACTTCATGGTATTACTTACCCCTTGGCCCGTGGATTTCCTCTAACTCCCTGATACTTTGTCTTCCACTGTCTCCTGGTAGGGAAGCAACTGGTTGAAGGAGATGCAAAGGAGCAGAGAGATAGTGAGAGTCAGTGGGAAAGAAACTGGCCTGAAAGAGGGCAGATCTGGTCCTGGCCTTGCCTCTTATCTTCACTGTGTGGCCTTGGGTGAGTCGCTTCAAGTGTGGGGCCTCAGTTTTCCCTTCCACTTCTGACACCCTGGGTTCTATACTTCAGTGAAGGAAAATAGCAGGTGAACTGGAGAGACATGCAGAAGAGGTGCTCTGCAGTGGAGGGACCCTGTCTGAACTGGAGACAACACTTCATATCAGAAGGCAGAAGTCTGAATCCACCTTCTTCCAGCTCAAATACTTATTGAGCACCTACCTATTCAGTGTGATGTTCAGTATTTGAAACTGCACATGAGTGAGACTCATTCCCCTACTCACCAAAGAGTTCAAATCTAGTAAAATAGGAGACACACATTTAAATAATTAAAGGGCAGGGAGGTAAATGCTAAACTGGCATTTAGGGGAAAATGTTTTAGGAGCATAGGGAAGGCAAATCACTCATTTTGAGTTGGGGGAAGGATGTATTTGGGTCAGATTTGATGGAGAAATTGGTATTTGAACTAGGCCTTGAAGATGGATGAACAGACAGATCTTAGCATTGAAGAAATGGGTGAAGGGACCAGCAAAGGCGAAGCAGCATGGAAGTGCATTCACTCACCTGCAGCATGCCAAGAATGGTTTTGGGGTCTGAGGATAAAAGAGTGAATAAGAAAGCTCCTGATTACATGGTGCTTATAGACAAGTGGGTAGGGACAGGTATTAAAACGAATCAAGGAGTAAAGCAGCCTCAGGGAATCATCAGTCCAGTGTGCCTGAAGTGTGGGGTGGCTGACAAAGAAAAACTGGACATGAGCTTGAAAAGATCCACACTTGGAAGTTCAGGGAGGGTCCGAAGTACAGCGCTTAGGAGTCTCTGCTTTGTCCTTTAGGCAGTGGGGAATGAACAAGGACTTCTTTTTAGTGGAGAAACATTGCCAAATTTATGTCTGAGAACTAAAACCAAGTTAAGTTAAGAATAATTAGAGGGAAAGAGATGGGATGCTGAGAAAGTAATGAGAATGTTATTACTGTAATCTAAGAAAAGAGGATGAGAATGGAAGTAGGGTCATATCTGTGGGAATGAAGACAAGGAGAGAGATCTGAAAGGCACTTCTGAGGCACCAACAAGATGCGGTGACATGAGCAGTGAACGAGAAAGAGGCACAGATGATAGCGTTTACTGGTTGAGCGACTTGGGAGATGGTTACACCTTATCCCAGATAAGGAACACCAAAGAGGAGGTTAAAAGAAAACCATGCAGTTGAATTTGAGGAGCCTATGGGATAGCTAGTAAGTTGAAAGCTAGAAGTGTCGGCTCGGATCTCAGAAGGTAAGTCCTGGCTAGAGCTAGTGATGGGAGACTCTTCAGTCTAGATGTATAAAGTGACACCACAAGGGTGCATGAGGCCCCTGGGAAAGAGATCAGAGAGACTAAGTCACGCTACATGCTCATGCCGAAGAGGATAAATGAAGAAATTCAGGAAGAACTATCAGGGGGAATGATGTTCTAGAATCAGGAAAGAAGTAAAAAGATCAGGGGCTTTACAGGGAACCAGGCAAACAAAAATAGGAAGGCCATTTATAATTCAGCAGTGACAACAAGGCTGTGGGAGACTTCGGGTTAAGCCATCCTACTGATGTGATGGTAGCAGAACGCTTTACGTACAAGATTGTGAGGAACCAGAAATGCACGAAGTAGAGAAAGCAAGCATAGAAAACACTCTGAAAGAGTAGTCCAGAAAGAAAGACTTAAAGTAATTGGATATTACCGTCATGACATTCTTTCAGTCATTCAAAAAATATTTTTCAAGCTCCCAGCACAATTCAGGTACTGAACTGGGAATCAACACAGAGACCCGTCGGATATAATTCCCACCTTCAAGGTGCAGGAGTGATAGCCTTAATAAGACAGGCAGCTGCAAATGCTGCAATAAAACCAACAGTGGAGGTATACAAAGGTGCAGGTGCAGCTTGGAGGAAGAAAAATGTGTCCTATCTGGTGAAGTCAAGGAAACTTCCTACAGAGATGCCATAAAGCTGTTTTGAAAGATTAAAAGGAATTTGCCAGGTGGAATGAGTTGAGAAATTCATTCCTGAGAATGGGAATAGTACATGGAATAAAATGAAGGCAAGGAAGAAGATGTGATGTGGGGAACTGCAACCAATTTGGTACTGTTGGAGCACGTGTGTTGGCTAGTGCCAGCCGCTGGGGCTAAAGGCAGATAGAGAATAGATCATGAATGGCTTTAGGCTAAAACGTTGGTCTTCACCTTGAAGGTAGAGATAAAAGATAAAACAAGGAAGCCTTAGAATTTGCAAAGATCTTTTTGATTTTAACTTTTCTCTTTATTGGTTCTTTTTTCCTGATTGGTTTATTTCACTGTTTTCCTAGTTTAGGATGAGCACTTGGTTCCTTATTTTTCAGTGTCCTCCTTTAATAATTAAATACTATTTTTACAGTGTCTTGAATGATTTTTGTATGAAGTGTTATATTTTTCATTGGTATGTAGGTAGTAATTTCTTTTTTAATTTCCTCTTTGAAATCAGTGAAATGGAAACTTAAAAAATAGAATGGATAAATAAATCCAAAATCTGGTTCTTTGGGAAAATCAATAAAATAAATATACCTCTTGCAAGCCTAATTAAGGGGAAAAGCAGAGAGCATAAAAATAGACAAGATTAAATATGAAAAAGGAGAGATGTGCCACCATTACATGCTTGAATTTTATGCTATCACAATTTAAAACTTAGAATAAATGTATCAATTCAAAGTAAACATATCCTATTAAAATTGATTTAAGAGAAAATGGAAATTTTAATGTGATCAATTACTAGAGAAGTAGAAGAGCTGATTAGGGAGTTACCATTGAAAAAATCACCAGGACTATAAACTGAGATTTTATAGAACTTCAGAATAGATAATTCTTATTTAACTATTGCAAATGATTAGAAAGAAACTTGGCAAAGAAGGAAGGAAAATCATATCTCAACAACACTTACAAATATAGGTACAAAATCCTATTATTAATATTAGCAAATAGAATCTGGCAATGATCTCAAGAATAACATATTACGATTAAGCAGCAGATTTTATAACTAAGGGTGGTCCAATCTGAAAGAATTATCAAAGAATCCACTATATCATTATGTTGATACATATCATTATATATTCAATAAATTGAATATATATGTGTGTGCATGAGTGTAAATACAAATATGATATTATTGTTTGCATTTACTATACACACATGTATTTATAATATATATCACACATGTATAATATGTATTTATATATGTATATTATAAACATTGTATGTGTGTATGATATATATGGCATTTATCTACATACATTAACCTAGCATACTACAGTCTAAGTTTGAGAAGGCTGTATTAATAATAAATGGACACCTGAAGTTAATAAAATAAAGCATGAACATATTTGACTATATACAAATTAAAGTAAGCCTTTATATGAAAATACAAATTAAAATTCACTTTTACTTGAAAAATAAGATATAACAGAGGCATCAGTGAAAATAGAAAGAGTAAGGACCTCCAAACATTCTCTCTTTCACAAAGTCAGCAACACTAGCAAAAACGTTCAAAATCAACTTTTTCAAAACTCTGAAAATTGACCAAATTCTTGCAAGAAATTCAATGGGCCATTAAAAAAGGAAAATGGCTGAAATCTGGTAACAAGAGTGACCATATCCATTCTTCTATTGATGGACACTTCAATTGCTTCCATATCTTGGCTATTGTAAATAATCCTACAAGAGGTGCATATATCTTCTTGAATTAGTGATTTTCTTCTCTTTGGATAGATTCCCAAATGTGGAATTCCTGGGTCATATGGTATTTCTATTTTTCATTTTTTGAGAAACTTCCATTTTGCTTTCCAGAGTGGCTGCACCAATTTACCTTCCCACCAACAGCATACAGGGGTTCCCTATTCTCCATATCCTTGCTAACACTTGGTATTTCTTGTTTTTTTTCATATTAGCCATTCTTACTGATGTGAGCTAGTATCTCATTATAACTTTGATTTGTATTTCCCCAATGATTAGAGATGTTGAGCACCTTTTCATGTGTGTCTGTTGGCTATCTGTATGTTTTTGGGAAAATGTCCATACAGGTTCTCTGTCCATTTATTAATTGGATTATTTGTTTTTGTGGCATTGAGTTGTGTGAGTTTTTAAAATACATTTTTGATGTTAAGCTCTTATTGGATATATCATTTGCAAATATATTCTCCCATTTAGTAGGTTGCCTTTTCTTTTTGTTGATAGTTTCCTTTGCTGTGCTGAAGCTTTTTAGTTTGCTGTAGTCACACTTAATTCATTTTTGCTTTTATTTCTCCTGCCTGAGGAGACAGATCTAGAAAAAAGTTACTAATGAGGATGTTCAAGAGGTTACTGCCTATGTTTTTTTCTAGTTTTATGGGTACATATATACAATGGACTATTACTTAGCCATAAAAAGAATGAAAATTTGCCATTTCTGACAATGTGGATGGACCTAGAGGATATTTTACTAAGTGAAATAAGTTAGTCAGAGAAAGATGACTACTACATGGGTTCACTTATATGTAGAATCTGAACAACTAAACAAACAAATGAACAAAATAGAAATGACTCATAAACACAGAGAATGGACTGTTGGTTACCATGGGGTCAGGGAGGTGGGGACAGGGGAAATAGGTGAAGGGGATAAAGAGGTACAAACTTCAAATTATAAAATAATTTAGTCACAGGGATGGAAGTAGCACAGGGAATATAGTCAATAATATTGTAATATTTTGTATGGTGACAGATGGTAACTACAATCATCATGGTGAGCATTTGGTAATATGTATAATTGTCAAATCACTATGCTGCTCATTTGAAACTAATATAAAATATATCAAATACATTTCAATAAATTAAAAAAAATATCTGTTTTGGAAGTAAAAAAAAAAGAATGGCAAGCATATGGCATTTTAACTTGTCCTACTCTCATCTCCCTCTCCTTGCTCAGCTATAGCTATGAAAATGAATAGCTCACAATCAACCAGCCACCTGAGAGCCACCAGGGCAGCTATTTTAAAAATTACTACAAAATACATATTAAAAGATGTGACAAAGGAATTAATGTATACTAGAAAATATCTAACATGAAAGGAATGGAGAAGTAGAGTAACAAAAAAGATATAAGATATGTACAAATAGTAGAATGGATGTAAATTAATACCACATTGGTAATTAATCCAAATATGTTACACATTAAATATAAATGATCAAAATCCAATCAAAAGGTAGAGATTGGCAGAATGGATAAAACAATAATCCTACTATATGCTGCCTACAAGATGTACTTTAGATGCAAAGATATAAATTGGTTGAAAGTACAAGGGCTGAAAATATACATTATGCAAACAGCAACCAAAAGAGAGCTGGAATAGCTCTACTAATATCAAAAAATGGACTTTAGGACAAAAATTGTTAGTAGAGGCAAACACGCATCTCCTACTAGGACAAAAAAGACATAACAAAAATAAACACATATGCACCTAACAATAGATTCCCCCCAATACATGAAGCAAAATGCATGACAAACTGAAAAGAAAATTAGACAATTTAACAAGAATAGCTGGAGTCCTCAATATCTCATTTTTCATAATAGATAGCACAGCTAGACAGATCAATAAGGAATAGAAGACTTCTATATCTAGAACAACACTATAACACAACTAGACCTAACAGACAACTACAGAACATTCCACCAAAAGTAGAATAGATATTCTCAAGTGCACATGGGATATTCTTCAGAATAGACCAGGTGTTAGGCCATAAGACAGGTGTCAACAAAATGAAAAGGATTGAAATCATACAAAGTATGTTCTCCATCTACAGTGTAATGAAATTAGAAATCAATAACAGAAGGAAATTTGAGAAATTCATAATTATGTGGAAATTAAACAACATGCTCTTAAATAACCAATGAGTGAGAGAAGAAATCATAAGCAAAATTAGAAAATGACTTTAGAAGAATGAAAATGAAGACATAGTTTTCTAAAACTTATGGGATATAAAAGAAGTATTTAGAGGAAAATTTATAACTATAAAAACTACATTTAAAAAGAAGAAAGATTTCATAACAAAAACCTAACTTTCTTCCTTAACTAAGAAACTAGGAAAATATGAATAAACTAAATCCAAAGCAAGCAGAAGTAAGAAAATAATAAAGATGAGAACAGAAATAAGTGAAATAGAATGGAAATAAGTGAAATTCATATACAACAAAAAGTTGCATATGAATGTTCGCAGCAGCACTGTTCACCTTAGCCCACAGGAGGAAGCAACCCAAATGTCCATCAACTGAGGAATAAATAAATAAAAAATATGGTCTATCCATATGATGGTATATTGGGCCACAAAAAGGAATGAAGTTTTGATACATGTTACAACACAGATGGACCTTGAAAACATTATGCTGAATGGATGAAGCTGACACAAAAAGCCACATATTGCATGATTCAATTGATATAAAATGTCAAGAACAGATAAATCCATTCAGCCAGGAAGCAGATGTGTGGTTGAGGGAAATGACGAGTGACTGCTAATGGGTACAGTGTTTCTTCAGGGTGATACATATGTTCTGGAATTAGATAGTGGTGATGGTTGCCCTACTAAAAACCAATGCATAATATGCTTAGAGAGGCATATTTTATGGTATGCAAATGATATGTGAATAAAAAATTTCATTTATGCATTTTGGTAAAAGTAAAGTAATGACACAAGCAATAGATTCATTAAAATGTTTGTAATTCAGATGGTAGATAAAGGGTTAATTCCTCTACTATACAAAGAGAAATTATAAATGGACAGTCTAAAACACAATAAATAGAACAAATTATAGCAAAATACAATTCACAGAAGGGCATATGCAAATGGCACAAAATATATTCACTTCACTGATAGTCACAGAAGCCTAAATTAAAATAACAATGAGCTATCTTTTTGAACCCATCAGACTGGCAAAAATTAAAATGAACTATCATATCTATTGCTGGCAGCGATGGGGAAGAAAGAATGCTTTCATACATTGCTGGTTGGGTTAGTGATATAGTTACAGCTATTTTGAAAGCTAGCAAGTAACAATTAATATTCAAAGTACATATATCCTTTTACCTAGTAATCCCACTTCTGTGAATCTATTCTATATGTTAAAAAAAAAAGACTGGTTTCTAAGGACAAAGACACAGACAGAAGCATACATAAATATTTGTTGAACTGGTTATCGATGTTTACAGTGGTGCCAAACTGAATAGATTGTGGTACATCTAGATTATGGAATATTACATAACCATAAAAGGTATGAATTTGAGAACTACCAAAAGTCTGAGAGGGGATTCCATAGGTTTTGTCTGGATGACAAAAGAAAGATACAGAAGGGTATGTATAATATAATCAATCTTCTTTTAAAAAAATTACAAAGAACAATATACATATATTATATGCATATATTGAATACATAGGTCTATCTATGATTTTATTTTTAAAATATCTATAAAAACAGAGGGGAAAAGATCACTTTGGTGGTAGTGGTGGGGAAGATACTTTAAAGGAGGCACATGGATGGTACAGAGAGGAGCTGGGAGGCTCCTGCAATAGTCCAGGAAAGACATGACGAAGGCCTTGGCTAAGTCAATATCAGAACCCAGGGGATTGAGCATCTCTCAAAAGTTATTCTGGGACATCCTCTCTGGGGCTTTCTTTTGGATGTTAGAGTCCCTGCTTGCCTTTTCTGTGGACTGGTTGCAGACCTGCTTGTTTCCTGCTCCACTATCCACACCTGTTCCTCCATCCTGGATCCTCTTTCTCCCTCAAGGCCAAGGCCGAATGAAAGTTTCTTTGCAGCTCCTCCCTCCCCACACTTGCCCCGGTCACTGTCCTGAACACGCCCTCATTTCCCTCTGATATTCTCCATGAATTTGGACTATAGAATTCCCCCCTCAAAACAGAAAGGTTCAACGAGACATCCAAAATGATGTCTTAATGGGCTTTCCTGTATTTATCCTTAGTCTATATGGAGAATACAGACACCCAGCTGTGACCTTCCTTTACCTCTGCCCTGTCATCTGCATGTTTTGTGTCTTCATCTTTTTCCTAGGAATCATCTCCACTCCTTTGTCACTGAATGAGCTTCTGAGTTCTCCCAGACTCCACATACCCCTGCATTCCAACCCAACTCTCTTTTCTTCAGATCTAGATTAGAGATTATCATCTTGGGGTGGGTTAGTATATCAGGATATATCAGATTCCTATGGGGAAAGCTTTCAAAATATACATGCCTGTCATTCTTCACCCTGTTCCCTTCCCCCAGGTGTCATAGGTTCTGGAAAAATGAGCTCTTTTTTCTAAGTGATAGTATTGAGGTGGTACTGTGTACTACCCCCATTTTGCAGATAAGGAAACTAAGTACCAGTGAGATAAAGTGATATTTCTAGGATCTTCTGGTTCCAGAAGCCACTGCAGTATTTCTACTGCACTCCCAGCTTTTTAGGAGACTTAACCAAAGGTTCTGAGGTGGTGTCTTCACTTCACAGAGGAACCCCTGGAAGTCTTATAATGCCTAAAACCTAATGTCTCATGACTAAAGTTTATGTTTTCACTTTTCTGCAAATGATTATTTGGCTCCTAATATGTTCCAGACATTATGGTGGGTGCTTGGAGTTAGGGGTGAGGAAGTTTGAGGAGAGAGATGGAAACACAGAGAACAAAACAGTGCAATGGCTTTGAGGAGCTCACAGCAAGCAGGCAGTAGATCAGTAAAAAGAGGCACTTAGAGTCATTGTGATGGGCACCCTTACAGGTCAGAGGAACTTGGGACTTATCTTACCTGTGAGGGCCTGTGAAGGCTCCCCAGAAGAAGGTATTTAATACCCACTTAAAGTAAATGGGTCTATTTATACTTAACCATTTCTAAAAGGGAGTAATCTATTCCTTCCTCTGAATGCAAAGTCCACCTTCTTGGGGCCCATCACACTCCACCCTTAACCAGCTGTGGTATGCCACTGTGTTTCTAGTGAACCAAATTAGAACAGAGTCTGCTATCTCCCCAGAATTTCTGAGGGCTCTTCAGGAACCAGGCTGCCATGAAGTTGTGGCAGGAGGACCTTCAGACACTACCCAGCCTCAGGCAGACAAAACAAATGTGTAAACAAAGTATTTAAAAAATGAATGTGATCTTATAGGAAAGAACAGAAGTTAACCAGGTGAAGAAAAAGGAAAAGAGGATTTTGAACAGATGGAAGAGTATGAACAGAGGCAAAAACTCAAAATGCTTTTCGAGTCGTAGATTAAGAACTATGGAGCCAGACTGCCTCGGCCTGAACCCCAGTCCCGCCAACTCTGCTGCTCCCTAGACGTGTGGCATGGGACACTTATCCAGAAAAACAGAACATTTCTGACTCGGAAACAAAGAGAAATTTGGGGAGGACGTGGTGATACTCAAATTGTGGGTTGGTGCAGATTGGAAAGAATATTACAGGAGTTGCTTTAGTTGGGGGAAATTGGGAGCTAGAGTAAATTTTTAAGGTGAGTGTTACAAGGTTGAAAATGTATTTTTGATCATTTCTTCAAAACTCCCCAGTAGTTTTCCTCCCATCGTGAAGCATTTGAAGAATGGAAGGGGATTTCTGTGAAGGATCTGAAGAATGCCTACGAGTGGAATCAGCCACAGGGAGATGGCAAGAGAAACATCCATCTGACATGGACTGAATCACGGATCTCTTCAAAGCATAGCGGAATCCAGGGAAGGATGGCAGCATCCCAGAGCGAGAGACTGGGAGGGGGCCTGCAAAGCCAAATGCTCATGCAGCTTCTGCCTTTCAGGCCCAAGAACTTCTGAAACATCTGCTTTGCCTCTGGGCTTTCAACCTATGAAAACTGCCTCTTTGATCTAAAAGAAAAAAATGGATTCAGACTCACGGTTAATGCTGTTGGCTAAGTATTTCAGAGAGGCTGCATAACATAGGCATGAGCAGAGAGCCAGGCCCTGGAAGAAGCAGCTGTGGAAATAAAGGCAGTCCACTTAACCTCTGTGAGTCACAGTGTTCCCATCTATAAAATGGGATGTAACCTCTGTCCCACATTCTTCCCAAGACAGAACACAGGAAGTCATATAAGGCCAGTCTCTCTTCAAATATCTACTGCCACATTGACAAAACCCTCAAATCCACAGTGGCACACAGCAATAAACTCTGAATTAGCTTATGAGTTTGTGCAGTCCACCTGCTCTGGCCTTGGCAGCTCTTGATTCTGTTTGCTCATGTGATTATGGTCAGCCACACCTCACCTGACTGGCTCTACTGATATGGGCTGGGCTCACTCATATACCTGGGAGTTGCCTAGCTATTGCTGATCTAGGATGGCTGGAACAATAGGCCTCTGTTGCAGGGCCATGTTCTAATGGCAGCAGCATTGGGCAAGAATGAGTGGAAACATGCAAGTTCACTTCAAGCCTCTGCTATGTCACGTCATCTAGCCAAAGCAAATCACACAGGTAAGCCCAGCATCTAAGTGGCAGGGCATTGCAAAGTTACAATGGCATAAGGTGAGAATGCAGGGGGTGGTGAAGAATTGGGGCCATCTTTTTGCCATCTATCATGGTCTCTATAAACTGTAAGCTGTGCAAATAAATGTATTACTATCCAAAGGCAATTTAATCAGTGTATGCTTGTTGAATTGATTTATGTGGGCATTGGCCTGTCTCAGACCTGATTACTTTCACAAGTTTCTTCAATTGCCCCATAGTTTTTCATAGCTAGAATAAAACTCTCATTTAAAAATCTATCTGTAAATTCTTCATGGACAGCTGAAGCTCCCCGCTGTCTCTCTGTCTGATATTATGCTGTGTGTATGTATATGTGTGGGTGGGTGGGTGGGTGGGGGGTGTTAGTGGTGATTTTCTGTTTCCATTTAGCTTAAGTCATCAGCGATAACTTTAACTTGGCAGTTTCATCAAGGCTTTCTAAATGTGCTGACATTTCAATTAAATGTCAGTAGCATCATTCTGTTTACCAGATGGAAGATTTGTAATGGGGAATATTAGTAGTGCCAGAGACTAGAGATTTCCATTTGGTGAAATGCCAGCCAATGTCTTTTGTCTCAACTCTACTATTAGGGTCCTTTACACGTGTTTTGACAGACTGATCGCCCCTTCCATATGTCCCTGGTGCTCTAGGTCAGGAATTTTCAAATCGTCCCCTGAATCCTAATGTAGATGCTTCAGGGGTTAGGTTATTTATCTTTCGTTAGAACATGGAGTAAAACTTTTTCTGTCCTCCCAGTTTAATTAAAGAATTGCCTGAGTTTGCAGGGCAGGCAATTAAAAAGTTATTACTTACAACTACATATTTATATATATTAGGCTTTTCCTTGGGAGCATGAAAAGAAAATGGTTATTCCATTCGTGGCTGTGGAGCTGGAGTGCCCGGGTTTGAACGGCAGCTCTATCTGCTTCTGGGCTGTGTGATCTTGGGTCACTCATTATTAATATTAACAATGATAATATTATCTGTTAGAGTTCCAAGGCTTAAATAAGTTAAAATGTTTGAAGCTCTTAGAGCAGTGTTGAAGTATTAGTGATTGTGCATTATTAATACAATATAGCCAAGATTAAAAAAGAGATACAAATCAGATGCTGAAGCTGATATAAAAACTGTTATCCACGGTTCTTGATTTAATCTTATTTGATAAAACAACCTCATTAATGTCACCGATGGGCTTTGTTCAAAGTAAGTATTATTAATTAGAAATTATAAAATAAACACACAAGTTCTAGAGGAGATTTCATTTGGGGAAAAAAAAGACGTTCTACTGCTTAAAAATTGTGAAAGTCATCTCACGTGATTCTGAATTAGGGGCTCAAAAAGCAAATCAGATAAGGATCCAGCTCCCAAACTACGTGGTCCTGGAGACAGATTCCAGGTTGCGTGTTGAACAGTACAGAGCTGAAATCATTCCACAACGGTTCCCACTAGCACATTCTGTTGAACCAAATAATTCGTAAGAGCATTTGGTGACAATAATCTTCTACGGAAATAGTAATTGCCTTGTGCATTGAACAGGGCCTGGAAAAGGTTCTCTGAACTGCCAGAGCATGAGAAGCCCTCAGGTCATGGGTGGCTATTACCAGCAGAGCATCACTGTTAGGCCCAGTTCTGATGTTCTGGTTCAGCGAATACACACATGCATAGGACTCCAGGGGGAGTCAGGGCCCGTCCTTGCCTCTCCACTCCTGCCACCGTGTGGACAGATGGCTGTAAATCGGTTTGATCAAGTTAAGGAAGAGCCTGGTAGCCCAGCAAGCCTAAATAGAGCAGTGGTTGGCCCCCTCTTCTGCCAGGGTACTGTGGTGAAGCTGCCTTCACTCTCTGGGGGCTTAGAGAAAGCCCTAAATGGTGTTGCTTTCTCACCAAAGGAGCAGCAGGCAGACACACTATGGGGAGTGCTACCAACTACTCGTTGTGCTCAAAACAGTTCCCAGCAATGGAAAGAATCCTCCCCATTTTGCAGATAGGCACCCTGAAGTCTCAGTGACCCAGCTGGGCCTTAGACTAATGGTTTCTGACTTTAAGTCTTCTGTGATTCTTAGTCTCCCAGCTACCCTCGTGACTGCTTCAAGGAGGAGCTGGCAAGTGCTAGAAACTCTAACTTATAAACTGATGCAAAGCTTGATTAACCTGCATTACCACTATTTTTGTTGTTGTTTTTATTATGGGGTCCAATTCAGCCGTTTCTGATTTTGCTTAATGCTGTATATGCCCAGGAGGCCTTAGGGAGATAGACTCTATTTTTCTTCCCCGATTTCCATTGTGGGGAGCCAAACAGTCTCTCGTCAGGGGCTCTTACTTCCATTTTAGTGGCTTTACACTAATCTACAGAATAGAAATACATTGATCTTAATGTATCTGTTGTGGTTGACCATGTACATTGTTTTCACTTTTCACTGTGATGTATACTTCTGTAACAAACCTCTTTGTGTTTAATGCCAGAACATCTTTGTCAGTATACAGGTATATAATTTGTTTATATATGTGTATTTTTATCATGGCAAGAAGAAAAGCTCAATCCTGAAAGTGGAGAAGGAAAGCAAACACTGGGCCTGCTCACAAACCTGCCTTTACTGAACGGGGATGAGGGACGATGTGGGGAAGGTTGGTACCAAATTGTGTTGAGGCTCGAATGGCAAGTTAAGGTATTTTGACTTTTTTTGCCATGAAAAAGCCAGAAAAAGACAAAGGGAGGGTGATACTTGGAAGCCGAGTATGGGGCTATAAATCTGAGGTCAAAGGATAGAATTAAATGTATTAAAAGACAGAAGGTCAGGCGCTGATTGCTGTATTACTATAGCTCTCTGGGACTCTCTTTCCTTGTTCATGAAATGATTGGGAAGCTTAAGAGTACAGAGAAAGAGTCCTTGCCTTGAAGCCAGAGTCCCTGCCTTGAAGTCAGATAGATCTTGATGTAAATTCTAGCTCAACTACTTACCCATGTATAAAATGGGGAGAATTTTACATACCCCATAGGATTATGATGAAGACTATAATTATGGTGTAGAACACAAGACCCAGTGTTTGCACAAGCTTAGATAAGCAGTAACCATTTGATCTGCATTAGTTTTATGAACTGGAGGCTGCCTAAGCTGTCTTCCAGCTCAGATGGGCCATGATTCTATTATGTGAAGAGAAAACTGTTTAGAAGAGGGCCTAGAAATTAACTCACTGGTTAATGGATTCATGCTTTAATCTATTTTTAAAGTTTCTCTCCTGGCAAGAACCCAAAGGAAAATAACAAGATAAGATCCAAACATTTTTCTGAGAAAAAAATTGTGTTGACTGGGGAGATTTTTCTTTAAGGCGTGCTTAGTTTACATCCTTTAATGCAGTCCGGGCCTTCCAGGTTAGTTTCTCCCAGTTCCCAGCTGAGGAGTGGAATGACACAAGGAATACACCTGGAATTCCTGGACGATAAAAAAGGATTAAAACTCAATGGTCTTTCACTTCAGCTCTTTTAGTTTTGGGAGACGAAAACACATCTCAGAGCTATTGAAGAAAAACTGGTGCATTTGGGTGACTTGTTGTGTTTTGCCAAGGGATGTAAGTGCATCGCTGAAGTCAAACGTCCACTGCATTGATGTGTGGCAGAGGACGTGGTGCTGGGCCTTGGGAAAGGGAACAAGCTAGCTCTGTGCTATCCCAGACGGTAGCCACTTGCCACAAGAATTGAAAACTGAGTTCCTCAGTCACACCAGCCACATTCCAAGGGCTCCACGGTCACAGGTGGCTAGCAGCTATGTATTAGCACAAGCACATAGCATTTCCATCTGCAGAAAGTTCTACTGTGCAGCACTAGCCTAGAGACTAATTTGCTGATCCCGAATCTGAGTCTCCAAACATTAGAGAGCCTGGCAGCAGGCTATTAGAGACTGTCTAGTCTTGCCCCAAAGCAGACTAGGAGGCAGAAAACCTAGTTCCAGGCCCAGCTCTGCAATAATTCATACATTGCCTTGGTCTATCAACTAAAGATCACATGCTTTGCTTTTCTCATCTATAAAATGAGTTTAATCATTCATACAGTCTGTCAGGTAATTATTTTTAAAATATCTGCTAAGATTAAGCATTGTGCTACAGAACGTGAACATGAAGACAGGTTCTACTGAATTTCTAGCAGCAACCTTCCTTGCTGATTGAAACATACCAGTGTGTCCCAACACTGCCATTAAGAATCACCCAGATAATGTGAACTGAGTGCCTTCCGTGGTGTCACACAACCATGCCAGCAACAGCCATTGGGGACAGAGATCTCCTTTCAGAGAACCCCTTTCAGGCTCTCCCTTCACATTTTGCTGGCCTTTTACATATTTTTGCAAAAACGGCTTAGAGAAGAGACAGAGAAGGGATACAGAAGCTATGTTTCTGGGCAAGGTGTGGCCTTCATCCCAGGCCACCTCCTCACCCTCTGACCTAGTGAAGTCACAGGCTCCAGGAACCAATGGGAAGCAGCAGCCCCTGGGGCTCCCACCCTGATCAGATGAACATGGAGTATCTTCTCCAGAGAGAGAAGCTGAAGCCCTACAGTATTTAGCCATATTAGCATCTCCTATTTATAGGACATAGGTGAGGAGGTGAATGGAAGTAGTGAAGCCAGTCACAATAGAAGACCAGCCACGCTCAGAGCTGATGGTACTCAGATCTCCTGCATCAGCCAGCATGAGTGATGAGGGCCACACCTCAGGCCTGACTGGCCCATTCCGCCCATATCAGTGCTGTCTCTGTCTCTGTCATGTGTATGCCCAGGTGAGGACCCTTTGGCCCCGCAGTCTGGTGCTTCCAGAGGAGTGTTCTGGGATGGAGGAGCAGAGACCCAAGTCCTGTCTCAGCCCTACCACCAGCTCAGCTGTGTGATCCTGGGCAAGGCGACCAAAGTCTGAGGTGCGTGTGTCAGTAAATGGCTATGAGGCCTCTCTCCCGTGCGTGTGTTTTAGTGAGAACCAGCATTTGCAAGCTAAAAGCAAAGCGTGTGCATGAATTAAAGCCCCAGGCAAAAGTGTTGATATTTTTGGGCCTAGGAAGAGTGCTCTGGAGAAGAGCTGCCATGCCTGAGGCAAGGAATCTGAAGCTTCAGGACCATGGAGAGAGAGCAAAGACCTGGGACAAGGCACTCCAATTCTTCCTCTATTGCTAATTGGAAGCTTGCTCTAATGCCCCAGCTTCCCTCTCCAGTCATCCATAACCATGAAATCTCAGGGACAATCAGGTGCTGTGATCAAATCCCTGTGACAGCACCTCTGAACACAGGTCATGTAGCCTGTGCTGGACACTGCCAGTGACTGAGAACTCTCTACCTAATAAGTCTGCCCATTCCATCTTTGGGCTGGCCTAGCTGTAGAACAGAAGGATGAAAGGTCCTTTCAGAGAGATGTTTCTAATTTATTGTTAGTGACTGCTTGGATGGTCAAGTTAAGGAGGATGCTGAGACTGTCCAGGCTCAGCAGTCGAGCAATTGCTTTATTAACTATGTCTGCCATTAGTATTGGGGGAGGCAGCCGTGGACTGAATGCAGCATATCTGTGCCCCAGTGCTAGAAGCTCTTTCTATGTGTTAACTCTGCTTCTAACTATTGTTCCTTATTTGTCCCTATTGTGCACATCCTTGGCGGTCTTGCCAAATATCAATCCCCCCTGTCTTCCTTCCCAACAGAGCCCAATATTACTCAGGTTGCCACTAAAATCTCCCATGAAATCTCAGAAGCTGACTACCATAGTTCTAGGATTGGTCATGATCAGTCTTAACCAACCAGAGTAATCCCATCTACCACACCACAATGCTTAATTCACAAATGAGCATCGTGCAACCCAATTCCAGCCAGGGAGAGATAATCAGAGATGTTTGCTGAGGGCTCCTAAGAGCTTTCCTCATTTTCCTGAGTTACAAGAAGTCAGTTCTTGCTTTCCTACTGGAAGTAAATGAGAGCACATAGCCCTTACGGCTACAGGTGGCCATCATAAGCACACTAGAGTAAACAATTTAGGATAAGGCTGACACTGTGGATAGCAGAGCGAAGAAATGGAAAGAACCGGAGACCTAGAACTGAGTCCCTGAAACCCATCTGAATAAGACCTGAAGCCCATCTACCTCTCGGTACAGAGGTCCATTTATGCCAAATAGCAAATTCTATAGTTAGTTAAACTTGTTAGATTAGGGCATTCTATTGTCTGCATTAATTAATTCATCCTCCTTGGGCCATGAAGATGTAACAAGTCAGATTCATAGTGGACTCTCTAGAGATGACCACCCTCTGCTCTTGTGACTTCATTTCTCCAGGTTCAATTCTTTGCTTCCTTCAACTATTCCTTATATCAAATGCCTAGGAGTAATTTGGTATTTTGCAGGCTGTCTCCTGAGTATATTCAAATTGTTTTAAATAGTATCACCTGATAACAGTTTCTGTTTTCCACATCTAGGCATCTGGGGAGGCCACTAGAAAAGTGAGAACCAAGTCTGTACTCTGCTGCCCTGCCTGCTGACATTGCTTCAGAAATCCATATGCTGCTAGTGATCACACGGGGTTTCTTTTTCCTCAGCTTGGCCAAGGCAGCCAAGTTCTTTCTGGCTTCTGGGTAAATAACTCATGTTCTCGTCACTGTGCGTCACAGATAGAGAGTTTTCAGTGGGATTCAATGTAATTGCTACCATCTATCACTTTAATAGCCTAATGAAGGTGAGATGTAATTAGAAAGGGTGTCAGAGGAATATGGAGTTTGTTTTACAATTATCTATACAGCCTGGGGGACCATCAGCACAGAACATTGCCTTTTAAAAGCTCAAGAAACATGTGGCATAAATGTTCATCACTGAATGACTTAAAGGGACCTGTGGTCAAATTCCACTGGATTTTCTTGTAGCTTCTTTGAATACTGATGCAGATTTATTTGTGTTGGGTGATAGGTAGGCTCTGAAGACAGTTCATAAAAACAGTGTTTGTGAATTCTGTAAGTGATTTCCTATTGACTTACATTAACATCGCAGAAAACTTTCTTTGTCATCTCTTGAGTGTTTTTGGCTTTCCCTTCTATGACAAACAGTTAATGATTTGTGAACAAACATAATCACCTGGGACTCGCTAGAGAAAGGAACTGTGGTAGCATAACATTCTTTCTCTTCAAGTGAAGAATTTCTGTGTAAGGGCTTCTTTTTGTAGGAAAATACATATAACATAAAATGTACCATCTTAACCATTTTAAGTCTATAGTTTAGTGGCATTAAGTATATGTCATGCAATCATCACCACTATCCATTTCCAGAACTCTTTCATCTGCTGAAACAGAAACTCTGTCCCCTTTAAATGGTAATTCCCAATCTCTCCTCCCCTCAGTCCCGGGAACTTCATTCTACCTTCTGTCTATATGAATTTGACAGCTCCAGGTACCTCGTATAAATGGAATCATACAGTATTTGTCCTATTGTGTCTGGCTTATCTCACTTATCATAAGCTCCTCGAGGTTCATCCACGTTGTGGCATGTGTGCAAATTCCTTCCTTTTTAAGGCTGAGTAATATTCCATTATATGTAAACACCACATTTTGTTTATCCATTCATTCATTGATGGACACTGGCTTGCTTCTGTCTTTTGGCTATTGTGAATAATACTACCACAAACATGGGAATATGAATATCTGTTTCAATCCCACTTTTAATGCATTTGTATACATATTCAGAAATGGAATTGCTGGATCATGTGATAATTCTAGGTTTAACTTTTTGGGAAACTGTGTACTGTTTTCCACAGTGGCTACACCATTTTATATTCCTGCCAGCAATGCACAAGGGTTCTAGTTTGTCCACATCCTCACTTATGTTTGTTATCCCTTCTCACCTCCCTTTTTTAAATGACAATAGCCATCCTAATGGATGTGAAGTGGTATCTTGTTGTGGTTTTGATTTGCATTTCTCCCTAGGGTTTTGAATATCCAAACACCTCAAGAGGAGCTTAACCATCCTAGCACCCAATGGTAGCAAGACCTCCAGGGGTGGGGCATAATTGATGGATAAGAGCCTCCCAGAGCCCCAGCTGCCCCAGGATTTGAGTAGGGATTTTCACCTCTCTGTATGAGACCAGTTAAAGCATCAGATTATTTTCTACTTGGGATAGGGGAGAGAGCCCTGGACTTGGAAATAAACAGATATTGGCCTCATCACTACCTTGTCATTGGATTGGTCTTGGGTGGATTATTTGACCTCTTCAAATTTCAGTTTTTCCATCTGTAAAATGAGGGCACCCTCTACTCAGACTGGAGTGTTAAATAATATGATAAAGTGGAAGCAACTGGCACAGTTTAGGACATGCCAATTCCTCAATAAATATGATCCAACTGTAGAGATGTTCATGATTATACCTTGGATTTGACAGGGCTCAGTTTGCCCAAATGTGAACCTTATAAATCCCATAAGGGCACACAGACTAGATCATCTATCGCTCTTGAATCCCATAGCTTCATACAGCCTTGGCTATGTAGGGCTCTCTATTAGTTGATGAACTCATTATTTGGACTGCAGCTTCAATCTAAGACCAAATAACAGAAGGTAAACAGAAAGAAGGCTGGCATCTAAGTCAGCAAGACTGAGGGAGAAACAACCTCAACATCAACCAAAAACCCTATACCTGAATAAGAACAATGGCAGCTTACATGTGTAGAGCTCTCTATGGTCAACACAGAATTTCTTATCTATCATTATGTCTCTAATTCTCACACAGATCTAGGAGAAAGGGATCATTCCTGAATATTCTCAGTAGGCAGATGAGCAAATCAGGGCTCAGAGAAGTTTAGGTCTAGGATCCAGGAATTGGTAGGGTCTGGACTTGAACCTAGGTCTTCTGATACCAGGTCCAGAGCTAATTTGATGAGAGTTCTTTCTGAAATCCTGGACTCAAACCCATTCCAGGTTCTGGTTTGATGATAGGAAGACAAGCAACAGAGATCAAGAGCCACAAGAGCCTTTGCCCTCACTGTCCTCAAACCCAGCTCTTCACCATCTGGGTAATTTCCTGGATAGTCTATTACACTCATTTACGAAGGTTTGCTGAAATGGAAATGAAAGTTCTCCCTGCTATGGCTTCCATCTTCTCCTAAACATTCATCCCACAAATATTTGTCATAATATAAGCTCAGGCCATGTCTCTGCCCCACCTGCGGAACGACCACCTTTCCTAACTGCCTTCTCTCTCTCTCCATCCCCTTACTCCAGTGCCCCCACTGCCTTGGTTTGAATATGGTTTATTCCACAGGAAGAAATCAGTGGCAGACAGACCGCTAGATGGCTGACCCTTATTTAGAAGATACTGTCAGTGGGAAGAACATTGCCACCAGATAATGATCACTTGCTGCTAGATAAATGCCAGGCATGTCTCCTGATGGATGTTGTGTGAGAAAATAACAATTACTCACCGTAGCTTTGCTGGATTGCTGCAGCACTCACCCTTGCCAAGGGGAACAGGCATCCTTTTGGGAACTGAGCCATAGACTAAGGCTGAGACCAGCCTAAGCTTAACACCCAATGGCCAGACTAGTCGGCAGGAGATGCTAACTGGGCACAGGGGTGGAAGAATATTTTTGCCCAAACTCATCATTCATTTTTGCCCAAACTCATCATTCAATTTTCCTATACCATCTCTCTCTCTTCAGTTTGAAGAGGAAGCAAACACTGTAATTTGAGAACATGTGTTTAGAGCCTTTTCACCACAGTCTTAAGTAATTAACAAGTAATAGCCCCATGGCCCACTAGGTTTCTCCTGGAATGACCCTTGCATATACAGTATAAGCATTCACTTTCTGATTTAAATGTTTGTGCTATTATTGTCATATATTTTATATGGATATATGTTATAAATCCATCAGATTACATAATACTTTTTGCTTTAGCTGGTCACATGTCTTTTAAAAACATTAAGAAAGGAAAAAAGTCTTTATCCACAAATTAATCATTTCTGGTTCTCTTTTTGCCTTTGTATAGAGTCAAGTTTGAATCTGGAGTCATTTTCCTTCAGCACTTCCTTGAGCCTTTCTTGTAGAGAATGTCTGCTGATGATAAATTCTTGTGGTTCCATTGATCTGACTTATTTCTATTTCTCCCTAATTTTTGTTGGTAGGAGAATTTTGGTTTGACAGTATTACTTTTCATCCCTTTGAAGGTGGCATTTCTTTGCCTTCCTGTCTCCACTGTTTCTGAGGAGAAGTCAGCCGTTGCTCATGACACTGTTCCCCTGCAGGGGAATGTTTTGTTTCCACTGGTTGCTTTCAATTTTTTTTTCTTTTTCTATTTTGGTATTCAGCAGTTTGACCATACTATGACTAGGTATGGTTTCTTTTTTTTTTTCTCCTTTGTATTTATTCTACTTGAGACTGAGCTTCATGGATCTGAAAGTTTGTTTTTATTGAATTTGTGAAATAGCCCTTATTTCTTCAAATGTTTTTTCTACCTCCTCCTTCCTATCTTTTCTTGCACCCCATTTACTCACGTTATGCTTAGGCTATGTTACCTTACTTCACATTATGTTTATGTTTTACTGCCTGCTCTTGTCCTACAGATTTCCGAAGCTCTGGTCATATTTCTCAATCTTCTTCTCTCTATGCTTTCACATGACCTATTTCTGTTGATCTAGTTTCAAGTTCACAGATTGTTTCTTATGTCATCTCCAATGTACTCTCGAGCCAAACCAGTGAGTTCTTCATATCAATTATATTTTTAAATTCTGGATATTCCTTTTTGTATGGCCTTCTTTTCCTGCTGAGTTTCCATATCTTCATTCATTTTCCTTTAAATCCATGTGCATATTTACAATAACTATTTTCTGCTTTTCCAGTCACTTGGGTCAGTTTCTATTGCCTGCTTTTTCTATTGACTATTGGTCGCATTTCTCGAGTCTTCATGTCTAATAACTTTTAATTACATATCAAGTGCTGTGGAGGCAGGTTGTAGAAACTCTGACTTGTTTCCTTGCTCTCTAACACAGTGAATTTTGTTGTAGCAGGCAGTTAACTTGGTTGAACTCAAATTCCAAACTCCACCTTTGCTGCCATGGCTATCAGCTGATATTACTGGTCAGGTCTTTTCCACTTTCCAGATGGGCTCCTTGGGTCTCCCTATACATGAATACTTCAGGGAGCAATTAAGAATTTGGGCAGAATTTATAAGAATATTTTGGGTCTTCCCCACTTTGTGGCTCCCTCCTTTCCAAGATTTTCCTCTTTACTTTCCATCTGTTCTGGCAGCCCTGAAATCTGTCCTTTGACTCCTTAAGCTTATAAGACTGTGGCTTCCTGGTTGAGATACAGCCTTCTGTTTTGTGCATTCTGCCATGTGGATGAAGAAAGGAGCTCCAGGTGAAAAGCTGTGTACCTGTGAATCCACTAGCACGGTTCTCTTCTTTCAAGAGTTAATTATTCTCCTGTTTCTGCCTGCTTTTAATCATTTTCTAGTGCCTTCAAGTGGCTTTTTGTTTGCTTGTCCAGAGTTCATAATTCTACCTGGAGGATGGCTAGTCTAAAACAAGCTACCCTACATTACCGAAAGCAAACACCAGGGGCATTTGTGTGTATATGTGAATTCCTGTTTCATATCTTCCACTTCTTTGCTGTTGACATATTCATCTTTTCTTATTAATGCATAAACTCTTTCTGATGAGCCCATTTCTGCATCTGTTCTGTTTATGACCTATTTGAACTGGCTGGTAAAATAGCTCCTTTTCACACTCTTGAACTAGAACGTAAAGGATAGCCTAAGAAAACATTTACAAATGGATAAAGGACAAAATAAATATGGGATTAAAAATCACTTCAAGGTGGTGTCTACCTACAGTTACATAATCCTCTGCATTTAGGCCTTGTAGTGTCCTCACCGATGGCGACACATGATAGCAACTAGTCTTGTCCTCAAACCAATTTGCTTAGGCTATTTTTCCTACTGTAATGTTTTACCCACTATTTTAACTTATGCAGACTTTGCTCCCCATGGTGTATACAGAACAGAGATCACTAAGTATGGAGTCAGGGGACCTGGATTATAATTTGGGCTCTTCCACATTATAATCAACTTGTAAGAATTGGTTTCTCTCTTTAAAATAATCACAGTAAAAGGATATTGTACTATGGGTAGAATGAAGGAGGTAAACATGACTACCACAACGTGTGACACAGAAGAAGAACTCAGTAACAGTTGAATCTGAGTTCTTTCTTGAGTTCTGGCCTGTCCAAAAATGGAGAACAGAGGTGAAGGATTCTTGGCTGTGGATGCTGCAGGTTATTCCATGAAAGGAGCTGAGAATATGGGTGCAGGTGGCTGCCTGCACTGACACCTGACAGAGAAGAGGGAGCGGAAAGCAGGAACTGGATTCCACTGGGCGCTACATTTTGGATTTGCTTTCCGGAGCAATCATAGTTACTGCTTTGACCCACTAAATTTCAGATGGCCTGTCCCACAGAATTATGGCGGAAATAGAAAACAAATACCGGTGAGTCGAACACGGCTAGTAAGGTGCAGCTTAGATTCAATTTTTGGCCTGTCTTACCCATGATAACAAGCATTTTCACACATGAGAATACACCTGAGAGTATACCTGCTTTATAAGAGGAGCTCCATAAATCCTGATATCTGAATCTGAGTCCAACTTACTTTGCTAGTGTCTTCCACCAGCCACTCACAGCTGAGACTGCCAACTCTGAGGGGCAGTCTCAGCCACAAGGCCGCCGTGGTTCTCTGCACCGGGCTGAGTGCTGTGCTGCCCTGGGAGGGGCTGGTACCTGGGATGCTGGGTTAGAAATCCACTGAGGCTGGAAACCTAGAGCACCAGGTCTCCTCTCTGCCTTCCCAGCTCCCTGACCTATAAGGCTGGGGGAGACCTATCTGGGGTGGTGTATTAATACTTGAGCTGCCATAACAGAATGCGACAGACTGGGGGCCTTAAACAACAAAAACTAGAGGCTGGAAGTCCAAGATCAAGGTGCCAGCAGGGCTGGTTTCTGGCAAGGCCTCTCTTCCTGGTACAGAGAGGGCCACCTTCCTGCTGTGTCCTTGCATGGCTTTTCTTCTGTGTGTGCACAAAGCCAGAGAGAGAGCAAACTGTGTTCTCTCTTCCTCTTCTTATAAGGCTATAGTCCTATCGGATTAAGGCCGTACCCTTATGATCTCATTTAACCTTAATATCTCCTCAAATCTCTGTCTTCAAATATAGTCACATTGGGGGTTAAGGATTTAACATAGGAATCTGGGGGGGAACCAATTCAATTTATGGCAGATGGGCAAGCTGGAGCCATGAAATGAGGAGGGGTGGATCAGAGAGGACCTAAAGCAACAGAAAGGCTCCAGGAGGAGGAGCACAGCAAACCCTGGGCCCAGAAGACTGTGGCGGACTGATGCCCGCAAAGCTCCCCTGGTGCCTGGCCTCTCACTTGAGAAGCATGGGTATTTGGTTTGTTCCAAGATGCCAGCTATTCCTACTGAGGAAAGATCAAACAAGACCTCTCCGTGGACTGAGGGTGCCCAAACAGCCTTTCTCAGGCAAAGAAAAAAGTTAGAGGGACCTGGGCATCATCTTGAGGATCCCCCAAAATATCTAAATGGGGTAATGACCAAGTTCTTCAGGATTTAACAATTAACTGTGCATGGCTGAGGACACATTACCTTTGAAAAGTCTAAAGAATGTGTGCAGGCTTAGGATAAATCTGACCTAAGTTCTGAAAATCCAAAATTAAAAATGAAGAATAAGGAGGTGATTCTCTCCATAGTAAGATGCTCTACAGGGTTCCTTTAAGCAGTGAGCTCCCCCACTGCCATTAAAATATTATTTGACTTCCAAAATTTTAATTAGACTTTTCTAGAACACATCTACTGTGAACCTAGCTACCCTGATTTGACATAGATTTCATTTCCTCACATTTATGTGGACATTTCTTGTTAGGCACTCACTGAGCTGGGCATCATGCTAAGCTCAAGAATATCAAGGGCAGTGAGACTCAGAGCCTGACCTCCCAGTGATCAGTGTTTACTGGAAGAGCCAACTGTGTGCATAGCTCACTGGAATGTGCAATAAACATGTTCACTAAGTGCTCTGAGGATGCAGAAAACAGTGATGACTTCAGTGGTGGTGACGGTGAGGACATGTATCTTGGGAGCTTTAGAGGAGGAAGCAACACCTGAACTGGAGTTTCAGTCAACTATTCAGGTCGCAAACACTTGGTGAGCACTGACTGTGTGTCAGGCACTGTGTTAGGGTGTGCGGTACTGCAGAGATGACAGTCAAGGTTCCTGCCTTCGTGGCACTTATATTCTAGCCACGGAGATAATGAGCAAGAAAACAAGATAATTCAGATTGTGAAATGTGCAATGGCAGAGGTAAAGAAGGTAGTGTGATGGTCCCTATGCAGGGGAAGCCTATTTTAAATCCAGTGAGTGGGGAAGTATTCTAGGAGGGGACATTTGAGCTGAAACCTGAAGGACGATAGTACATCTCTTACAAGAAGAGCTGGTGGAAGTTCCAGATGGAGGAATCAGCAAGTGCCAAGGTCCTGGGGCAGCAAAGAGATCATGTGTCCTGAGGACAGAAGGAGGTTGCTGTGGCCAGAGTGTGCCGGGCAATTGGAGAGGCTGCACCTGCATAGTGAAGCACTGTCTCACAGCTTTTTGGAACGAGAGAGGTTTTTAAAGCAGGAGAAGAAAACTCAGTTGGGTTTTAGTTAGAAAGAGGTGTACTTCCTGTGAACAACCTTGGCATTTCCTGTTTAGTTTGGGACAATTCACTTCTCACTATCTGATTGATCCTATTGAGTTCTGACCTGTCCAACAACGGGGAACAGAGGTGAAGGATTCTTGGCTGTGGGTGCTACAGATTATTCCATGGGTGTAGTGGACATTTCCTGTTTAGTCTGGGACAACTCAGCTCTCATATCTGATTGATCGTATTGATCCCATCTTTACTTAAAAATTTCATCTTTTGTGCATCAGGAATTTTTGCATTGGTTTTGATATTTTTATAATATTGCATTAAAATATGACTCATCTTAACTATTGAATTATTGGAGCTCCCCTCCTCCTGCATTTTGTGCCTCACTCTCCTAGTTCCAGCACTGCCACCTAGGTCTGGCCCTCTTCCTTCAGATGTGCCTCAAAGGGTAAGGAGGTGGAGATGCTTCAGCTTTTATTTTCCTGCCCAGACTTTTACCATTCTCCTGCCCCCAGCCCTGCCCTTTCTCTGGCGTGTTATAGTGGGAGCACAGAGATATGGCTCTTGTCCCTCATTTAATCTCTCTTGAAAGCAGTGGAGTGGATAACCACAGTCATGCTCAGCAAGTGGTAACCAAACAGGGTATCAAAGTGGAGCAAGAACTAGATTCTCAGACCCTTGGCAGCAGAGCCCCTACTCTGTGGCCCCACACATTTGGCTGAAATGCCCCTCATCCCACACTGGAACAGCAGTCTTAGAGTGTGGCTTTGCTTTCTACTTAGAAGAGATAAGGGAACCCAAAGAGCCTGGGCAAGGGCAGAGAACAATGAGAAATTTAATAAAGGGCCTTTGGGGGACTTTAGCCCAGTAAGGTAGCTGCTGGCATGCTAGCCAGGTGTGGATTTTGATGCCTTTATCTGGCTTGAGCTGAAGCCCCACACTTTCTGATCCTGGGCCAAGTAAGGCACCCATGTGAAAAAAGAGCCAATATTGGGAGGCTGTGTGAGACAGCAAGGGGATGAGGAGGAGCCCCGGCTAGGTCAGGGGACTCGGGCTCAGCTCCACTAACCGCCTCAGTCCCGCCATTAACATCTCTGTGCCTCTGTGATAAGATGCCCACGGAGCCTTCCTGATTCCCTACTAGACACTGACTCCTCAATGGCTGGGATTTGTCTTAATCATTTAAAAAAACCCTCATCTCCCATATGTGGTATATGCCTGGTACATAGTACACCCTTAACAAATTTTGGTTGAATGATGTGTAAGATAAAAAGAAAAATTAGCAATGTTGAAGCAAAGTCCTGTGCCAAGGAGGGGATGCCGAATGCATCCTGGAGCCCCTTTAAGTTGTCTTTGACTCATCAGTCCTTGTCCTCTACTCTCCGTTTGTCAGTTAGATTTCTTCTTACTAATAAACTCTTTTTCTCAGCAAAGGATAAACTAGAAATTCGTCATTGTTCTTAAAGAAGTATATGTTATATATTGGAGAGAAGGTTGGATTTAGGGAAGAATATGGATTTCATGGATAATAGACCTAGGCTTGGAAATTGCTTTTATTTTTTTAAATAGTTTCTTAAGTACTATGTAATTATTAAGTGCAAGGGATATGCATTCACACAAATTCCTAAAAGTCTTGCCCTGCTCAGTGGTAACCTCTTCATGGGAAATCCAGTGCATGAGAGTTCGTGTGAAATCTTTTTGTGCCCCTCATTTTATGAGTCTGAAGTTGTGCCATCATTAAATGCTCTTCCTGGAATTCTCTACTCTCCTGGCTTCTGTAATTATATCTCTAATTCTCTTTCTTCCACTGGAAGTGCTCCTTGTATTGGCTCTCTCAGTCTTTCCACCTTCCTGTCCCATAAACATCTGAATTCCCTGGGTTTCTCACTGTCCCCGGGCACTGGTCTGTCATTGATATGCTATGACTTCCACATCTTTCTCTCCTACCCTCATCTCATCCTGGAGCTCCAGGTTCAAATCCCCAACCTTCATGGGTAATAACTCTACTTGGATTCTTATTGCACCTGAAATCAAATTTCTCAATCCCCTCAACCTCCACCTTGACCTGGATTCCCTATCTCAATTAATGATTTAACCACCAATTTAGGCAGGCTGGAGCAATCTCTGAAGGTTTTTGGCTGCTCATCTCTCACATATGGATAAAGGTAAATGCTATGGGTTGTCCCTGGGAATGTTTCTAATCTGTGTCTTCCTCTCCATGTCCATCAGCCCTGCTCTAGCCACATGCTGACATTTATTTTTCTCTTCCAAAACATTGCAAAACCCCCAAATGGGTCTTCCTCCCTGCAGTCTCCTTTCCCAATCTGTCCTCCATACACTGGTCTATTTCATTGCTGTTTTATGGGAACCTGCTGCCAGGATCACTGTCTTTCCCCTGGCCAGCTGAATGGACCTGGGAGCCACAGGACTGGCAGGCGGCTGGGACAATGCCCCCGCCCCATCCCCCACCCGCGGCAGATCGCACCTCCCTTACTCTGCTTGGGGAGGTGGGATGAGGGTATAGCCTTCATCCACGCTGGTGTTAAAGCCTCCTTTGTCTTTTCTCACTCCCACAAAATTGGAAACAAAAAGTCAGTTCCTAGAACCAGCTTCAGAACTAGGACTGAAATTTTCAAACATATTTGGAAATAGAAAACTATAATAAACCCCAAAGAAACATCACCCAGGTTCAACAGTTTTTAACTCATGGCCCATCTTGTTTCTTCTCTACTCCATGCAGTCTCCCTCTCCCCACCCTGGGTTATTTCGAAGCAAATCCAAAACGAAGACACTGGGTTTTAACAGAGCGGGTGCACCAGGGACATAGGCCCGGGTGAGTGACAGACTTGGTGTGCATGTTGACCTCTTCTCCCTACTTCTCCATGTACCAGCTCTTGGGGGCAGGGCCCAGCTGTGGCTCTGTTCCAGTATCACCTATAGGTGACACTACCCCCCTTCAAGAGAGATGACCGTGGTTAGGGCCATGTGCCTCCTATCCAGGCGTCTGTGGTCTGGTCCCCAACCCGAGCCCCACAAACGCCCTCTGCTGGAGGGATCTGGAACTGCCAGCAAAGCACTACCTACCGCCTCCCCCACACAATGTCTCACCAACATCCAGACTGCTCCTCAGACTTCCCCCCAAAAGCCAGGATTCATTCTTGACTGAGCTTAATGCGGGGGCCGAGAGAGAAGCAGCAGCAACATAATAAAGGGGAGGAACCCAGATTCTAGGGCGTTTAAGCAGGAAATATGGCGTCAGGTTCCTAGGGACCCTTTGCAAGGACCCAACAGTGCAGGAAGAAGGGTGAGCAGACCGCAGGTGGCACAGCAAGGGGATATTGTGTCCGGGAAGCTGGAAGGGAGGGGCATCAGGCCAGAAACTGCAGTGGTTGGTTCCCTAGGGCCTCAGCATAGCCGTTTTTGTAATCAAAAACATTTGCAGGGCTCTGGGCTCAAGATACACATTTGCATATTGCTTTACATAAGTCAGCATATGGAGTTCACTCACCCCTAACACCAAGAAAGGGAAATTAAATTCAATTAGATTAATTAGTGCAATGATTGCAAATTGTTTTCAGACCTAATATTAGGGGTGCTGCTTGCAGGAAATACAGAATAGATTTTTTAAATGGGAGAGGGGGGAAGTTGAGAAGGGGGCAGCTTGGGCAGCCTAACCAGGTTTGCCAGAGATGAGTGAGAGAGAGAAATAGCAAGGATGTAAGTAAGCACACCTGTACCTCTAGGACTTTTCAGCCCCCACGCTCACCCCTGGATGTGCACATGCTCCAGGTTGGGCCGAGGCTGACCCCCTGGAAGATAAGGCTAATGCTGAGGGCCATTCTCTAGCATGACTGCATCCAAGGTTCAATACCCGATGTTGCATTTGTTATTTTTTAAAAGAACTCCCCAAACTATATAAGTTTTAGGTCCCTGAAGGCCCACATCTGCCCCTGCCACTCTCCCATCGTTCCCCTCCACCTCTTTAGCTGCTTCACTTCTCTCCTTTCCTGCCTTGTTTCTTGGAATTCAGGGTGGGAGAAAAGGGTTCAAGGGAAGAAAGGTCTAGGAGGTGGGTGCTGGGGGTAGCACTTGCCTCCACCAGCCCTGCAGATCCGCAGGCCCTGTGCACACAGGCCTGGCACTGTCTGAGCTGCGGCAGTACTAACTCTCAGCCAGGCACACAAGGGCAGCCTCTAGCTCCCCCAGGGAAGGGACTTCAGTGGCCCACCCTTATCAGGTAGTCTGCCAGGGCTCAGGCAGATCCCATGCCTGGGATCCATCTGGTGGGCCCCGCCACTCCCTGGCCTGCTCAGGTTGCTTAGTTCACAACGAGGATGGGTAGCTGCCTTATGCCCTGTTCTGAGAGGCCCAGCTCACCTGCCTGGGGTCCCAGCATCTTACAGGCCCTTTCCCTGCCTTCTGACTGCCAGTCCTACCTGACCTTCTGCTGCCAACTGAGATGACAGGAACTGAGCTGCTGTACCTGGCACTCCGGCTGCCCACCCTCTTCCCTACCGGGCCCTGGCTCTCTTCCCTTCCCCAGCGGCTTATGTCCCTGGAGTCCCAGCATGCCTAGGGCTGAGTTGATCTCAGTTTTAATAAAAAGGCATTCATCTACTTCCTTTAATTTGCTCAGTCCTGGCCCCTGTAATCAGATAGCAGAAAGTCAGGGTACTCCCCAAAGAGGTAGAGGGCCTGGCCCCAGAGCCTCTGCCTACTTCCTTCACTCTTTCTCAGTAAGATGCCATTGCTGGGCTCTCTGTATGAGGAGCCACAGCTAGTGACACAGGGACTTCTGGACAGTCAGCAGTGTCCTGGAGATGTGTCTGCTTCACTTGGGGTGGAGGGAGTCATTCATTCATGTATTCATTCACTTAATCACATATCATCTCACATGAGCTAGGCCCTGTGCTGGCAGGAGATGATTCAGGGGCAGACCCATACAGCTTAGTAGGGCAGGAAGATGAGTCCAGAAATACCAGAATGTGAGACAGAATAGGATAAGCCTTTGAGGGAGGCACCAACAGATCCTAGGTTGTTTAGAGGTAGGGAAAACATATCTGGGTAGGCAATCAAGAAAGGCTTCAAAACAGAGATTGTGCAAACTGGTCTTCCAGGCAGGGTAAGATGGCAACAGGTAGGAATGGAGAGAGGGGCCCACCATGGAGGGACTGGAAGTGGTCACAGGAAGAGGTGGCAGGAGTCTCACCCCCGGAATGAGCAACCATTCAGCTTGGCCTTGGGGTCTGGATAGGAGAGAAATTGACAAGTTCAGAGAGCTCTGTGGGCAAAAGGCAGTATAAGGGGAAGTGAGGAGCCACCTAGGAAGGACGTGGAAGAGGGCAGGAACATAGGGGTGGAGGTGTCAAAGGCCTCTAGCTCCTTTTCACAAATTTCTCTCCTTTCCTGCTACTCCCAGATGCTGGCAAAGAGAAAAGTGGGAAGATGCCAGCTCACTGCCCGCAAAGCTTGGCTGTGCTCAGTCTGCAGAGGTTTCCACTCATGTTTCAGGCTGGACACCCGGTCCTTGCGAGGAGCCAGGGTTCCCCTGGGAGCCCCAGAGCTCCTCAGCTGGGCCTGAGACTTTCTGAACACACTACCTTGGGCACCCATGGAGGAGCAGTGGCTCTCCGTCAGGCAGTGGCCTGTCCCGCCTAATGAGGAGCACACTCTTGACATTGCTAAATGGCCGTCTACTAGTAATAAGCCCCCTGCTGGTGGGTGCAGCCCGAGAGGTAATAATCGATCTTCCTGGCCCAAACCATTGTCAGGATTATAAAGACGCATGAATCAGAGATGGCAGCCTGTAACAAAAGCTTTACCTCCAGCTGTTTTGTTCATTTTCTAAACAACAACAGAACACTCCCTCCTTCTCCAGCCCTCCCACTTGCTCCTTTGTGTTTGGGATCCATTATCAGCCAAACACCATCTTCTAAACCTCCAGGCTTATACACCTTGATGGAGGGTGGCCAGAAATGCCCGAATCACAGGGAGCTGCCCTGTGTCCCACGGTCACTCCTTGTCTCTTGCTGTTGGTACCTTCCCACCTGGGAAGGAACCCCAGGTCCCTCTCTGTCCAGCTGGTCACAGTCCACCTCCCTACACCTGGCTGGCTCTGCGCCTGACCCTTTTCCAAGGCTACACTCCCTTGGGGAGCCCTAGCCCTATATGGCAAGGCTCAACACCAGGCCCCCTGACACCTTGTGCTGCAGACTTGGTCCCCACATAGTTTATGCCTCTGTGCAAGTACCTGGCAGCAAGGTTGTTCAGAGGTCCTAAGCTATTTTTTTGGTTTTTGAATTGAGGCGAAATTCACTAACATATTAGAACATAACACATTACTATTTAAAGTGAGCAATGCCATGGCATGTAGTACATTCCTCATCTTGTACAGCCACTACTATCTTGTTTCAAAACATTTTCATCCCTCCAGAAGGAAACCCCATACCCATTAAACAGTTATTTTTCATGTTCTTCTCCCCCAGGTCCCTGGTAATTCACCGATCTTCGGTCTCTGTGGATTTATCTATTCTGGACATTTTGTATAAAAATGGAATTACACAATACGAGACCTATTAAATCTGGCTTCTTTCATTTAGCATGTTTTTGAGGTTCATCCCCATTATGGCCTGTTTCGGTACTTCATTCCTTTTCACGTCAGAATAACATCCCATTGCATGTTTACACAACAATTTGCTTATCCATTCATCTGTTAGTAAACATTTGTATTGTTCACACTCTTGGCTATTGCGAAGAGTGCTACTATGAATATACATGTGCTTGTATGTGTTTGAGTAGCTTCTTCATTCCTCTGGGGTATACATCTAGGAGTGGAATGGCTGGGTCATATGATAAATTCTATGCTTAACTTTTTGAGGAACCACCAAACTGTTTTCCACAGTGGCTGAACCATTTACATTCCTACCAGCAATATATGAGGACTCTAATTTCTCCAAATCCTTGTTTACACTTGTTTTTTTTATTATAGCCATCCTAGTGGGTATTAAGTGGTATCTCATTGTGGTTTTGATTTGCATTTTTCTAATGATTAATGGTGTAGAGCATCTTTTCATGTGCTTGTTGGCTATTTGCACATCTTCTTTGGAAAAATGTCTAATTCCTTCATCCATTTTTTAATTGGTTGTTTGTCCTTTTATTGTTGAGTTGTAAGAGTTCTTTGTACATTCTGGATACTAGGCTTTTATTAGATATATGATTTGCAAATATTTTTTCCTGCTCTATAGGTTGTCTTTTCACTTTCTTGAGAATGTCCTTTGATAATGCCATTTAATTCTGATTGTTTATCTGTTTTTTTCTTGTGTTGCCTGTGTTTTTGGCAAACTCATTACCAAAACTGAGTTTATGAAAATTTACCCTGTTCTCTTCTAAAAGTTTTATGGTTTTAACTCTAATATTTCATTCATTGGTTCATTCTGAGTTACTTTTTATATATGATGTGAGTGAGGTAGGGATTCCGACCTTACTCTTAACTCCTGATCCCAAGTTCATCTCAGCTTGGGGTCCAACCCAGGGCCCAGGGCCTGCTGACAGTTGTCCTGAGGCTTGCACTGCTGTTTCTTGTCCTGCATTATCTGTTGGTCTGGGACACCCCCCCAACCTATTCAGTTTCCATGATGCAGGTTGATTGTCTGGATTACTTCTTGCCCTGGTTTGAACTCCACTAACAGGACTTCCTCTCAGCCATCTAGCTAGGTCTGTTCCTCTAGCTCCAGCCCCACCCTCATCATAGCTCTAACCCAGAACCTCTCTTTCCCCAGAGACCAAGCTATCCTGCTATAGCATCAGGCCACTCCAGTAGTATTTTATGACAAAATCAAGTTTCATCAGTAAAGCACAATTGCTAAGGGCATGGACTCTAGAACTGGGGACCAAATCCCAGCTCTGCCACTGACTGCATGCATGACTACAGAGAGCAGCCTAACCATTTGTGCCTCAGTTTCCTCATCTGTAAAATAGGGATAATTATTACATCTACCTCACAGGGTTGGTGTAGCCGGTAGGTGAGTTAATACATAAAAAGGATTAATAGTGCCAAGCATATGGTAAATTCTCCATGAGTGTTCATTGTTCCTAAGAATATCTAACAATACAACTGGTCCCCGGGAAGGGCATTATAACTGACCAGAACAACACTTTAGCATGGATGAGCTCATTGTTTTCTTAGGTCCAAGGTCAGGAGGGGATTACATACCAGAACAAGGAGAATAACACACCTACTCATGCCAGTGACCACAGTGGGCAACTATACAGAAGGAAGGAAGCAAAGGAGGAGATGCAGAGCCCCAAACCAATCTTACTGTTTGCAGAATTCTGTTGGTGCCCCCAGGTTAGATAAATCTACAGCACATTCATTCTCATGACACCTGTGATTTAATCCAAGCAGCAGAAAGCAGGAACTGATTTCCGCTGACATATCCTGGGTTGTTCCCTGCACCCCTACCCTTGGTTTGCCTGCTATTGAGCTCTGGGGTAATCATGTTATCCTGATGTAATCACCACTAGCAGGTGTGTGTCCTGGGATTAGAATCACAAAGGTCCCCTAGCATCACCTGTAAAGAAACCTGGGAGGAAGACTCCTCCCTGTCACCACCCCACCCCCACCCTGGCTGTGTCCTTTTCAGAGTTGCTGATGATTCATGCCTGGGAGGGAGGTTAGCCGCCCAGATTTATTGTCTGTCTGAATAGGCTCTGTGCAGCACGACCGAAATAAAAGGGAAAAAATAGAGCTGTCTCAGCAAAATCTGCTGATTCAGAATTAACAAGAAAATTTTGTAACAAATGACCAGAAATTAAATGTACTCAGGAGTTTTACTTTTAACTGAATAGCAGGGCAGTGAGGTGACAGCATGCAGGATAATGGAAGTCGAGTGGTTCATACCCTGCAGTGGCACCCAAGGGTAGACTGTTCACAAAATAGGGCTGTTCTAGATGAGAAACGGGTCCCCCCACAACCAGGGGCACCACCTCCAGACAGGGACTTCTTTCTCTCCTTGTCCAGGTCTCTACTCTCCTCAGAGTTGCCCTGTGTTCTGTAGTACTTCTCAGTTTACAATCCAGGTCTCATTAAATGCTTTGACAGCCTCGCAGGACAGGGGAAACAGCTTAATCCTACATCTTCCCACTTTACAGAGATGAGCGCTGAGGTGCAGAGTCTGCCATAGCGGTAGAGCTGGATGTAGGATTCAGGTCCTTGAATTATTGGGATTCCTGTACAAAGACATCCTTGTAAACAAATTAAGAATCTCCTTCAGTTTAACTTTCCTGGAAACCTAGATTTTCATGTGTTATGTGCTTAAAGGGCCATGCACTGCAGCATGCTGGCAAATACCGGGGCCTGAAGTGCCAAAATGGTTGTTTTCTATACTTTAAATGTTAAAAATTGCTTTCATTAGAACAAAAGTCAAATATTTTCTTTCTTGTCTAACTCTAAAAGGACTTAAGTTTTACTAAATAATTCAGATCTGGGGCTGCATCAAACCATGAATGCTTTTAGTCTTTGAGCAAATGCCTCAGAAAGCTATGGGGAATTAACCAGAAGGGTGAAGAGTGACATGGGCTTGCAGGCTCGACATGCCACCTAGCCTTTCAGACAACTCCCATGGCCACCGAATGACCAATATCACGATTAGCCTCACTTCACCTGCCAGATAATGGACACGCGCGAGGCAGGAGCCTGTGGGCCTGCACGCTGAGGGGGAGACCCAGCGTGATTCGATTTCAGTTTCATTTGCAGATGCCTCCCTGGGAAGATAAAGAGGAGGCTGCTCCTCCTGGAGGGAAGAGCTCAGTTCTTCAATTACAGGCAAGCAGCAGGAGCGTGCTGAAAAGTGGAGAAGAAACCCGTCAGGAGACTGGGCTGCCAGTCTTCCTTTTAGCACTTGGCAGTCTTGAGAGAACAATTCTCTGTGCCCCTTTTCCACATCTCTAAAATGGAGGTAATCATGCCTCCCTTATAGGGTTGTTGAAAAGTCTCAGATAATGCATGTAAATTAAACACACACACACACACCCATGTGGTGCTTATCTTAGAATAGGGATTCAGTGACAACATATATGATTATTAGTAGGAATAGTAATAGTAGCTATCCCTGTATTGTACTAGCAGGAGACTTTGAGTACGTATTTTCTAGATTTGACTTTGCTGTCCTCTATGGATATACAGAAATCTTCTTCCACTCCAAGTCCAGCTGGAATTCTGTTTCATTGTGATACCCGCAGTACCAGCCCTAAGTCATCACTTTCTCCTCAGTGTCACAACTCTCATTAGACAGCATTGTAACACCCAGGAGAATCCTTTCTATTGACGGGTCCTGTGGCACGGGCAGATCTGGAAGTCCAGGCAGAGTGGGTGAGAGATCAGGATGTGGGTGTGTGGTTGTGCGGGGGCTGGGGGTGAGTGAAGGAGCGCACGAGTGTTGGCGAGGGCAGGTAAGTCCATAAAGCCAGCCTCAGACCAAGAGGCCAGTCTTAAGATCTGGGGTTCAGGCCCTGTCCAGCAGGGGTTCAAGGGGCAGATGACTGTACCAGGGACATGTGGCCTAGGACACCAGCCCTCCAAATTCAGGCATTAGTCATAAGAAGGGGATACAGATCCTGTCAACTATTATGTCACCAGAATCACTTAGGGGATTTCCCGAAACACAGACTCCCAAGCTCCAGCCACTGAGAACCTGAGAAAGCCAGACACACTACTGGAAGAGATTTTGGGGTTCCTTTCTGCTCGGCAAGTGCATACGCTTACCAGGTGATGACTAAAGAAGGTTTCATAATAGCAGTGACCTTGAAACTCAATTAAAGACTTAATGAAGGTTTGCCAAGAGGCAGGAGGTCTTCAAGAAGTGAACCAGATGCTCAGAAAATGAGGGCAATGAGCTTACAAAAAGTTTGTGAAAAATAAACATAAAGGAAGGGCAAACACCACCTTGAAGATCAAGAAACCAAAGTCAAATAACATAAAAAGAAAAAGGAAAGTAGTAATTTTCTTTAGAAAGCTCCGCACAGAAATGTCACCAAGACTTTCCTCAAACAGGCCCACAAAGAATGGCCATGTCGTGTGAGAGGGCACAGTTAGGGCAAATTGGTATCTGAAACCTACATCCTGTTGATGTAGTCAATTTCTAGGTAATTTCCTCTACACTGTAAGAGGAGTCTCAGGTTCTAAGCTACAAAGCTTACCCCCTGAGACATCAGGTGTGGTGTGTGTGTGGGGGTCCCTGGGAGGACATGAGGGTCATGAGGCTTTGGTTTATCAAACTACTTATTTCTTCTCCTTCATAAAACTATGCTTGCTGAAACGTGATAGCCAACTCTCTTCAACCTGCCTTATGTCCAGAAAGGCAAGTCCCAGCATAAATCTCCTAGGTAGGAAACCGACAGATTGTTCTTTAGAGAAACAAAGAGCCCTCCACAATGAAAAGGCCAGATTACCTTTGGCCACCCTATGGTTCAGCTCACCAGGGGGGTATGCTCTGCCCAAGCCCTGCCCAGAATTTCTGGCTGTTTTATTTTAGTGCCTCATTTTTAAAAAACAGCTTATATCCATAGGTAGTAGATTTGAGGAAATTGTCTAAACTAAAAATCATAGAACAAAGCAAACAGAGTTTATCCAGTGAAAGCTAGAGAATTCCATAAGGGGGATACTAGGGAGAAAGAAGCCATCTAATAAATAATATAAAAGAAAATCTCCAGAAATGTAGGATATAAGAGTCTCCAAATTGATATTTGGAAATATCAGAAGACCAGGTATAAACAGAAGGTCCAAATTCTTCCAGGGAGGGAGAAAAAATGTAACAGCTAAAGAAGATGACTGCTATTATCAGTGGCAGCTCAGGAGTGGCAGTGGAAGCTAGAAGGCAATGAGACCACTTTTGGTAGGCCATTTACCATGTGTCACTTGCATTTCTGAATGTCTGTGAGAGGGGCACTGACTACCTTTTGCTTTGGACTATCTTTTCAAGCATGTTTGTATAGTGAACAGCTTTGGAAGACAGCGTTACCTTCCAGAGCAAAAGGCAGGCATGCCCATTATAATAGATTTGGGTTCCCTAAACTCAGGGTTCCTCTCTTGTAGCACAACCTCTGGTGTGTGTGCAGGTGTCACTTGGTCCTCTTTATGTTCCTTGTGAGGACGAGGGTTAGGGAAATGGTGCAAAAAAATGCTGATATTCTGGTTTCTCCCATTGCTGTGAGTAATAAACTGTCCTCTCTCTCTGACCCAGAGTCTTGTGTCTTCTACCAGCTTTCATAAAACTGTGGCAGGCCAGCTTGTTAGCTTGCAAGTAGGACAAAACCTCAGAGTCTAGACTGTTCTTGGCAGCAATGCTTTCAGAATTCTGAAGGAAAATCATTTTCACCTTAGAATTTCACACACAACCAAAGTAGAAGACAAATATGAAATACAATAGACATTTTTACAATTCAAGAGTTTTGCCTTTACAAATTCAAATTCAAAAAATTTACTTCCCATGTGTACTTATTCTTAGGAATAAACTCTAGGTGTTGTCTAGCTAGAGATGAGAGAAGAAAATTCCCAGATGCCTTCTAGCAACCTGCATAGAAAGAAACCAGTAAAATTGGGACACTGAACAAGTGAGGACTCTTAAGGAAAGAAAAAAAAAGAGAAAATGAAAATGAAGATTTGTTTGAAATTATGTAAAGTATTGTTACAACATGTTGGAATATTTGGAGAAAAGTATGAAAGAATCACAGAAAATCAGGAAAATGAAAAAAAGGAATTATTAATTCTAGGAAAAACAAAAGATTGTACAAGAAAGCAATTTGGTCATAACTCACCATTTGGCTCAATTAAATTACACCAGTATGTAAGTGCTGGTTATTGATCTTGCCAAAAATTATTTTATAAACCTGTCACAGGGATAAAAGGAGAGAATGTATGGAAGAACTAAGTCCTTATCTACTATGGCACAAAGTCAACAGATGTCTAAAATTGGTATTTCAAAAATCAGTAGTGTAATATTAAATTATAGAGGTAAAAGCTAGGGGAAAGCCCTGCAGGTATGAAGGATGGCTATCTCTGGGGAGAGGGAGTATGTGTGGAATAGGGGGTTTCTGTGCACAAACATTACCCCAACCAAGTATTGCACTGATCAAATAATTAACGAATATAAATTTGAACTTTTTGAAGAGAAAAGACAGGTGGTTAGCCTTCTAGTGGGCTGAATCTCCTTTTTTTTAATCCAATGGGACTAGTCATTATCATCTCAAAACCTCAGCTTTTCTCATTGTGCAAAGGAAAGACAATTTAAAAAATGTGGTACATTTTGGACTTCTAGTACACTATATATAACAATGTTCTCATGTTTTCCTTGACTAGATTTTTAAAAAGGTAACCTTTCTTGGAAAAAAGAAATGAAAGAGAGCAGAGGCCTGGAATCTGGAGCAGATGACAGTAGTTTCTATCACTGCCTGCCCCTATTATTTACTGTGTGTTCTTGGACAAATTATTGTACCACTCTGAAATGCAGTTTCCTGCTCTGCAAATGAGGAAAACACCTTCCTCCAGAGCAGTTACAGGCAGAACATGAACATTTTATTTCACTGTAGCTTTTGTAGATCCTAGCTACTTATATGAAATAGGCATCTGCTAAGTACTGACTTAATTTGAGCAAGTGAAGAGTGACTGCTAAAGGCATTTAAAAATAGAAACAAGTGGCTGTTGTGACTTGGGTACAGGCCTGCCAAGAAGCTAGAGTTGGACAAGAAATGCTCTTTCAAAGTTCTGTCTGTGCTTAGTAACCTAGACTTCTCTTTCGTTCTACCATAGACATACAGAATTCAAGGCAATGCGGTTGGGCTGTTACAGTTAGGAAGAATGGACAGAGAAGAGGCAGAGGTAATCAAACCTGCTTGCCTAGGAATGACTGTTTTATAATGGGGAATTCCGATTGGGCAGCACCGGATTCCCAGTAGATGCAGGGACTTAATCTTCAACCCATGCTCCCGCACTGGTCTGGAATCTAAACTATATCCTATGTTGGAATATGTCTGCCCATGCCCATGCCTTCCTCTGGGTTCTCAGCCCCAGGCCCCTGTTACCCGGAAGCTGGCTCCTCTGGATGCCCCAAAGCCAACTGCTTGGCAGGGGAGGGTGGTCAGTGGTCACCCCTCTGGGCTTTTGACCTACTGCCCTGCCATTCTCAGATGGGCCAGCCCTGCTCGAGGACAGCCAGGAGCTCCCTCCAGGCCGCTTCTGAATGCTCTAAAGTTCAGGTTAAGTCTGTACAATTCCCCAGGGTGGCAGAACAGAAGCACCCAATTACCCATCAGCAAAGGCTAGGTTTGAGAGTTTTTCATTTGCTTCATGACCCCACAGAAAGAATTCTTGGTGGCTATCATGAACTTCAGCCTGTTTGTGCTGTTCCGATTGCTAGGACGTGTTCTGGACAGAAAACTGTGTATGATCCTGGCCTGGCTGATTAGACATGGGAGCAAATGAAGGAGCAGCTTGATCTGCGAAACCTGGTTCTGTCCGCTCAGGGCTTTAGTTCACGAGCACCCTTGGAGGGCCAGACCGTGCGGTTGCCGTGCAGGCCCCGTCCTTTGGGGAGCTTCCAAGATCCTGGGAGTGGGAGGATGGCCACATTCACAGAGGACGCGCAGGCCATCAGTGAGAGGTGAGATGGCATACAGAGGGTGCTGCAGGGACACAGGACATGGGGACACAAGGCTACCATGGGGACAAAGAGGGAGCACTAGCCTCCATGTGGCCCTCCTGCTGGGGGTGCCCAGAAGCGGTTTCCTAGGGGATGGCTCAGCCTTCCTTTGGTTCTATGTTCCTCTCCAACCTCAAAACAGATCTCTGAAGTTTGTAAAGACAATGCCCCTATTATATTATAGCCAGGCTTAAGTCAGGTACTCAAAGACCCTTTGGAAGCCAAAGTGGTTCCTGGGTCTGAAATTCCACCCTCTCCTGCCCTAGCAGCCTGACGATTTAGCCATCCCATCCTCTGAGAAGCTTTCCCTCCCCTCCCTGTGCCCCTTGTACTCAAGTGAGCTCTCTTAGAGCAGCAGACACACCAAGCACCCTTTCCCCATTCCTTCTCTAAAATAAAGCCTGGTTCTCTCCCCTGTTGTCCTTGAAGGCAAGGACTGGTGGCGACTCCTGGCACACTGCCTGTCATGTAACAGGAGCCTAGTAAATATCTATTGCTTAGTGATTTACATATACATTTGGGGGCTGCACAGCAACGTGCTTTGCAAGGCAGCATGGTCCCTGAGAAGAGACAGGCCACTCTGCCACTCATAAGTTGAGTAACCATGAGCAGTTATTCAAGTTCTCTGAGACTCAAGTTCCTCATCTGTAAAATTGTGAGGGCAATACTTGCCTCAGAGGAATGTTATTCGCAGTCAATAAAATAGTGACTGCAGAACACAGCAGCCTATAGTTAGCACATAACAGCTCACTAAATGCTAATTCCTTTCTCCCTTCTTTACCTCATAAAGGGCTGAAGGGCTGATGAGTGTGTGAATCTGAGGGTCAGTGTGGCTAACCACTTGTTAAACCTGTAGAACTACTTAATTTAAAACTCTACCCATTAGGGAGTTTTGCATTAGGGACTTCCCGGTATGTGTGATGTTTTTCCTTCTGGAGGGAGGACAAGTATTTGTTCGTCTATCCTTAGCGTGCGAGCTTACAGATCGGGAAGTCTGGATTGGACTTCCTGGACTTGAATCTCACTTCTACGACCACTATAATTTTGGGCGTTACTTAACCTTCTTGGCCTTCAAGTTACTCATTTGTAAGATGGAGATAACAGTAGTAGCTACTACCATCTAGCTGCTATTTACAGGAGGGCTTTCATGAAGACCGACTAGGTCAAATTCTTTAAAGCTCTTAGGACAATGCCGAGCCCAGAGAAGCACTGGGTAAGAGATTGCTATGCTACTAGTCTCCTTTTGTGTGTCTAAAATGTTTTATAAATAAATAATTAAGCCTGGTTATCAGACACTCAGATAGAACAAGTAAATGTGGCACCATGAAGGCATCTGCCCAGTAGGGAGAGCAGGGCCCACTGGCATTAAAGCCACTCCCAGCCTTGCTCCATCTCCACCCTCTTCTGCCCTGCCCCCGCATCACCACCACAGTCTCTCCTACCCATTGTCTATCTTCCACTGTGACTGACGATGACGTAATCTTTCCCAGACTGTTTCTGGAGTCTCTAACAGGCCCTTCGTCACAGATCTCACCTCCAAACCATCTTCCTCCTCCGACACTCTGGTCAACATTACTCTGTTGCTCCAACACCTCAGTGGCTCACAACTACTTACCCAATAAGTTCAGAACCTCTGCCTGCCATTTAAGGCCCCCTCTCTGGCCTTACCTGCCTCCCACTGTCTTAAATGTCTTCTGCACCTCAGGCTGCTCCACATTCCTTGAAAGAGACTCATTCATTCCTGCTTCTGTGCCTTCACTCAGGCTGTTCTTACTGCCCAGGATGTGTCCCCACCTCTATCTTTTTGAAATCTCACTTATGCTTCAAGTTCATCTCCCATGGGTTCTTTACTTCCTTTGAACTTCAGAGTTCTTTATTTGAACCTCTTTTGTGACACAAGATTCTATCTGACCTGTTTGGGGTCCTTAACATCCTATGCCTTTGCTCAGGAACGAGCGTCCTACAAAACCACCAGTGGATCAAGAACTCGTACCCCCTGTTTGGTGAGAGAGACCAGACTCCACCTCGTGGGCAGGAGTCCCCCTGGAAGGCAGGTGGAAGCCCAGGGCATAGGGTACTGGCACCCAAGCTGGGCACTGTTTTAACAGTGTCCTGGGGTTCCTCCAAAACTGAAAATCATGCAGGATGTAGACTGATAGGTAAAGACAGGCAGAATTCAGGCATGAGAGCTGAACTCATGGGTTAGAAGATACAGAGGGTAGGACATAGGGCTGGAAACATTTCTGGGTCTTGGGGTGTGGTGTAGCTGGCCCCTATGAGTGAGGAAGGGGCTCCTGGGGGTGGGGGCCAAGCTGGACTTATCTGCCAGGCCTCTATTTCTTGCCTACCTGTCATCTGCTCTCCTGGTCTATGATACCATTGATGGCATGGCTTTCCTACAGGGCTCAGCACAGACCATACCTCATGGGGGATGACAGCACACAGCCGACAGACCCCATTGGTGTGTACAGGTACATAGTGAACACAAAGGCCAAGGAAGTGCCCAGTGGGGGCATGGCAGAGAACTGTAGTCAAGAAGGACCAGTAAGGGGCAAAGCCCCTTCCTCACTGCCCCCCACTGTTCTTCTCCACTTTCTTCCCCTCAGGGGCCCATCACCAATTCAGAACCAAAGAGCAGGGTGCAGGGGGTTCGGTCCTCCACGACTTTGGGCAACCCCACAGGTGACCTCTAAGTGACCTCTGAGGATTGAAGGTCAGCCTTCAATACTCATAAGCCCTGCCCTCTGCTCTGGAAACTGATGTTCAATCCTCACATAAAACTATGAGGATAAACATTTGTAAAGACAAACTATGCTCCTGGCTCTGTGCTGAGAATTCACAGAATCATTTCCTTTGTCCTGAGTTACACAGCTAGGACCCGGAGGAGCCAGGAGGTAAACCTACGAGTCCATGGACAAATGACTGTGTTTTACAGAAGAACGTTGGTCAAAGAAAAAGGAAGGTAGGCTCAAGGGAAAGCATTTTCCAGTAAATAGGGTAGGAGAAATTAGGATACTGTTCATATAATAGGAAAGGTCGGCTGAGGCAGCAGCCCTCAGGACAGCCCAGGAGAGAACAGGGAGGCCAAGGCTCTGTGGAGGGGTGGGCCTTGGAGGAGGCCCCAGGGGCAAGGAGGAGCTCATGCAGGGGCCACAAGCTCCTCAGTTAATGGAGGAGAAAAGTTATTTTCAATAAAGGGCAGGGGAGGAATCGGGATTTGGGTGGCGTGAAGGCGTGCAGTGTCCCCAAGCTGAAATATGGGCCTGCAGGGTTGGATAAAAGGCCTGGCTGAGCTGGCTGCCTCCCTTGATCTTACACCTAGGGGCGATGAATGAGAGCCGCTTTGGAAAGAGCTTTGTCTTTGGCTGACTCCTATTTAGCCTCTGGCTGTCAGCTCACCTTGTTACACCAGAGCAGACTGCAGGAGTGGCTGGAGGCAGAGACCCATTTTCTCTCCTCCAAGCCAGGGATAAGTGGTGCGCCCTGGCCAAGCCATCTTCTGGAGTGTGGGGAGGCTCGGTGCACATCCACACCGCACCAGTTTGCCCTGCCATCCCCAGTGGCAGCCCTTTACTCCAGTGGTGTGGCCGGCCCAGGGAGGGCTATTTTCTTGGAGGCTGGAATTTCCCAGAAAGCCAGCCAGCGAGCCTTCTGCAGGGGTGCTCACTGCTCCTGGCTGTGCCGGACAGTGAGTTACTGCAGCCTGTTATCTTCAGCAGCAGGTGGAGGCATTCTGGGCTGCTCCTTCCTACAGAGTGAAGCCAGGTAATATTTACTGGCTCAAATAAGGTAGCCAGCCCTGTCACAGCTCAGAGGATGCATCTCTCACCCAAGGTTTTTTTTTTTCTCCTTTCTTTCTTCATTATGTTTGTAATTTTGTTTTATTATTTCCCATTGGAAAGCTGTGAAATGAAAATGATGCAATCTACTGCTGTGAAATAATGTCGTGCTCCAGTCCTTTGCCAATAAGCCCCGAGGTTTGCACTGTGACGGCTTCATTAAATTAGTCGGCTCCATGGCAAATGGAAAAGCGCTTGGAGCTTTGGATTTTGCTAACCTGAGCTGGGCTGTCTGAGCCCTTAGACCACCAGGGAGCTCTGGAGGGTGGCTCTGCCTGCTGGGGAGGAGAGGTTCGCATGCACTGCATGCAACATCCCAGAAGCCACCGTGTCTGCACAGCTGCTAGCCCCTCTGTGTAACCCCCAAACCTTCACTGTCTCCTCTCTGTGCCAGATGCTGCCCCAAGTGTTACCATGTGCCAAGGGGACAGGTGAGGGCACTGTGCCCAGGGGCGCAGTGGGCAGCAGCTCCGTGTGTGGAGTGGGGAAAGGGAGGGGACTAGCTGTACTGTGAGTAAACTACGGTGGCCCACAGGTAAAAGGTGAGCCTCTCCTTGAAGGCCAGCCAGGACTCAGGTTGCCAGATGCCAGGGAATAGGCCTGAGATGTGTGCAGATGAAATGCAAGCGCTCCTTGTCTCCCCTCCCATCGTCATCCCCCAGAGTGTATGAGAACAGCTTTTCTCTTGCTGGGCTCTACTGCAGTATTAAAGATTTCCATTACTGATAGTTCTTTCCAGTTAGCACTTTCAGTATTAAACTCTGTCATTACGAAGTAAAATATGCATGATCCCTAAATCTGTGTGTATTATAACAGGATTTCATTGTTATAAATTTATCTTCTCAGTCCTCCATTGCTGCCTTTACTGTCTTTTTAAAACTCTAATGTCTAAAAGCTGTAGCCAGGAGGTAATTGGGAAGTGGTACTAAAGAATCACAGGCTTATTCTCACTCATTCACAGAAATTTATTGAGTGTCTACACTAAGAAATGGTTGTACAGCCAGTGGGAAAGACAGTGGTGACAGCTAATTAGAGCACTAAGGAATTCTGGTCTGAGTTGACACAGGAAGCCCCCTCCCACACCCACGTGTAAATAGTGGATAAAATACAACAATTCAAAATCACAACTGCATTTGAAAAGAAGAAAGGGGAAATTCCAGGTTCCAAAAATGAGTGGGAATTCAGAGCCGGAGTGCTGAGGGAGCCGAAAGCGAACTGAAGTCAGACATGTACGATCAGGTCTGGGGTTTCAGCCCAAGCAGATACAGAGATGAAGGCCATGGCCTCACGGGGAGGGGGCAGCAATGAGACCCTATGTGTAGCCAGCCATGGATGGGCTTAGGAGGGCTAGGCAAACCCCAGCTACCAGCTGGGCGAGTGGTGAGGGCAGGGAAATAGGGTAACAATTTGGGCAGAGAAAAGATAATCTGAGAAAGATCAAAATTCAACCTTGTGCCAAGCATAAGTGCGGGGGTCCAAATTCCCATCTCATTCACAGTGTAGAAACCGCAGTTGGAGAAATCAGTGTGTAACCAATGGTTTGAGATCAATGGAGCCCAACAGAGGCAAACGTGAACCTTCCCTAAGGCATGCCTCCATAACCAGGGCACCTAGGTGCCCAGAGGAACTAACTCCTGCCACAGATGAGCTCACACAGAGAGATTATACAGCACATAAGGAACTAGCCACCAAGAGTCAACATGGCACCCGACTCGGCCACCCCTGATGATTCTAGAACTACCAAAAAATTCTCATTCTGCTCATCCAGGCAACACCATCATCCCTCCAACCCTAATCCAGACACTAGAGAATCCCTGAAGCACCTGCCTCCCTTTTTTCCAGTTCATAAGTGTATATACATATATATGTGTATGTGTGTGTGTGTGTGTGTGTGCGCGCGCACACGTGCGTGTGTGTATAAATTTCCTTCCTTTTAATTCACACCCACCATGAAGATACTTAGGAACCCATATTGTTCACATCTGTCCCACTAGCCAGATGTGATCCCAGGTGAGGGGGTTTCTGCCACCCCTGGCCACCTCCTCACCTGGCAGTGCAGTGACACTGCTCCAGGGAGGTGCCTCTCCAAGCTCGGTGTGGGGTCTCAATCCTGTGAACCCTTACAATATGAAGAGTGTAGGGCCTTTTTGTTTTCAGAGGCTGATGTCATTTGACCAACTTCTGCATTCACCCACAACTACTGGGGCTTGCTGAGGGAGGGACTCCATGCTAAGGAAACGGATGAGGGCTGACTGACGACTCTAACTCAGCATCCACCCAGAGGCCTTTGCAGGCAGAGTTTGGCCACACCGTGTGCCTGCTGGCTGCAGGCGTTGCTGGAGCAGGTCACTGTCCTGTCAGGGTGTCCTGAGCTTTGTCTTGGATTGGAGGAGGTTTGGAACTGCTGTTATTCTTGCTTTTAATTCATAAATTATTCTTGCTTTGGCTTAATCGCCATCAGCTTAGTGGGTAGAGGGTGTTTGGACAACTCACTCCACACAGTTGTTGTGATTCCTATCATTTCATCAGTTTTAACCTCTGCCTTCCACTAAGGAAGACTTACGATGCATGCCCTGCAGCCCACGTGTGAACCATCGTGTCTCCAAAAGCAGGTTACCCTCCGCATCCTTCACAATGACTCGTCCTGTTGCCCGAGGCCTTTCACCAGGAAGAGGGAGGTCAGTGAGGTGGCTGAGGTCAGGGGGATCACTGAGTGTGGGCTCTCTGCCACATCAAAGCAGCAGAGATAAAAATATTTGTTCTCCTGGGGCAGATTCCTGTTTCCCATTTCCTCAGCAGTTCAAGAGAGATCCAAGGTCACCTACACTCTGTGACTTTAAAGGGGCAGAAAAATATAAGTATAGTTGCTTCATCTTGGACAAAAAATAGTTTTTCCAGTCATCAATGTAAGGCAACACTGACTGAGAGCTGGAGGTGACCAGCTCAGAGCTGTGGATAAAGCAAAACACAGCTTTCCTGCCACAGGGAACTCAAGGACAGGCACAGATACAGAGGGAGAAAAGGAGCAGATGAGGACAGTACCAGCTCTCTAGTCTTTTTAGCGCAGTGCTTCTAAGGGGAAAGAGCGCTGGTAAGCCTGTCTGTCTGTCTCTTCTGCAGGGCTGGTTTCAACCCTGTGGACACACAGCTAAAGGAGGCACTGGGACATCTTCTATAGATGTCTTTATCTATCCCATGACCTCCTCTCCCTCTCACAGTGGGGAGTGAAACAGCCTCACAAAAGAGCCACACTGTAAAGAAGAGAGTAAGAGGATTGCATAAGCAAACACAACCACCAGAGCAGATTCTGGGTCTGTACACGCAGCCCTTCACTTTCCACACCTGCAGTCGTGCCCGGGAATGGATTTCACATGCTGAGCATAAACAGCCGCCCACCACTGAAGGCTTTCTAGATGAAGGCAAGACGGATCTCTTTTTAGGGATAATAGTCACTGTGGCAGAGGGATTCTAAAGCAGCTCCAATGTTCCCCCCTCCCAGCACCAGCTCTCTGGGGTAGCCCTCTCCCCTTGTGTGCTGGGCCTAATGACTTGCTTCTATCCAACAGAATGTGGCAAAAGTGAGAAAAGGGAGGTACTTTGTGTGGTTGGGTTTATAGAAGACGGTGGCCTGCATCTTGCCAGCCCGCTTGCCTTTCTGGCTTGTTTGCTGTGGCGATGCTGGCTGCTGTTGACATGGACCTGGAGCAGCTTCTGGCTGACAGCCTGTGAGGAACCAAATCCTGCCAACCACCACTGAGTGAGCTTGGCACACACCTGCCCGAATGAGCCTGAGATGGCTGCAGCCACTGTCGATCTCTTGATCGCAGCCTTCTGAGTCACTCTGGAGCAGGGGACCCGTGAAGCTGTGCCCGGATTCTTGGCCCATGGAAACAGTGAGATAATAAATATGTGCTGCTTTAAGCTGCTGAGTTCTGGGGTAATTTGTTACTCAGCGATAGAGAACGAGGACTGCTTCTAAACAGCATGTGGTGAATTTACCTCGAGAATGTACAGGCTTATTTTGGGAACTTTCAAACAATATGGATTGTTTCTTTTCTTAAACTCTAGTTAATAAGCATGGACATACCCAGTTCCCAGAGCACACTGGGGACTGATTAGTGTAAGAAACTCCAATGCTAATGGTCACAGACTGTAAAGCCATAAGGATCCTAGAAACATCTAGGACAGCAAATCTAACCAGGAGCAATTCTAACCGCATCAGAATCAGCTGACAAGCCTGTAGGGCCCCAACCTGGACCTACTAGAGCAGGCTCACAAGGAACCTAGAGCCCCTGAACAGGTATGATTTTCCTGGAGAAGACAGACTGCATCCCTGGGTAAGCAACATGGATCCACAACTACTCCCTGACTTGAAATAATAGGAGATGAAGGGCCAGAGAAGTTATGTGTCCTTTTAAGGTCACACAGTTTGTCAGTGGCGGCCCAGGGTAAGAGCACTGGTGTCCCACCCCCCTGTCCTATTTTCACCCACTCTGCCACAGGACCCCACCACCTCCCTACCTCCTAATGCAGAACTTGGTCTGGCCCTGAGCTAACATCAGTAGAAATAAAGTAAGAGATACATAGAGAAAACTTCTAAGGTTCCTTTATTTGTTTTGAAAACAACCTCCTTTCTTCATCTCTCAGTTTAGTTCTAGCCTAGTGACAAGGAAGGCTTTTCTTTCTGGCCTCTTTTGTAAGAAAGGGAACAACATAAACACTTCCCATTCTATATCTGTGTCCAGATACCTATTAGGGGCAGATCAGGCCAGGACTGGAACTTAACGGCACTGAGAACACATGGGATTTGTCTTTGAGCCCCACTTGGCTTGCAATATTTTCCACCATCCTCCCTGAGACAAGTGCTCCTCTCCTGGGGGACTCTGCATCCGTCTCCCAGGTCAGAGCATCTGCAGTAGTTGTGGTCCGCTTGCAGCCTGATTTCCAGTCTGCTTCTCATGGGGGGAATGCCCTCCATGGTCCCTCTTGGTTCTGGAACAGATCCTCAAGAGCTCACCATGTCCCAGTGCTGGCTCATAAGCGAGGACTCACATGGGTTGACAACGATTTCCCTGCCATTCTCAGTGCCATCACCAAACATGTCCGTGTCCAGGCAGAGGTGAGATGCGATGTGCTCGATGCGGGAACCAGTCTTGGTCCATTGCTGAGAAGATGGAGAGGAGAGAGGATGATGCAGGACTCCCTGGCTAAAGCCCTGAGTCCTATCAGTAATACCAGGAGTTCCAGCGTGATCACAAATGCTTACACCACATGGCTAGGGTCCCCCAGAGACTCGCCTTCACAGTCGCATGGAGGAAAAATGCTGCAACGAATTGCTTTGCCGGGTATTGTTGTTGGTTTTTTTCTTTTTTATCAAATTAAAAAAAGTAAAAGCAAAATCAATATGTTTGCTAGGAAAACTCATTAGAAGGCAATAACTTTCCGAGCAATAGGCCAGAAAATATGAAGCAAGTTAGTCACAGGAGCAACCAGAGAAATGATCCGCACTCGGTATCACACCATCAGGAAGAAGCGGGAGCGAGCAGGGGGATGGCGATGCAGGAGGGGTGCAGGGGCTCCTGGGCAGCACCCCACACCACAAACCTCTCCTCCTCTGAAGTGCCTCACGCAAGGGCCCCAAGCACAGACAAGGTCTCATGCGGCTGGTTCCCCAGACTTCACCTTGCATGACAAGGAGGGAGGCGAGGGACATGTACTGGAGATCACCAACGACCAGGTGCCATGGACTATCTCAGTTAACTGCTCTAAACACCTACCCCGCATGGTGGGCATCCTCAACCCCATGTCACAGAAGCTCAGAGAGGTCCAGTAACCTGCCATGAGTCACACAGCCAGTGAGCCATAACATGGGCACTTGAACCTTGGCAAATACCCAGCTGGCAGAAAACCAAGGGGAGCCAACATCTTGCTGCCAGAGGAACTGGGCACCTGATGCATCCAGAGTGCTATGAACTTTGGTGGACATCCTGCTGGAGCCCAAGGCCCCTGAAAGCAAAGGTTCAAGTCTTACTTGTCCTTGTGGCTCTGAAGGCTTTATCTCAGTACTCTTCTGCCCTGGGACTCCAGGTGGGCATCAGGGCAAGACTGGATGGTGCAAGATGTGCATACACACTGTGGCCCAATGAGACCAATAGGCTTCCATGCAACAAACTGACCAGTGCTGCTGGCACTGCATATCGTATCACAGGCAGCATTCTCCTCCCCTCTCCTAACCATAAAGACCTCTTTCTTATCAACCTTTCCTCCTCTAGAGTTTATCTCTTGTCCTATGCACAGATTTAGGCCTACACAGCAGTCACAGTATCGAAGGCACACACTCCAGGGTGGATGCCCAAGCTCTTACCTGTTTGTCATCTCCATTCTTGCAAAGGACAAGAACCACTGGGGCACCAGGGAACAAGGTGATGACTGACAGGCACAGCTCCTCTTGGAGGATCTGCTGGGTGTATGTGAAGGCCCATACCTGGAGGGGAAGAGGCCAAGAAGGTTCAGGCAGGATCTTCGGAAGCTACCACCAATGGGATTAGTACTATTGTGCCTACATGTGGTAATCAGCATAGCTTGGTAAAAAGCACCGGGGTCCTAGCAGAAATCAAATGTCAACAAGATCACCTTGAAAAATGCTACTCAAGAGCCAAGCCTCGTAGGTCATGCCCCCACTGAAGTCTTGGCCCTCACACCCCATGAAGGGGACCATCCTCTGGGAGGAGCCGAACAAACCTGGGCTTTGGGTGGGAGCCAAGCTGCACCATCTCCAGTTTCTCTGTTTGAATGGGTGTCCATTTCCCACACTCGACTTTTCAAGCAGCTGCCTGGCAGGCCATCCCCCGGCCGTCTTTAGAATGTCCCTTCACTTTGTAAAGGAGTCCAGAAGGGTGTTCTGAGCTCATGAGACTTATGAGAAGAGGCAGAGGGAGGGACAAAGGGAAGGAGGATGCAGTCCGACGGGGGGAGTGGATGAGCGGAGAAGGAAAGGAAGTCCTGAGTAATGAAACTATTCCAGGAGGGTGCCTGCTCTAGAGCTGCAGTGCACGGAGCGTTTGGCCCCGGAGTTCCTGCAGGGGAGAAGCTGTGAAACCTGATGGGACAAGCACAGTTCTGAGGGCAGAAGGAAGGGGACGTTCTGTGAGGCCCAACTCACAGCAGCCACCCCCTAGCCCTAGGTCCTCTCCCGACATCTTTAATGTCTTTCTGTGATCTGGCTTGTTCTGCCTCCTCTCCCACAAGCTTGGGCCCTTCTGCTGCTCCCACCAGGCTACCTGGATGCTGACCACAGCCTCTCCTGATCTGGGACATTGCCCTGGCCCTCACATCAGGATGGGGCCACCAGCCCAGTGGGAGCCATTGTCCCCTAGGCACCTGTCTGGTGACTCTTTTGTCCCTTTTGGATTGCTACTGTTGAGAGAAGACCTAGACCAGAAAGTATTCCCTGGGGAGTGGATGGAAATATAGATGGAAAAAGACTGGCTGTGAGCAAAGAATTGTTACAGCCTGGGGATGAATGCAAAGGGGTTCTTCATACTTTTCCACCTATTTCTATACTACATATAAATTTTTTTGTAAGAAGAAGCTATGAAACATACTCCTTGGGACATATCAAGAGGGTCTCCTATGGCCTTGTTAACACCATTCTACATGTATCGCTTGCCTTCCTCTGGGATAAGGGGAAAGGGGAAAGATGTCTGTTTGTGCAGAGGCGATGTAATAATTGTCATGATACAGCTAATAACAGCTAACATTTACTGAACACTTACTGTGCACCAAGCTACTGTTCTGGGAGCTTTATAGAGATTTATGCAATCTTCATAAACATCTTATTAGGTAGCTAGTACTATTAGTCCCATTTTACAGGTGGTGGAAATAAGGCTCAGAGAGATTAGCCACAGTCAGGTCCTAGTAAGTGCTCCCTGCACCGACTCTTTCCAACAGCTCCGCTGCCAGAGTCGTGGCTGGTTCTGGAGCCCTTTCACTGAAGTTTAGTCATGGGAGATGAGGTCTGTCCCTGAGTTCCACATTCCAGGTTGTAAATATTAAAACCATAGATCAGCCCCACCGTGACAGGTGATATAGCCGGCAACAGATTCTTCTTCTTGGCCAGTTCCCAAAGGCAACCCTCTGAGAAGGGAGACAAAGGTCACACCCCATGTTGGGGACTGGGAAGGAGGCCGACCAGAGAGTAGGCCCCTTCCCTATCGTTGCTGGGAACTGGGGACCCCACACCAGACCAGTGGACACGCACAGTGCTGGCTCCCAGACTGGGCCTGCCCTGCCACTGCAAACTCCCATCCTGTATACCCGTGATTGGCCACCCCCTCTAAACAGTCCCCCTTGAACCTAGGTGTGTACACCAGGGACACAGTCCACTCTTGGAAGGTGAGATCCACGCAGGTCCTCAGATCAGACTTGGACCGTTTGAGTGGGGGATTCCAGACATCTGAAGTGTGATGGTGAAGGTGGGAACAGGCCCTGGGTGTGGGCCCAGAGGATTCCTTGCCCTGTGGGGAGGGGACAGAAGTTCCCAAACCCAGGCGCAGCCCAAGGGCAGGGCTGCCACGGAACCATTTGCCCAGGCCTGCCCTAGAACTGGCCATAACTTTAGACCTCTGCCATTGTCTGGAAATGAGGCTAAGCTACAGTCAGTGATCTGGAAAGAAGATGAGGGTCATTCCCTCCAACCCACTACCCAACCACATAGCTTGCAATGAACCGTTAATCAGCATTTTAAAAATAAGTTCTGCAGTCATCTCATGATCACCATAATAACTAGCTCTATAATTTTTATGTTAAAGCATTAATTGATAAACAAAAAACTTAAATATACCAATTTCTGAATATTTGGCATTTCTTCAATATCCCAGGGGCTTCAAAAACTGGAAGTGCTGTGGATGGTGTGGGTGGGTGGGGAGTGGTAGCTCCTTTAACATCTGAGACACCCCATCCACAACCTTTAGGGAAGGAATGCATATAGCACACCCTGGGGGCTGTGGCTGGAGTCTAAGGAGACCACCTCAAGACCCCCAAGGGGCGAATGCACAGGAGCAGATGGGGATGGAAGTCCTTGCACTAAGTGGACTTTCAACAGCCGGTCTTTACCGGCACTGAAGTTAGTCGGCCTCACAATATCCCAGAGGAACGCCGCTCTCGGGACACTTCTGCAAAGGAGAGGAGAAAGGTAAGCAGAACACAGGAGCAGGTGGGGTGGAAAGCAAGGAGAGGCTTTCTGATTCCCATTCTGAGGCCCGTCAGGCTCCACAGAAGGGCAGGTGATAAATGGGTTTATTAAATGAATTCCGGAGTCTGCAGTGTATTCCAGAAGGCGGCAGTGGCTGCTCAGGCTGGCCTGGCCTGGATGGGTGAGCCCTGGGCCGTCGCTGCTGCCTTGATTTAGGGGACTGGCATAGTCACAGCCCCTGCTCTCCCACGCACAGGACACAGCCATATCCAGAGGACATCTTGGTGCTGTGCGGGTGGGACAGGCCAGCAAGGGGCTGAGGAGGAGGGGGTCCACCCTTGGCCCTCCAGCCCCTTTGCTCCTTCCAGGGAAGAGGGGAATAGAAGATGGGGAGGGCATGGTCCAGGCTGGGCAGCCATAAGGCCCTCTGTGCTCAGAGGAAGTCTCTGGAGATAGCCACTGTGGGTTGGAGAGGGGAGGAGGGCTGGGCAGGGGGCAGCCGACCTCTCTCTAGTAAATGCCCAACTAGCTACAGCTGACAGCTGGGATGAGATGGGCTGCAGCACCCAGCCTGGGGCTTGCTGTCTTGCGCTGGATGGAGGAGCAGAGATGAAAGGTTTTCTTAGGAGGAGGTAACTGAAGCAGCAATGTTCTGAAAGAGGCAGGCATGAAGATGAGATGGGGCCCAGGCCCAGGGGCTGATCTTGGAATGGTCCTGGGCCATCTCTGCAGGCAAGAGGCGATCAATCTAGGGCAGAGGTTTCCAACTGGGATTCCCACCTTGCTCCAGCCACCTACGCAGGGCACATTTGGCAGTGCCTGGACACATTTTAACTGGCCCCTAGTGGGCGAGGCAAGGGATGCTGCTACATCCTAAAATGCACAGGACAGTGCCCACCACAAAGACTCATGGGTACCAACTAATGTTGGTACCAATGCCGACAGTGCTGAAGTTGAGAAAGAAAACCTAGCCTAGTTATAAGGGTTTGGTCTCGGAGGCAGCAGGCCTGTTGTCTGACCTGTTGTTGCTCCGGCGTTGCTCGTGTATGACCTGGATAGCATCAGTCAACGTCTCTGAGCCTCGCTCACTCCGTCTGTGAAGTGGGAGTAATAACAGGACAAGGCTCACAGGGTCACTGTGAAGATTACACAAGACGATGCACGTGGAGCACTTACCCCAGGGCCTGGCCCCCCCCACAGTTTACGGACAGTATTTTTATGACACGTGGGAAGGAGCAGTGGTTGATGAGGAGAAAGTTTTGCACAAGGAGAGAAGTCAGGGGCTGTGTGTTCACCACAGAAGCCCACATCAGTTGCTGATGGTTCAAAATTTCTTCTGGGCGGTGAATAGTGAATGATAGAAGAAACACTGAATGCAAGAGCACTGCCCGCTGTGCTGTGGCTATGTGGCCAACACAGCTCACTACTAA